>NC_056746.1:589079771-589442271 GCF_019279795.1 Protopterus annectens
GTGTATAATGTATCAATTCTAGGTTTTGGAAATTTCAGAAATTTATGCAGAAAATGTTTAACATAGTCTAAGCCTTCCTGGTGAGGGATGCTGGTATACAAGGCTACAACATCAAGAGTGACAAGAATTTTTCCATGACCATTAAAACCTGAAACATGCAATTTGTTTAAGAAATCCCAAGAATCTTTGATGTAAAAAGGATTTGACTGAGCTATGGGATTCAAAACAAAATCAACATACTGGGCAATTCTTTCCGTCTTCGTTCTGTTATTGGACACAATCAATCTGAAAGGAGGGTTATTGACATCTTTGTGTATCTTGGGGATTCCGAACAGTTTACCTAAACTTGGATGGGGAGTATGCATAAACAAAAAATCTTCATATGTTATATTCTGGTTCTTAACTAAAGAATTGAGTACAGCATCAATATGTGCAAATCTAGTGTGTATGAAGTCTAAAGAAACTTCTTGATAAAAATCATCATTTAAAAGAGTACATTCAATTTTGGTTAAATAATCATTTTGATTCATGAGAACAATCCCAGTTCCTTTATCTGCCTTCATAATCCGTAAACATCTGTCATTAGTTAAATCTTTCAAAGCTAATTTTTCATTGTGCGTAAGGTTAAACCACTTATTGGTACATTCAGACTGAAATGCCTGTCTAATGTCATTCTCACACACTCTTGTGAAAGCAGAAATGGTATTGTGTAAAGGTGGATTGAACAGACTTTTTTTGCGTAAAACAGTGCTATTAATGTTTCCAATAACTGCAGTGCCTGAGAAATCTGTAATGCCCGGGACAGAAGCAACATTAGAGAAACCTTCTTCTAAACCATTTACATTGACAGTGACAGAAGTAACATTGGAGGAACCTTCTTCTACACTATTAACATTTGCAGACTGTGAAAAGGATAGAGAAGGTTGAGAATCAGTACAGGAACTTCTGTAATCATTAGTATCAAGCAACACTTGTAAATTTAATTTTCTAGCAAATAACCTCAAGTCCATGAGTAAATCAGGTAGTTTTGCTCTTTGTGCTGGAGCAAAAGAATATCCTTTTTGTAACACTGTGATGTGATCTACCGACAAAAGTTTGTCTGATAAGTTAAAAATGGTGGAGATGGAGTTACCCTGAGAAGGGGAGCAAGTGCTAGACCTAGCGGGTATAGCTACTTGTGGCTGCAGATCCCACCCAGACACATCATGACCAGGAGCAGCCACAAGTAGCTATATAATATATATATATATATAAATGTAATGTATGTAAATATATATATATATATATATATATATATATATATATATATATATATATATATATAAATATAACAACAATTAATAATGCATAAATTTGAAAAACTTAATTAAATTACCTATGTGTGGTATTTATAACCAGCTTAAACAATTAAAATTACATTAAATTTGTTGAGATTTCAAGTTCAAAAGGGATTTTAGAGACACATTGTCATTTAGCCCAGGAGATTTCAGTGCATTGAGTCTTAACTGCCATTCTGTTTCTAGAGCCCCCACTTTATTCACCGTATCCCCACAACCATCAAACTCAAAAATCCGTCCTACCACAAAAAACAAGAATTTGTCTCTAAAACCCCTTTTGAACTTGAAATCTCAACAAATTTAATGTAATTTTAATTGTTTAAGCTGGTTATAAATACCACACATAGGTAATTTAATTTAATTAAGTTTTTCAAATTTATGCATTATTAATTGTTGTTATATTTATATATATATATATATATATATATATATATATGTATTTTATATATAGTACGTATGTATACCGTTCTTATGTGTATTTGGTGTGTTTATATGCATATTAAGTAGTTTGATGTTTTTATTGGGTGGGGCAATTTGATTTTAACCTATGGCTGTGGGTTAAGTGCAATAAATTCATGGCAATGTGAATTATTAAACGGCTCTGAAGAAGCCAGTTGTACTGGTGAAAGCGCTAAGTCAATCTTTTCATTAAAAGTGGTTTATTTCACCGTTCCTTGTGAAACGTCCTCTGTGGTTTACTGTTGTGTTGGTATTTATACGTCTTGTGCCCCGAGTGGGTTTTTTTTATGTGGTTGCTACTAGTAGAGTGGCCGCGGGGACGTTTTCTTGTTTTACGGTGAATTTTGTTGTTGTTGCAAGGCATATGGAGGTGATTTTGAAGGAACTAGCTTGTGTGGTAGACAAGCTTATTAAAGCTTATTCTGGAGAAGCGTCGGGGAGTAGAGTGGTATCGGCAGTCAGCCCCACGGACTCCCAAGTGGAATTGTTCACTTTGCACTCACCCATCAAAACTATTCCTCCGGGACAGGAGGAAAATGCAAATACTTTGCACAGTGAGGCTGTTTTCCAGCAGCCTAGTCCTAGTAAAGCACCTTCGGTTCTGGTGGCGGACCCTGGGTTGACGGGCCGGAAACACGACCTTACTTCCTGGTTCCAGACGCCGAATTTCGGTAATGGAGGGGCAACGGAAAACAAAGCTAAAATGCTTCCGTCCTTGAGGGAACAAATCAATCAATATGAGAAGTTGTGCATTAAGTACAAAGCGATCCAGCTTGACAGTTTGTTCCTCAAAAAATCTAAGGAACTTAATCAGGTACTAAAAGGTCTGTGAATTTGGAAGAGACCTATGGGGACCGACGAGGGCACAGAAGCATTCCGTGAATTAACGAGACTCTTCAATAGAGCAGGTATGGATATGTTGGACATTATTATTCATAACAACGATGTCGAGTTGCTAGAAATGCAGGACAAAATTAGTAAACTAAATGTGAGTATTACTAGTGACCTCTTGTTTCAGCATTACCAGAGTAACTTTGATAAAGTGGTTATGAACATTGAAACTTTTGTAAACAAGAACTTGGCTTTGAAACAGAAAAAGCTTACAAGGGACATCACAGAATACAAAAACAATTGTGCATACCCCCCGGGTTTTAAAATTCCTCCTAGTAACGGGGAAGAAAACCCAAAGGGCATTGTGTTTAATGACAATTTTGTTGAGCCGATCAACGACAATTTTTTAAAGCAACAGAATGGACCGTGGAGGTCGGAGAGGCTCATGAACAGAGGGCAGACTGTAGAGAATCCACAAGTGTCCTATATGCGGGGGGGGGGGCCAACAGGAGGGGTCGTTATTGATACATGGTGATGATGACTTTTTCATGAACAATAATGATGCAGATTTGGTACTGAATTGTAGTATTGTACACAATGATGGTAAATTGTCATTGAATGGTGTTGTTGGGACGTCCTTGATGAATGCTTTTGGTGATGAGGTATCATGTACTATGAGTTTGCATGATGGCAACAATGTGGGGATATGTGCTTGGAGGGAGGTGATGTCATGAAACATCAGATTTTGAGGAGAAATGTTTTTTGTATTTATAACTACACTGATACCGAGATTGGTGATGCACATTTTGATGTTTTTTGTAAAGGCATCAATTTTGTACCCAATTTTAGATTGGGTATTGCTCATGTACTCATTAACTTAAAACTGTATACAAGACAATTACATTTAAAAGTTTTTTTCTCAGCCTTGGGGAAGCAGAATGATGAAGGGAACTCTAATACATGTACTCAAACTTTGAAAAGAAGGAGTACTTTTATACCGCCCCCTAACACTGAGATTGTGTTCTTTGAAAGGTTGGTTGAGTATGAGTTTAGAAGAAACTTGACATCTAGTACTAAGGAAACAGACAATCTTTCAAAAGAAGAAAGAGATTTGTTGAAATGTTACATGATTTCTGACCAGTTCATATTTATGAAACCCGACAAGGGTGGGGGGATGGTAGTAATGTTCAAAATTTACTATGTTTCTAGAATGTTTGTGATTCTGAACAATGAACATACTTATAAGAGGGTTTCTATTAATGAGATTAACAGAGCGTATCTCAAAATTGAATTGTTTTTACAAGATGCTTTATTCCAAGGGGTCATTAATGAGATGGAATTTCATTATTTGAGTGTTAAGTTTCCAAAAATTCCCTGTATATTTGGTATCCCAAAAGTACACAAGGGCACTTACAACCTACAATTTAGACCCATTGTGGCAGCAAGGGGATCTAAGACCGAACCCCTAGCGGCATACATTGATGTTTTGTGTAAGCCAGTTGTCAGTGCAACCGCCCATATACTTAGAGACTTGTGGCATTGCCTTGAAAGACTTAGGGCTTTGGATACGAGTGGTGTAACTTTTGGTTTTTTGACAGTTGATGTTATTAATTTATTTTCGGTCATTCCACACCAGTCAGGTTTGGATATGTTTTATGACAGTATTGTAGAGAGTAGTATGGTAGACACAAACAAACTTAACTTTTTATATGACCTGATGGAGATGTTCTAAAGAACAATTTTATTTCATTTGAGGGTGAAACATATCAGCAGGTGTCAGGAGTAACAATGGGGGCGAAGTGTGCCCCGGTTTTTGCTAATTCAGTGTTACTTACTTGGGAAAAGCAGTATGTTTTTTCTTCCTGATTCAATAGTAACATTGTGTTGTACAATAGATTTTTGGACAATCTATTGATTTTGTGGAAGGGTGATGAAAAAACTGCAGGTGAATTTGTTGAATATTTGAATGGGACGACCAATTTTCTTAAATTTATATATATTTGGAATGAAGATGTTATTAATTTTTTGGATTTAACCATTAGCAAAACTAGTGAGGGTTTTTCTAGTAACATTTTCAGGAAAGAAAATTATTCGAATTCCCTGTTACATTTTGATAGTTGTCACCCGTGGCATCAGAGGAAAGGTGTTATCAAGGGGCAAATGGTTAGGACATCAAGATTAGTGAGTGATGAGAAAACTTTCAAGATTGAGATGTTTAAATTAATTGGTATGTTTTTGGAATGTGGATACCCGTTAAAATTGCTTCTCAAAATTAAAAAGGATGTGGTTAGAAGAAGGGCTACTAGGTTTTCGCCTATTTTACATTCAAGGGTTTCAATAAGCAACAAAATTGATGATAAGTATGCAGGAGCTTGTCTTGTGTTAAATTACAACAGTAGAGCACCTGATTTAGGTAAAATAGTGAAAAATCTTTGGAGAAGCATTCTAAGTGATGAAATTAAAGGGATAGTAGGCCCTGACCCTCTGATTGTTTATGGTAGAGGTGACAACTTGAAGGGAATGTTGGAAAGGAAAGCCAAGCCACAATTTAAAACAAATATGAGAAAATGTGGGGCATGTAAGTGGTGTAGATTTATCAGTGAAGGATCCTACCTATGTGTGTGTGGTTACAAGTATACTATACCATGTCCTGGTCAATGCAACTGTAACACTAAGAATTTAGTATATGTGGCCTCCTGCATGTCATGTGAGGCATTCTACGTAGGCAAGACTATTAGGAGGTTGAAAGACAGGATATCAGAACATGTTAGATCCATTAGAAAGAATGACATGCATAATGCGTTATACTTACACAGTACTACATGTCCCAATTTTAACAAATTCTTGTTTTTTGTGGTAGGACGGATTTTTGAGTTTGATGGTTGTGGGGATACGGTGAATAAAGTGGGTGCTCTAGAAACAGAATGGCAGTTAAGACTCAATGCACTGAAATCCCCTGGGCTAAATGACAATGTGTCTCTAAAACCCCTTTTGAACTTGAAATCTCAACAAATTTAATGTAATTTTAATTGTTTAAGCTGGTTATAAATACCACACATAGGTAATTTAATTTAATTAAGTTTTTCAAATTTATGCATTATTAATTGTTGTTATATTTATATGTATATGTATTTTATATATAGTACGTATGTATACCGTTCTTATGTGTATTTGGTGTGATTATATGCATATTAAGTAGTTTGATGTTTTTATTGGGTGGGGCAATTTGATTTTAACTTATGGCTGTGGGTTAAGTGCAATAAATTCATGGCAATGTGAATTATTAAACGACTCTGAAGAAGCCAGTTGTACTGGTGAAAGCGCGAAGTCGTTCTTTTCATTAAAAGTGGTTTATTTCACCGTTCCTTGTGAAACGTCCTCTGTGGTTTACTGTTGTGTTGGTATTTATACGTCTTGTGCCCCGAGTGGGTTTTTTTTATGTGGTTGCTACATTTTCAATATAGGCTGTATGCTATGTATCATTACCTTAGTTGTAAATACTGCAAATAATCAGCTGTATTCATAATTGTAAACCATGTACAAATGTGTTATTGCTACTCCGTGACTGTATTGAGTACAACTCTCTGTATTTAGTTGATATATGATTTTCTGTTTGTGTCTTGCACCATGATGCCTGGGTCATGGCTGAAAAAAGATCTGTCGACCAGTCCACTTGCCCAGTATTCAAAATGAAATAAGTAAATTAAAGATCAAAGGTCCATGCTTCTGCTCATGTCCTTCCTTAGAGCATTGTTGCAATATTCCAAACTTTTGGGTTACCTTGCTAAATAACCTGGACATTTGGTCTGGGTAACAAAGCAAAACCTTCCATAGAGCCATACATATGAACCAAGCCCTGTGGGCATAAGGGTAAATATGAGTGTGAAAACCTCAGATTCTCACCACCAATCCAAACACAGGTCTTGCACCTGTCAGTTTGTTCTACACATGTTCATTGGTATCTTTTGCCTTCACTGGTTAAGATAAGTGCCCCCTGTTGATGAACCTTTTGCATTTTTTTATTAGTTTGGTGTTTGCAGTTCTACTGCATGTCAGCTAGGAGGGGAGGTGTGATTGTGGTCAGCAAGTTCTCTACTAGGAATTGCACTCCCGGTTCCCTTTCTGCTTAGGTGCAGTACAAGATTATAGAAATTGTAATATTTGCCATTTTTTGTACCTAAAACCTTAATTATGCACCTTTCATCTATCAACGCTTATTTGGAGACCCAGCACCTTAAGCAACTTGCCCAAGCTAAAATGCTGGCTTCTTCCACTCCCAACATCCAACCTATCTCGAAGCTTAGGATTGCCTAGGCCTGATCTCATGACTGCCCAGCTGAATTCAGACATACCCGCTGAGGTTTCAGAACCCATGGTACATAAGACAGATGTCCTTCAAGAATGCAACTGCAGTCATAACATATGGATTGTCCTGCCTCAGGCAGCCCTCGGTCGGCCGGATTCCAAAGTCTGGGTCCGACGTCGGCTGATGTCGCATTTCTCTCCGACGTCAGAGCGGCTGGAGTATATAAGCATCAGCCGACGCCATCTTCTTCAGTCTTTCTTGCCGCGTGGTGCCCGAAGCAGAAGCAGTTCGCAAGTGCCGGTCGGTCCGCACCTGTATTCTTCGAATCCGAAGTCATCAAAAAAGCTAAGTACCCCATTGGGGACCTTTTCTTGCCTCAGCCGATGTCAGAAATTACTGAAAAAGTAAATAATTGTTTGTCTTGTGGTAAACAAATACCTCATAAGGATTTCCACTCTTACTGCCTTCCTTGCCTTGGCCCAGACCACGACGTCTCGGCCTGTGCCACCTGTGCTCGCTTCAATAAGCGCACTCTCAGGCGCTGGGCGGAGTTCGCTGAAGACTTTTTCGGCGAAAAATACGATTATACAATGCCGTCGGAACTACCGACATCGCAGACTCCTAAGAAACAAAAAGACCGGGACCGACATCCTCGGCCCGCGTCTTCCTCCGACACCACGCCAAAACCAACCGCGAGTGCCCCGGTTCCCTCTGAGGCAGTTATTTCACCGCTCCGAACCGAAGGCACCGCGTTACCGATACCGGAGACCACACCGACGCCAGTTATTGATTTTCCTCCGGATACTGAAACCGAGGAAATGCCCGAGACCATTGCTGTGGATATGGTCACTCCTGCACGTGGAGCTGCTAGGCCTCCCATGTCCATGTCTATCAAGGCCTACACATGTGCTAAGGCAGCCAGCAAGACCAAGCACCTTACTGCTAAAGCCTTACCTCAGTCTACTCCTGAAACACAAATCATGACTATGGCCGCAGACTTAATTTCCATGATCAGAGGTTCCCAGGCCCATCCTGAGAGAGGATCCCAGCCTCCTCCTGATAAGAGGCCCAGGGTTGAACCCTCTGACCCTCTCCCTTCAGATGAAGATTCTGAGGACTCTGTTCACTCCGATAGCCAGGAAGAGCCCTTCCAGACCTATGAGGACTCAGATGCAGAGGACTCCATCCCCTCAGCCTCCTCTCCTGAGGATATTTCTTTTGGGGAAGTTCTGCATTCCATGAGGGAACATTTTAAGTGGCAAGGCCAGGAATATTCCGATTCCAGAAAGCGCCTTCGAACCTTCCTTAAAAAGCCCCAACACAGGCCCTTAGCTATACCTCCTGTGCTTGATGTTTTGGATGATCTATACTCTGACTCCAGTTTTACCCCTGATACTCTTCCTCCTGCTCCTGCCAAGCCTGACAGATACTATAGGGTCCCAGAAACACATTCTCATTTCTTTAGGGCCCATGCTGTTGATTTAGAAACAATTTCACAGGGACCGAAAGGGGTTTCAGCTACCACTTCCAAAAATCCTTTGCCTTCCAACAGGGAAGCTAGGTCATTAGAGAGATGGGGGAAGAAGGTTTACACCTCCACTACTTTATCTATGAGAGCTCTCAATTGTCTCTTTCATATGTTTCAATATCAGGATTACGTGTTAGATGATTTACAGAAAACTTTGGCCTCTCCTGAACCTTTAGATAGGAAGTCTTTAATGGAGGCTGTACATAATTCTCAGCAAGTTAGCAATCACTTTCTTCAGTGTGGATATTATGCATTGGAAGCTTCATGTAGGGCAGCTATGACAGGGGTGGTCATTCGTAGACATGCATGGTTAAAAGAACAACCTCTACCAGATTATGTTAAGGCAAAACTTCTTGATGCACCCTTGGAAAAGAACAAGCTTTTTGGTGCTAATGCTAAAGATGTGTTAAAGTCCGTTGAGGAAAAAGCCAAGTCAGTTCAGACAGTCAAAGATTTCCTCCGGGTTCAGCCACCCAGATTCAGCAGGAATTGGCCTTCTAAAAACTGGTCCTTTCCTAATCCTGAAAGATTTCAAAGGGGCAAAAACAGGTGTGGCCGTGGAAGAGGGCAATACAGAGGTTCCTACAGGGGACGACAATGGCAACCACCAAACCAAAGAAGTGACACAGGGGTTTCTCCTGCCCCACAGGGACAATCTCAATGACTTTCCTCTACTTCCGCTGACAAAGGAGCAAACAGAAGCTCCTTTGGGCGGAAAATTATCTCTGTTTTCAGACAATTGGCACAGATTGACAAAGGACAAATGGATTTTTGACATTATAGACCAAGGTTACAGGTTCCACTTTCATACCTTGCCAAGAAAACAAGGCATGCCAAACCTACCACAAAACCAGAGGGCAGAGGCTATCAAGCAAATTTCTCTGCTTGCTCAGATCAAGGCAATAGAAAAATTTCCACAACAAGAACAAGGCCAGGGGTTTTATTCAAGACTGTTCCTTGTTCCAAGAAAAGAAACTCAATGGAGACCAATACTGGATTTGTCCGCATTAAACACCTTTCTCATAGTACCAAAGTTCAAAATGCTGACTCAGCAGCAACTCCTTCCCATGCTGGGCAAGGGGTCTTGGCTGATTACTCTGGACCTCAAGGAGGCATACCTGCATGTCCCTATCAGACACAGCTGCAGAAGATACCTCAGATTTCTTGCAGGGCCAGAGCATTATCAATTCTCAGCATTGCCATTTGGCTTATCTACTGCGCCCAGAGTATTCACGAAATGCCTGGCTTCAGTAATTGCTCATTGCAAGCTCCAGGGGATCCAAATTTACCCGTACCTGGACGACTGCCTCATACAAGCGGACGACAAACTGATTTTGACAAAAAACTTGAATTATGTCATACAATTGCTACAGGCTCTGGGATACACAGTCAACTTTCAAAAGTCAAGACTTCAGCCATCCCAGCAAATAACCTTCTTAGGAGCCAAACTAGACACAGCCTCTCAAATGGCTTACCTGACAGAAGACAAGCAAAAGAAGTTAACTCATTATTTCAAAGGTTTGGCAAAGCTCACCCAGATGACTGCAAGGAGATTCCTACAGGCCCTGGGTTACATGGCATCCTGCATTCTACTGGTTCCATTAGCAAGACCACACATGAGAAAGCTTCAATGGTACCTAAAAAGCTTATGGTCTCAACACAGCAAAAACCTAGAGACAACCATACCGCTCATTCCATGCCTACAAAAGGAATTTCTATGGTTGGCCTCGGTAAGCCAGGCAAACACAGGTATGTCTTTCAAAAAACCTCAGATAACACAGACCATGACCACAGATGCGTCAGACCTAAGATGGGGGGCGCACATGGAGGGCAGATGTATTCAAGGACAATGGTCTCCAAAGGAAACACATCTGCATATCAACCAAAAAGAAATGCTGGCAGTAGTGCATGCCATCGAGGCCTTTCGACAACAACTTCAGCAAGGCCACCTGCTAATACGGACAGACAACACCACTGTGATGTGGTACATAAACAAGCAGGGGGGCACCCATTCTTACCCCCTTTGCAGACTGACAATGAATCTTTGGGAAAAATCACTGAGCCTAAACATACAGTTGCAATCCCAGTTTGTTCCAGGCAAAGACAATGTGCTGGCGGACAACCTAAGCAGGAATTTCCTGGACCCCCACAGTGGAGGTTACATCCAGAAATCTTCATATGACTCACCTCGACATGGGGCAGGCCAGAAGTAGACCTATTTGCCTCCCACCTCAATCATCATCTACAAAAGTTCTGTTCAAGGACATATCATCCACAAGCATGGAAAATAGATGCTCTCTCATTCAACTGGAACTTCCTAAAAATCTATGCATTCCCACCTCTGCCACTGATGACCACAGTATTACTAAAGATCAAAGCAGAGAAGCCCAAGGGGATCCTAATAGCTCCAGACTGGCCAAGACAACACTGGTACCCACTACTATGGAGCATATGTCACAACAAAAAGTGGGCCTTTCCCCAATGGCCCCAACTTTTGACTCAACACAACTTCAAGACAGTACATCCCAACATTCAGACGCTGCAGCTAACAGCTTGGGAAATCCCATGAATAACCTCAATCTATCTCTCTCTAAGGAAGTTCAGCGGATACTAACAGAAGCCCGAAGATCATCCACCAGAAAGGTTTACTCAGCAAAATGGAAGAAATTCAGCATTTGGAATACCAGCAAGGGTCATGATGCATCATTATTGAACATCCCACTCATTCTGGAATATTTGGCAGATATGCTACAGAATGGACTCTCATATTCTTCCATAAAAATACATGCTTCAGCTATTTCAGCTAGATACAACACTGATCCACCTGTGTTTTCACATCATTTGTTAAGGCAATTCCTTAGGGCAATCAAGAATATAAAGCCACCAAGAAAGGCTCCAGTACCAGCTTGGGACCTCAACTTTGTCCTAGAAAAACTGACTCTACCCCCCTTTGAGCCAGCAGCTTCTGTGGACTTACAATTTCTCTCATGGAAGACAGCTTTCCTGTTGGCAATTACCTCAGCAAGAAGGGTTTCGGAATTACAGGCCCTAATGGCAATACCACCGTTCATAACCTTTCACAGAGACAGAGTCTCCTTACGAACCAACCCTACCTTTCTGCCAAAAGTGGTATCTAGGGTTTCTTTAAATCAAGCAATTCACCTGCCTACTTTCTTTCCCAATCCTGAGAACAAAGGGGAAAGACTGTTGCATACCTTGGACATTCACAAACAACTTCGCTACTACCTGGACAGAACCAAGACCAGTAGGAAGTCTGATCAGCTTTTTGTAGCTTACGCCCCTGGAGTACAAGGAAAAGCAATTTCCAAACAGGCTATTTCAAAATGGATTGGGCATTGCATCAGATTCTGTTATTCCTTCCATGGAAAGAGTGTACCAGCCAATGTCAGACCACACTCCACCAGAGCTACAGCCACCTCTACAGCATTCTTAAGAGGGGTGCCTACAAAAGACATTCTAGAAGTTGCTACATGGAGCTCTATGCATACATTCTCCAAACACTACAACCTCCCTTTATATTCCAGATCCAGAGCAGGCTTTGCTTCGGTAGTCCTGCAGGGATTGATAGCTACACCATCCTTTTCTTAGAGCATACCACCTCCCCCAGCTAAGCTACGGTATTCAACCCATATGTTATGACTTCAGTTGCATTCTTGAAGGACATAGTACAGTTTTGTACCTACCATAAATGTAGATGTCCGATAGATATGCAACTGCATTCGGGTTTTCCCTCCCTCCTTCCCCTCTATGCCTTGGGTCCACTCCTATCCCTATTATCCTTAGCTGGGGATATCTGTTATGGTGTATCTGTTTATTGCTTATTTATTGTCTGGAAACCTATTTCTATCTTCCAATTTGATTACAGCCTTCATTGGAGGGCACCTGGCATCTGGGGCAAGAAACACTGAAGAAGATGGCGTCGGCTGATGCTTATATACTCCAGCCGCTCTGACGTCGGAGAGAAATGCGACATCAGCCGACGTCGGACCCAGACTTTGGAATCTGGCCGACCGAGGTCTGCCTGAGGCAGGACAACCCATATGTTATGACTGCAGTTGCATATCTATCGGACATCTACTTTTATGGTAGGTACAAAACTGTACTTTTCTCTGACTCCCACAGCTGATACCTTGCTGGAGGCCAACATGGTATCTGATTCATGCACGTCTGAAATGACTGAGCTTACCAATGTTGGCAAGAAGGGGGAACCCCATCTATTCATTTCAGAGGACCGGAAGGTATTCTGCAAGTATTAGTAAAAAAATAAATACCTGCCTCATTATTTGAGGTATGTCAGGGGTTGGATCCGCCACATGTTATTTAAGTGGATGCCACTCTTGTTAACATAATGTTTAATGTCTTTGCCTCCCATGCACAAGGTGGAAGGTTCAGTCATGATCTTCGTCCAGTGCCTGTTTGGAGTTTGCATTTTCTTCCTGTGTTTCTTTAAGGTTCCTCCCACCTCCAAAAAACATGCTGTGTTTCTATCTCAGACTCTGCAAATAATAGAGCTGTAGGCAGCAGCACAGGCTCTACATGGTGCCCTATAGGGGGAAGAATTGAATAGACCAGTCACTTTGGGCATTTACTGGGGTGCACAGTATCCTCAAGATAGGGGAGCACTGATCACAGACTGCGTGCAGGAGTAATCACTTAGTGTAAAATGTGGCTCAAGGTGATTGTCGTGTTGACTAATGTCAGCAAATGGGTATGGGTATTTGCAGGTAATAAGTGGGATGAGGACTTGCCTACTCCAACCTATGCCTAGGACCAGTGCTAATAGGAGTATGTATGTGCCCCTTTTGGCCAATGTTTGCTCACCATAAAGCCCAGCAGCGCCAATTCAATAATCTGTTGAATGCCCAGTGTCTAGATGCCCAGCCCAGGTTACCTAGGATAGCTTTGTTGAATGAAAAGTGGGCATAAAACCAACCAACCTGCCAAACATCAACTAAGATTTGTCACACTGTGTAGGTTCACTGACAGAACAGAGTAGTAGATGACATGATGGTAAGGAGGAAGCTAGACATTGTATGTATCCAGGAGACAAGATGGAAGGGCAGAGTTTGCTACTTAGGAGAAGGATGGACTAGAAATGGTGTGGGAATTGTGGTGAAGGAGAGGCTTCAGCAGACAGTGAGAGATATAATCAGAAATAGTGACAGAGTCATGGCAGTCAGACTCCAGGCTAATGATAGGGCAATATTTATAATCTCAGCATATGCTCCACAGCAGGGTTATGAAGGTTGTAGGTCCCACTAGATAACGCATCATAACATGAATGGGTGTTGATAATGGGTGCCTTGAATGCATATATCCAGACTGACAGAACATGATATGAGGACTGCCTAGGTCCACATCAGTGTGGCAACAAGAATAAAGGAGGAGAGGCCATTCTAGACTTTTGTCTGACAAATGGATTGATAGTAGCCAACACATGGCTCATTAAAAGAGTCACAGGATCACATACAAGAGTGGCCAACATGCAACTCAGGTAGACTTCCTCCCAATAAGGAAAGTGCACTGGGGTAGAATCAACAATTGCGAAGTCACCCCAGTGAAAGTCTGCCCACAGCATAAGCCGCTGGTTCCCACAATCAGCTGCAAGCAGTGGTCAGATAAGGCTCTAAGATCAACAGAGACCAGGCTGAAGATTGGGAGTTGACTGGACAGAAAACACAACAGTTCAAGGAATTACTCAGGGCTCTAGCACTTCAAAAAGAAGAGGAAATGGGTGGAGTTGAAGAATGCCAGCACCTCAAAACAGCATGTGTGAGGACTGCAGAACAGATATGCGGCCAAGCTAGGTGTGCAAATAAGGTACATAAGGAAAGCTGGTGATAATGAATGCAGAAGCCCTGGAATTCATCAAAAGAAAAGAGGAGTGCAGGAAAAAGTGGAAGATAGGAAAGACAGACCACTCTAGGAAGGAATACTGGTTATCTAACAAAGATGCTAAGAAAGTTGCGATAGCAAAGAACAAGGCATCAGAGGCACGCTACCAGCTTCTGGAAAGTGAGTCAGTAGATGGCACAAAAACTATACTATATAAGGTTGTAAGACAAAGAAATATTAAGAAAATTCCATAGCTTCAGCTTCTGTTTTTTTAACTTCTACTTTACTAATCTTGTCAACATTCCCTCTTTGTGATATTATTTTCTTTATTTTAAATTTTCCATGTCTGGGTCCCTTTCCCTATATTTTTCTTCGAATATCTTTTTGGGCTGCTTTTTTATATTGATTAATTTGGCTTTCGACTTTGCATAAATATTGCACCATATCAAATATCTCTTGCTTTCCCATGTCACTATTTCTTTTTTTATACTTTTAAAAATTCTCTAGGTTTTGTTTATATTTTTGTACTTCTTCAGATGCTTCTTTTCCCAAACAGATCAATGTTTCTTGGCCTATATAATATTTTCACAAATCTTTTGTATTAATGAACACATTTTTTTGTTTGAGGCTTCTGACAGTTTTTCTTGTGGAAGTATTCTTCTTTCCTGTAATTTGTCTCAATCTTTTTGGACATCTTTTATGTGGAAAATCTTTGCTTTTTGCATAATAGTTACAATACATATTTTTTTCTCATCCTCAATAGTCCACTCTTATAGTCTTTATGGCTCTTATTTGGCCTGTCAATTTTTGTGATTTTTATGGACCGCTACTTCCTTCTACAACAGGGGGCCATCCTTCTTGGGCCTGGCCTAGCCCCATTGTAGGAATGTTTCTGTATTTTGAGGATTCTACACTGTCATTGTTTCCACTCCTGGCACCAGTGCACCTACCAGGATTGGGCACTTTTTTATCCTGTTTCTTGTGCACCCAGCTATCGTTCTTGAATCTTTGACCTACTTCTGTCCATGATATATGCTATATAAAATACAGTCTATATATCAGTGTCGTCTTGGTGAGATTTTGTGAAAATCAGGGTCTACCTCTTGAAGGTACTCACCAAGACTTGAGGATGAATTTAATTTCAGCACTACTACTCTCCTTTACTTGCTGATTTATCTCTCCATTCGAATCTTCTACATAGGTTGCCTGATGATTCTCTAGTGCTTTTTGATAACCCCAAACATTCCCAGAGATAGTTCTCTAAATGCCATATATACCTGGATAAGATGATCTCGTAGATATCTATGAGAGACTGTACAAGTTCAGATGTTTTTTATAATAACTTAAATTTTCACATCCATGGATGCCTTGGTATATTTCCAGTGTACTCTCTCCAGTTTACTCATGCTTGTTTTCTTATAAGGTTTCCATATTGTTATTCCATACTTAAATTTGGGACTAATGTAACTAAGAAACTATGACTTCATCATTTCTGATTTCCTAGACTTTATACATCTTTTTGTACAACCTATAGTTCTATAACTATCATTTCCAATTGGCTGATATGATTAGAAAAACAGAGTTGGATATACCCATATACCCAGATCCTTAAATTAATCTACAGTTTCAATCGCTGTGTACTGTTTTAAATATTCGCCTTTCAATTAATGATTCCCAAATCTCATATGTTTAGTTTTTGATGTATTTATCAGAATATTATTCTCCTGTGCCAAATGGTCAGTTTAGTCGAGTTCTTTTGCAGAGATGTCTTATCTGTAACACATGTAATCAGTTTATTCAAATTTCAGGTCATCTGCATATAGACTGTAGAACACCTCAGATGAAAAAGTTAGGTTTGAAAGATGTAGTCTGAACAAGTAAGGGCCTAGGACAGAGCCCTGTGCAACACCCAGACTGTAACCAAAAATGTTACCTGCGCAACTGCTGTATGATACTTGCTGTATTCTATTTGTAAACCATGCAGCTATCCATCTAATCAAGAGTACATTGATACCGAGTTGTTCTAATTTATTGATCAGTGTTTTCTGTATGACCCTACCAAATATTGAAGTTAAATCTATATAAATTACATCACAGCACAATTTTTCACTTATAGTTGTTATTATATTGTTATAGAACATCATGTTACAGGTGGTAATAGATCTATTTTCAACGTATGTATGCTGATATATGTTTCAAGTCCTAACCTTTCTAATTCTGACAGTAATTTGTCCGATATTACATTCTCTGTTATTTTTCCAAAATATGAAAGTAGACTTAAGGGTCTGTGTGAATCTGGGCTTGTCCTACTCCCCTTTCCCTTAGACA
Source organism: Protopterus annectens (assembly GCF_019279795.1). Classification (NCBI taxonomy): domain Eukaryota; kingdom Metazoa; phylum Chordata; order Ceratodontiformes; family Protopteridae; genus Protopterus; species Protopterus annectens. Next base: position 589,096,417 of record NC_056746.1, read on the forward strand.
GGTTTAGTATGCGCACATCTCCAGTCTTGAGGACTCTCCCCATATCTAAAAAAACAATGCTGAAATGTTCTCAGGTCATTATTACTAATTCTTTCTCTTCCCTGTGCTTTGTTTGGATAGAGTTTGCATAGTTCTTTTTCAATACAATCCAGTTTGATTCCAGTATCTGAGGTTACCTGGATCCCTTTTTTGGAGACCCAACTGTTTTGCATAAGATTTTGTAAATATAATGTATTGTGTGTATGAATACATTTTAGAATATACACACAGTATATGGCTGTAAGTTTTTACGCAACTGTACTTTTCAGTCATCCTTAATATGGACTTCCCTTTGTATTCATGATTATCATTGGAACAGTTTTGAAAGGAGCTTTGCACCTTTCATCACCAACAAAGGCAGTCTTCTCTACATAAGACTTCAGTTATGTCCTATTTTAAATCTGCTACTTCAACACCCCTCAAGTTTTTATCCTGAAAATCACTGTTTTTGGCATTGTCTGCTAGGATTTCAGACTACAAGAACTGATCCTTTCACAACAATCATTTCATGCCAAAATTAGTGGATCAGATGGCCTTGAATCAAAACATCCACCTTACCTGTGTCTTTTCCTAAACATCATAACAAAGGGGAAAGAGTTCTGTATTCCTTGGATATGCATAGACAACTAAGGATGTTCATCATGTTACACTGCTGCAGTCATCACACTTGGGTTATCTGCCGTCAGGCGGTCCAACAGTCGGCCTGAGTTCCAAAGTCTTGGTCCGGCGTCGGTTACCATCGCTTCTTCCCTGATGTCAGTGCAACAGGGGTATAAAAGAGGCAGCCAACGCCATTTTCTTCAGTCTTTCTTGCCGCACGGAAGCAGTTCGCAAGTACCGGTCGGCCGACTCCTGAGATTTTCAAATCGAATTTCAGACCGAAATCTTCAATAAAGCTAAGTACCCCACGCATCCCCTGACGACTGCTGATTTAGAACCCCAGGCTGCATCCGACTCCCAAGCGGAGATTGCTGGGTCTCCAGACCCTTTATCTTTAGGCCCTTCCGACTCCATGGCTGAAGGGGATACCGGTGTAGTCGAAAGGCCTTCAGTTGCTGAAGGTGTCTTCAGACCGACTACACCTATTATAAAATCCTATGCAAAGCTGAAAACTCCTTTAAAAGTAAGGAAGCCTGTACAGCAGTCTCCAGTACAAGGCCCCATGCCTAAGAAACAGATGCTTAAGATGGCTGAAGACTTAATTACCCTAATCGGGTTCCCATCCCCCTCCTGACAAAAGGCCTACACAGGAGGAGGACTACGCTTCATCTGACCAGGTTTCCATTTCCTCAGATTCTTCTGAGGAACAGGAATACTCTTTTCCCCCTTATGAAGACTCTGATGCTGAGGAGTCTATTCCTTCAGCATCTCCCCCAGAAGACTTCTCCTTTGGGGAAACTTTACATACCATGAGGGAACATTTCCAATGGGAAGGCTAGGATTACTCTGATTCCAAGAAAAGGCTCCGAGAGTTCCTTTTACTACCCCAGTACAGACCCCTCGCTATACCACCTGTTTTAGACATTGTGGATGATGTTTATTCAGAATTTAGCCTTAACCCAGATTCATTACCTCCTGTACCAGCCAAACCAGACAGATATTACAGAGTCCCTGACTCCCACAAATTCCTATATAAAAGCCCTGTTGCTGATCCAGAAACCATTTCCCAGGGTCCCAAAGGGTTAAGGCCTCTATTGCTAAAAATCCTGTACCCTCGGAAAGGGATTCTAGAGCACTAGGCAGATGGGGAAAGAAAGTATATACCTCAGCTACTCTAGCTATGAGGGCCTTAAATTACCAGTTTCACATGCTGAAATATCAATAATATTTGATGTCTCAATTAAAACAAAAATGATCACACATACAGAGCAGCCTGATTACAAGGAAATGCAAGATTTGTTGCATGCAGCAGAACAAGTGGAAAAACATACTTTGCAATGTAGATTTCATTCATTGGAAGCTTCTTGTAGAGCAGCAGTAACAGGGTCTGTCATTTGTAGGCATGCTTGGTTAAAAGAACAAACTTTACCTGATCATGTTAAAGCAAAGTTATTGGATGCACCTTTACAGCAGGATGTTTTATTTGGTGTGAAAGCAGAACAGGTTTTAAAGAAAATGGAGGATAAGGCAAAATCTATGCAGACAGTCAAGGATTTTTTACAGGTTCAACCCCCTCACTTCAGCAGGAATTGACCAACCAAAAACTGGTCCTTTCCAACTTCTGACAGACCACAGAGGGGCAAATACAAACGCCCAAGGGGCAGAGGTCAGCCACAAGGCTCTTACAAGCCTCGACAATGGGGGGCCACAACCCAGAAAGGAGGAGAAGACAGGTCTCAAACTTTCAGAAGACAATCACAATGACTTACCCCTCAGACTGCCAAACAAATCCCTCTTGGAAGCTCCCTTGGGAGGAAAACTTGCACTTTTTGCAGGCAATTGGCACATTATCACAAAAGACAAATGGGTCCGAAATATTGTATCTCAAGGATACAGGTTCCACTTTCACACTTTACCAAGGATAAAAGGGAATGCCAAACCTGCCACCAAATCAGTGGGCAGAGGCTCAAAGACAAATTACAGCACTCATGGACATGAGAGCCATTCAAAAGATTCCTACACAGGAGCAAGGACAAGGATTTTACTCGAGACTCTTTCTGGTTCCCCGAAAGGACAAAGCCTGGAGACCCATTCTGGACCTCTCAATTCTAAACACATACGTGGAAGTACCCAAATTCAAGATGCTCACACTACAGCAACTTCTTCCCATGCTGGGCAAGAAGGCTTGGCTAGTAACGTTGGTCCTCAAGGAGGCATACCTGCATGTCCCTATCAGACATAATTGCAGAAGATACCTCCGATTTATAGCAGGTTCAACTCATTACCAATTCTCTGCATTGCCCTTTGGCTTATCTACTGCGCCCAGAGTTTTCACAAAATGCCTGGCACCAGTAATTGCATACTGCAGACAAAGAGGAATTCAAATATATCCATACCTGGACGACTGCCTTATTCAAGCAGAAAGCAAGGACACTCTTTTAAAACATCTGGCATTTGTAAAAAACCTACTAAGTTGCTTAGGGTACACAGTAAATGAAAAGAAGTCAAAACTAGTGCCCTCACAAGACATGATATTCCTGGGTGCCAGCTTAAATACAACGGCCCAGATGGCTTATCTCACACCAGACAAGCAAGGACAACTGACTCAATACTTCAAAATGATGGCAACGAAGACCCAACTCCCTGCAAGAAAAATTCTGCATGCCTTGGGATTCATGGCATCTTGCATACTACTAATACCATATGCCAAACTGCATATGAGGAAATTACAATGGTACCTGAAAAGCGTATGGACTCAACACAGCCACAGCTTGGAAACAATAATACCACTCATTACCTGCCTTCAGCAGGAATTTCTATGGTGGGCTCAGGCATGTCACCTCAACAAGGGTCAGCCTTTCACCTTACCCACAGCCAGGCAATCGATAACAGATGCATCGGATTACGCCTGGGGAGCACACATGGCAGGACAGTGTATTCAGGGCAAATGGTCTGCAGATCAAATGCATCTCCACATAAATCAAAAAGAGATTCTAGCTGTACAAAATGCCCTAACAGCTTTCAAGGACCTACTACATCCAGGACAACTTTTAATAAAGATGGACAATACCACAGTGATGTGGTACATAAACAAACAAGGGGGCACACATTCCTACCCCCTATGCAGGCAAGCAGTGACCTTGTGGAACACAGCACTGACCTACCAAGTTCAACTACAAGCACAATCCCTGCCAGGAAAGAAAAAATACATTGGCAGACGAACTAAGCAGAAATATCATGGATCCTCATGAGTGGAAACGAGATCCACAAGTATTCACAATGATAACTCAAAAATGGGGGACCCCAGACATAGATCTGTTTGCCTCCCCCCAAAACTACCAACTACGGAAATTTTGCACAAGGACATACCACACACTAGCTTGGAAAGTGGACGCCCTCTCATTCAGTTGGAAACATTAACAGTGTATGCCTTTCCTCCACTGCCTCTTCTGACAAAGGTGCTCCTCAAAGCCAGATTAGAGAGGCCACAAATGATACTCATTGCTCCAGAATGGCCACGCCAACACTGGTATCCAATATTAAGGAACATGGTTCAAGGCCCTCCATGGATTTTACCTCAAATTCCTCACCTGCTGACTCAGCAAAACAATCAGATTATACACAGCCAGCTCAAGACTTTAAATCTGGCTGCATGGCAGATTACCTAAACAACCAGTCAGCACTTCTCTCTAAAGCTGTTATGGATGTCATTCTGGAGGCCAGGAGACCCAGCACCAGGAAAACCTACTCAGACAAATGGAAAAGATTCTGCGCCTGGAACCAGGCTAAAGGCCAAAATCCTCTAGTCCCAAATATTCCTCAGATTCTGCAATATTTAACTGAGATGTTGCACAAAGGCCTTTCCTTTTCATCTATTAAGATCCATGCTTCAGCTATTTCAGCTCATTACAACACGGATCCTCCTATATTTTCACATACATTACTAAGAGAGTACCTCAGAGGGGCTAAGAACATAAGACCGCCCCGGAGAGCACCAGCACCAACTTGGAACCTCAATTTTGTTTTGGAAAAACTTATGCTGCCTTTCGAACCAGCTTTTTCAGCCGATTTACAATTTTTATCCTGGAAAACTGCCCTGCTGCTAGCAATAACTTCAGCACGAAGAGTCTCAGAGCTACAGGCCCTAATGGCAGTGGAGCCTTTCATCATTTTTCATCAAGACAGAGTCTCTTTACGAACTAACCCTTCCTTTATGCCAAAGGTGGTATCCAGTGTGGCTCTAAACCAAACCATTCATTTACCCACCTTTTATCCAAACCCCCAGAGTAAAGGGGAAAGTCTCTTACACTCTTTGGACATTCACAGGCAATTGCATTTCTACTTGGATAAAACTAAGGCTTTCAGAAAATCTGACCAGCTTTTTGTATCCAATGCTGCAGGATCACAAGGAAAGGCTATCTCAAAACCGACCATTTCAAAATGGATAGGACATTGCATCCGTTTCTGCTACACACACCATGGGAAACCTGTACCTGGTAACATTAGGCCCCATTCCACCAGGGCTACAGCAACATCAAAGCCTTCCTCAGAGGGGTACCAACCAAGGATATTTTGGAGGCTGCAACTTGGAGTTCAGTGCACGCCTTCACCAAGCACTACCACTTACCTCTATACTCAAAAACCAGAGCTGGCTTTGCCACTGCAGTTCTGCAGGGCCTACTAGCTTCTCCAAACCCTGTTTAGTACCAACCGCCCAGTCTTAGCTTTGGGATTCAACCCAAGTGTGATGACTGCAGCAGTGTAACATGATGAACATAGTACAGTTTTGTACCTACCATAACTGTAGATGTTCGAATGTTCACACTGCTGCAGTCCAGGTTACCCTCCCACCATCCCCTCTTCTTCCCTGGGTTTTATCTATACCTCCCTTTTTATACAATCTATATGATGCATTTCTATATGGTGTATTTGCTGCTTACAGCTGTAGCTATTTTTTTCTATTTTACTTAGGATTATGTATTGCCTTCCTATTTGGGGGCACCTGACATCTGGGGCAAGAAAAACTAAAGAAAATGGCGTCAGCTGCCTCTTTTATACCCCTGTCGCACTGACGTCAGGGAAGAAGCGACCACAACTGATGCCGGACCAAGACTTTGGAACTCAGGCCGACTGCGGGACCGCCTGACGGCAGATAACCCAAGTGTGATGACTGCAGCAATGTGAACACTCGAACATCTGTACTTTTTATGTTGAGGGGATAAATGAACTTAAGGTCAAACAAATTTGACTTTGAGGATGGTGCAGTGGCGCAGCAGTTAATGTTGTCGCCTCACAGCAAGAGATGCTCAGGTTCGGTTTTGGGCTGGGGTGCCTTGTGTGCAGAGGCTGCATGTCCTCCCCGCATTCGTGTGGGTTTCCTCCAGGTTCTTTGGTTTCCTCCCATGTTACAAAGACATGCATCTGTAGCATTTCTCCCCACGCCTCTGCTGAAAATTGGCTCATTCCAAGTCGGACATTCCCGGTAAACAAATGTTAAAATAAAAATAAATAAATAAATAAAACCATTCTTTGCTATGGGCATGGAAAGTAAACCAGTCAATAAATATATACAAAAATGGCTTGCACGCAGCATTTCTTACTGCTGTTCTACTTATGGAAAACCAAGAAATTTCAAATCTTTTTCTACAAGGGCCATAGCAGCCATCACAGCATTCCTAAGGGAGTGGTCCGTGCCTAATCCAGTTTAGAAGCAGCTACTTGGTCTTCAGTTCGCATATTTTCTAAACACTAAAACTTAATTGTTGCATCTAGGGCAGAATTTTTCTGCCATCTTGCAAGGTGTGCTGTAATGATTCAGCTTTTACAGAACCCACCTACTGCGGTTATGCTTTGTGAGTCTTCCCACTGATGAGGACTGTAACAATGAATAACAGGAGGAATATAGCACAATTATGTAAGAACTTGATGTAAAGGTAGATATTAATGTGCATTCACTTTTGCAGTCTACATTACTATCCCCGTACTCTTTACCTGGGCAACTTATGGTTGAGGGGCATCCCATTTTTCCATTTTGTCTCCCTATGAGACACCTCCGTACTTGATTTTGCTATAATTCCTGGTAAGGGAGATTGACAAACTTCTAGCATGGAACTAACAATCAGGAGGTTGCTGTCTCCTGAACTACTCATGCTGTGGCCCTGGAGCCAAGTTGCTGGTATACTCGGGGCAAGATGATTTTGGCCAATGCCCATCTTACTTGTACCATAGTTGTCCTTGCATTGCAATGGGTGAAGGTCTGATAAAGATACTGAGAAGAGGTACACCTCGGGAAGTCAGGCTAACTGTTAGACTACTCATAGACAGGGTATACCACAGATGAGGAATGAAATAGTAAATGTATTTAAATATCTGTGTTTCTGGTAAGTTCCTACACAGCTATACTTTTTATTCTTAAGCGACCATTTGATGTCCTTTTATTCATATGCTGCTGTGTCCATAACACATGGGAGTCTGTTTCTGGTGGACTTGCATACATCCGGCCATTTTACAAAAGATAGATGCTACAGCAAAGGTGTGTGAGATGTCCTGCGTCTCTCTCTGCGGACATCAGCCATAAATGTTCGTCTGGTACAAAACGGACGTCAGCACACACCTACCTCAGAACTTTTCTTCCACCTGTGTGACTGCCAGCTCTGGTCGTCACTGCTTTGTAAAAGTGAATTTGTCTTATCCATCAGTACCCCATCCTGGGGTTTTTGATTTCCTTTTTGCTACTGCTTTGAGTTTTCCATGTCAGGTAGACGGGACAAGTGTAGGTGTGGAAGGCAGATTCAACATAAGGATTCACACGAGCTCTGCCTGTTTAGGCCAAAAACACAACCACACTTCTTGTGATATTTGTCAGGCCTCCATCCCCAAAACCCTTAGAAATCACCTTGGAGCTTTAAATCTTTACTTAGAGAACCAGCGACTCAAATGTCTGACTAAAGCAATGGATCCAACGTCAGGTTCCTCAGATGAGCCGTCAGTCAAAAAGGCCAAAAAAATCACAGCCTGAACTGACTGCTGCGCCCTGTATTCCACCCGTACCTCTCGAGACCAGTGAAGGCCTGGAGTCCAAGCCGGAATCCTCTGATATTCCTTTGGTAGGTACCCAGGAGAAGGCCGTCAAAGAAGCCAGTGGCATGTCCCAAAGGGAATCGCAGGCATCTGAACTGGTTGCCGGGGGGGCTAGGCTTATCATTTACAAGGACCCTCGTGGGGCTTCTCAAATTATAGTTCACAAGGATGTTTCCTCAGACATTGTGGAGTGCCATCCAGCATCTGGTCCTCCGTCACTGCACCACATGTCTGATATGTCAGCGTGGGAGTACCGCAAAAAAAACCAAAAGACTAAGCATCTTGCTCCTCTGACGCCCGCACCCTCCGACCAGGCACCTGACTGGCAAGCCTTTACTCAAGGCCTTCTAAATGCATTCCTTGCTTTACACCAGGCCCCTACTGCATCTACCCCATGGGTAAATTTGCTACCAGCATTTCCACTGAAGAAGAGCATTCATCAGGGGATGAATCCCTTACTTACACTTCACAAATTGCATCCTCTCTGGGGTACGCTTCCCCAGAGGAGAAGTCCAATGGCACAGATTCCCCAGGGGAAGACATTACCTTTGGGGGGAGACCATTGTTCAGATGAAAGACTTTTTCAAGTGGGACAGCAGCCAGGTCACTGAGATCCAGAAGTATTATTATGACCTTTTATAAATAGAGTCGCCTAACCCATCTGATGTACCTCCAGTGCATCCTGCTTTCTTGGATGCTTTCCTGGCTGCTTCTAAAAACCCAGATTCCCAACCCACCCCCACTCTCAAGTGCCCAGACAGGTTTTACAAAGTCCTTGAAGGTGCAGAATTTCTTTGCAAAGCTCCTTCTGCAGACCCTTCCGTCATTTCTGTAGCTGCAGATAAAACCTCCAAGTAACTCCTTTCCACCTCCCTCCTCCTCTTCGACAAGGAGAGCAGATTAATGGAGCACCTAGGCAAAAAAGTCTACACATCTGCTACTTTAGCAGTGAGAGCCATTAACTACCACACTCACATGGCCAAATACTCCTTGGCTGTTATTTCTGATGTGGCTAAACATTTGGGGGACTTCCCTGACTCTGTTGCCAAGACTAAAATCTCCACTCTACTGAATTCCTGCACTCATGTAACTAACCACTCTATCAAGTGCAGTTATGCAGTAGAGGACTCATCTAGATCTGCTGCCTCAGGGTCTGTCTTCAGGAGATATTCCTGGCTTAGGTTGCAGCCTCTCCTAGATGACATTGTCTAAACTCCCGGATGCTCCCTTGGTCAACAAAGCTTTATTTGGTTCAGCAGCTGCTGAACTTTTCAAGGGCCTTCAAGAGAAGGGTAAGGAGCTTCAGGATCTGAGACACATTTTTGTCTCCCCTAGTTCCACGCTTTAAAAGGAACTACCCTGCCAAAACCTCCTTTGTGAGAAGGCCTGGCAGACAGTTGCCAACCAAAGGCGAACGAGATTCCAGGAAACAGTCCTGCTCTAGGTCTGCTCCCTCTACTCCTGCTCCCAAACAGCCCTTTCAAGCTAAGCCTGGTAGCCTGTGACTACCAGACATTGAATCTAGACAGCCCTCTTTCCATGTGTGTGTGTGTCTCCCCCTCCCCTTCTCTGCTTGGAATCAGGTTACCCAGGACTCTTGGGTCCTCTGTATAATACAACAGGGATACTTCATGGTATGGGAAGCCAGACCTACTCCCAAAAGCATTCCACAACCCCCTTGAGACCAACTGGCTTCCTTTCCTTCTGTTCTACAGGAACTCCTTGCACAAGAAAAAATTCAAGAGGTACACTCCTCATGCAAGAGTAGAGGGATTGTACTCCAAGCTGTTCCTGGTTTCCAGGAAAGAAGGTCCCTAGAGACCAATCCTGGATTTGTCCCATCTCAATGCCTTCCTCCAGGTACCCTCCTTTCAGATGCTCACTTTTCCTACCCTTCTTCCACTGATCATTCCCCAGGCCTTACTGGTATCCTTGGATGTAAAGGACGCCTTCTTACACATCCCAGTCCATCCCCCCTTCAGGAAATTCCTCTGCTTCTCAGTGGGTTCTGCAGACTTTCAGTTCTGTGCTTTGCCATTTGGTCTCTCTACAGCCCCAAGAGTGTTCACATAGTGCCTAGCACCACTCATGGCCTTTGCCAGAACAAGGGGAATCCAGCTCTTCTCCTATCTAGATGACATCCTGATACAGCCCTTGTCAGTTCAAATTGTCTTACAACAACTAGACTTCACTATTTCCCTCTTGAAAAGTCTGAGGTTCACTGTAAACCTCAAAAGCTCATCCCTGATACCCTCACAGGATCATGTGTTCATGGGATGCAGGATCCTAACAGAAAAAATGATGGCCTGTCTTCCCCAGAAAAAGTTTCTTTCACTTCTTATTTCAAGGGATTACTCCCTCTCAAAGCCATGTCGGCCAGGGAGTTTCTCAGGCTCCAGAGATTCATGGCCTCCACCATCCCCCTGGTACCCCTTGCAAAGCTTCACATGAGGAAATTCCAGTGGTACTTGAGAACAGTCTGGAAACAACATCTGCACCCCCTGGAGTACGTGGTTCCCATGCTTTTCCAGGGAATTGAATCGGTGGATAGCCCAGATAAAGACCAACCCAGGCCTGCCCCTACACCCCCTGCCCCCCCAAACAGGACATGTTCACAGATGCTTCAGACACAGGTTGGGGAGCAACCTTAGGAGAATGGAGAGTGAGAAACTTGTGAACCATGACTCAACACAGAACACATCAGTATCAAGGAGATGAGAGCCTTGATATTAGCCTTCCAAATTTTCAAGGATAATCTCCTGCCAGGCACACTGAGGTGGTACACAGATAATACTACTGTGCTGCTGTGTACATCAACAAATGGGTGGGGGAGGCAAGGTCCTACCTTCTGTGCAGGTTGGCTCTGCAGGCATGGGAAATCACCCTAGAAAGACAAGTCAACATCCTAACCATCTACATACCTTCAGCAGACAATGTGATGGCAGATACTCTAAGCAGGACCATGACTCAATCTTACGAATGGATGCTAAACAGGGATGTGTTCCTGGACCTGGTCCATCAATGGGGTATTCCAGATGTGGATCTGTTTGTCTCCTCCATGAACAGACATCTTCCAACCTACTGCTCCAGGGTACCGCATCCCGAAGCATGGAGGGTGGATGCTTTTCATTCCTGTGAAAGGGGATGTACACTTATGCCTTCCCCTTTTCCCCTCTCATGCAAAAGGTTCTGCTGAAAATTCAGAAAGAACAAACACAAATCCTGTTGGTGACAACCTGTTGGCCAAGGCGGCATTGGTTCCCCCTATTACACCATCTAGCCAAGGGCAATCACCACAAGTTATCCCACCAGATGGACCTGCTCACACAGGAGAAGGGAATGCTTTTACACCCCCCAACAGTCCACTCTGAACCTTACATTGTGGGTGATGGGACAGTGATCCCTTCAGACACTTATACACTGAGGACATGCTTTGGGTTCTGCAGGAGGCCAGAAAACCAACTACCAGGAAATCATAGCTATCCAAGTGGAAAGGATTTTCTGTCTGATATCAGAAACACAATTTACAGCCACTGGCAGTAGAATCTCCAGTGGGCTTGTCCTACCTGTGTGAATTGATGAAGTCTGGACTGTCTTATTCTTCAATTAAGATCCACTTATCTGCCATCTCAGCATGCCTTCCACTCACCCCACCTCTGGCTTCTAGGCTAGAAGTTAAACTATTTTTGAAAGGGGTTTTGCACCTTAGACCTCCCAGGAAGCCCATTCTGCCTCCTTGGGATCTAAATTTTGTTCTGGGGAAAGTTGACACTATCACCCTTTGAGCCAGCCAAAGACTGCTCTCTCCAGTACTGTAGATGGACTATACTCATGGTGTCTATTACTTCAGCCAGAAAGGTTTCTGAACTGCAAGCCCTTATGGCCTCTCATCCTTTCACAGTTTTTCATAAGGACAAGGTCTGTTTATGTACTAACCCATCCTTCATGCCCAAAGCAGTCAATGAGCTTTCCTTGAATCAGACCATTAACCTTCCGACCTTCTTCCTTCACCCCAAATCCGGCTAAAAGGATCTTACATTCCTTGGATGTACACAGACTACTCAGATACTGTTTGGCCAAGACCAAATCCATCCGTAAATCAAGCAGGCTCTTTGTCTCCTACCATCCAAGAGCCTTGGGACACCTCCTTTCCAAGCTAACCATATCCTCTTGGATTTCTGAAACCATCTCCTTTTGCTATACAGCCCATGACAGAAAGCTTCCCTTCCTAGTAAGGTACACTCCACTAGGGCAGTGTCCTTCTGTGGGGCTTTCTTCAAGGGTTTGGATACAACTGCCATTTTAGAAGCAGCTACATGGTCCTCTATCCATACCTTCACCAAACACTATAAATTGGGCATCCTTTCAAGAGCCAGAGCAGGTTTTGCCAGAGCCATCCTTCATGGGTTTGTGGAAAATGCTTCTGTTCTCCCCCCCCCCCCCAATCTTAATAACGAGCTTTTGCACTCTCCCTTGTGTTATGGATACAGCAGCATATAAATAGAAGGGCATAGTATTGTTGTGTAAAATCTTACCACAACTTTAGATATCCTTCTCTTCGATATGCTGCTGTATAGTTTCCCACCCTGCCTTCCCCTGACACTTGCCTGACTCTTGAGTACCCGCTCTGTAGTCACTGATTCTGGCAGCATACAGTTCTGAGGTAGGTGTGTGCTGACGTCTGCTTTGCACCCGACATACATTTATGGCTGATGTCTGCAGAGTGAAAGGCAGGACGTCACACACAGCTTTGCAGTAGCCTCTGTCTTTTGCAAAATGGCTGGACATATGCAAGCCCACCAGAGGCAAACTGTCATGTGTTATGGATACAGCAGCGTGTAGAAAAGGACATCTAAAGTCATGGTAAAATTTTACACAATACTTTCCATTGTAATAATCTTTGTTCTGGGTTTAGCAACATGACCCTCTAGCAGTTGATTCTGGAATTCATAATTTTCAGTTATTTTGGGTGTTCTTCATAATCAATGTTGCAGTACTGATTCTTGGGTCTTCCTGCCATGCAGAAGCCCCACAATCTGCACTATTTCCAGAGTCTTTACTTCACCCATAGATAACCGATATCAGAGTATAAGAAAGTTCCCTGTTGAGCAGTCGGATGTGCTTCACGTGTGCTCAGTGCTCCAGCAGTCCATTGGTCAGATCGTTTTTGTAAAGAACCACCTTCTTCCAGTCAGATAAGTGCCCCATTGAGGGGAAATTTCTCTACCAATTTAATTTTCGAAAAAAACAATAGTGGCTTGAAGTGTGGGGAACAAATCCCTCATAAAGATTTCCAATCATTTTTGTCTGGTCTGCTTGAGGCATCTCTAACTGTCCTGATTGTGCAAAATTCTGTGTGAAAATTCTAAAACGTAGGACCGAGGTATTATCTGCCCATTTGGGTTCCTCAGTTGTGCAGCACTCCACTGCTACCGCAGGGCCTCCGCAGACACTAGTATTATTCCAGAAAATGGAAAGACAAAAAGGCCAAGAACCCTGACATTATCAAAAAGCTCCAAGTATATGTCTTAAATCGACTGATGACCCAAGTGTGCATTGGCAGTCCCCTGGTCCAGCGATTCCTAAGCTCAAACCCTCTGGCATGATTCCTCAGGAGGCCACCATTGTTTCTGGCCAATCTATGAATGCTACAGTGGTGCACACATCAGTCTGGTGTGAGGATGACCTCCAGGCCTGAGTTTCTGATGTCCATGCTGAGAGTTTCAGGGGAGACTCCCCATCTTCCAACACTACCAAAACTACAGGTGAAGTTGTAGTCAGATCGCATCCTCAGTCTCCCCCTTAAAACAGACACACAAACCTAAGCGAGCTACCACTTTTTCCTTGGCACCATCTCCAACCACTTCTCATACCAAAGCCCAACTCTTCCTTAAAATAGCACAGGAGTTTAGGACCTTTATGAAACCTAGAGAGCCTTCTCATTCTTCCACCTGTGAGCCATACACATCTCAAAGGAGCAGGAAGAGGAAGATCTCTCTGGCTCTAAGAATAAGAAAGACTTGTCTTACTCTGGCCACTTACCACCTTAGACTTACACAGACTCAGATGAAACCCTCTGATGTCCTTCTATTTATCTATTGCAGTATTCATTGCATGACGGAGTTCCCCACTGTAGGTGAACCGACATTGTCCAGTATACAAAAGACACTCACTACTGTAGGGTGCATGGTACATTGCACGTAGGCTGCAATCGGGTGTAAGCCATAAAAGTGATGTGTGCGCGCACTACCGTCAGAACTTCCCTGCCGCCAGATTCTAACGTACGGTCTGACTCCGAGTCGTTTACGTTTCTTCACATTTTAGATAAGTGGCCCATTGGGGAATTCTTGACACTTTTGCTACTGTCATTGGTTAGTGTTCATGTCATTCTTGAGGGCACATGGAAGATAAATTCCACACAAGAATAGCTATCTCCAATGTCCTGCCTAGGCCCAAACCACGACCACAAAAACTGCTCTGTATGTCAACTGTTTGTGCCAAAGACCTTAAAAAAATAGATTATCCTCTTTAGCTATCTACCTAGAGAATCAGCTCTTAAAGCTGGCAACAAAAAGCGCTATGGAGAGATCCTCAGGGCCTGAGGTCTAGACTAATTTGAAGCAGAACACCAAAAAGCAAAGGCTTGAACTTTCTGCTTCACCTCTGGATACCAGAGTCTCTCTTTTGAGGCAGAGGAGAGCCTGGAGATGAGTCCAGTTCACAGTTGAGATCCACAGGCCAAGCCTAACGTCCAGGCCACCTTGGATCCAAGAATAAGCACGTCCGCAGAGGGTGAGCAGGCATCCATGTTGGATGTCCGAGGGAAATCATGGCTCGTGATAACAGAAAGCCCCAAGGGGATTCCTCAAATCCTTGTTAGGGAAGAGGTGGAATCCAATCTGCTAGAATGTAGGCCTATGTTGGGGCCTCCTACCCTACATAGGATAGACTTGCATGCAAAAAAGGAGAAAACCAAACATTTGTCCCCACCAAAAGAACTATTAGCGACTGGCAAAATTCACTTAGGTCCTTTTCATTGCCATTATGTCTGCCTACAGGTTTTACAGCTCCCTCTGCCAGTACTGTCTCTCCACTTAAAAGGACTAGGGAAGAGTATTTTTCAGAGGAAGAGGCATCTTCAGAGAAGGAATCTGTGGTCTGCTATTCACAGATTCCTTCCCACTGGATTATGCCTTCCCAGAAGAGGAATTCAATGGAACAGATTCACCTGTAGAAGACCATTTCTTTGGAGAAACTGTAGCTAAACGAGAGAACATTTTAAATGGGATAGCACCCAAGTATCTGAAGTACAAAAATACTATGAGCTACTACAGGTGGAATTACCTAGCCCATCTGCTATTCCTCCTGTCCTGACTGCCTTTCTCGATGCTTTTGCCTCAACTTCACAGGCACCAGATTCCCAGCCACCTGCCCCAAAAAGTCAGACTGCTCCCATAAAGTCCCACAGGACTGTAAGTTCCTCTTCAGCTGCCCTTCTGTTATTTCTGTGACTTCTGACAAGCCATCCAGATTACTACCCTCCACTACTCTCTTCCCATCAGATAAACGATAGACGTATCCTGGGTAGATTAGGCAAAAAAAGTGTACACTTCTGCCACTTTAGTGCTTAGTGCCAGAAATTACCAAACACACATGACCAGGTTCGCTTTAGAGCTTATGTCCCAACTTTCACAGGTAATTATAGACTTACTTGACTCAAAAAATAAAACCTTGGCTACTTCCTGGCTTGGTGCATCTTCTCAAGTAGCATGCCACTCCATAAAATGCAGCTATGAGGCTGAAGAAGCTTCTGCCAGAGCAGCTGCCTCTGGTTCAGTGTTAACAAGATTCTTCTGGCTAACACTCCTGCCCTTACCTGAGGGCATAAAGGCCAAACTTATTGATGCTGCTTTGGACAACTCTGCTTTGTTTGGCCCTGCAGCTGCTAAAGTATTCAAATCATTGCAGGAAAAAGGTAAGGAATTGCAAGAATTTAAACACATTTCTGTTTCCCCAGTACCCAAGTTCCAAAGAAATTATCCTGCAAAGCTTGGGTTTGTGCTTAGGCATTCACGTCACCCACAACCCAGAACAAATAAAAGTGTGACAGGAGACCACAACAGCCTAGGACCCCCTCCAGCAACTGTGACACAAATCGTCCTTTCTATGACTCTCTCCCACGCACATCCCACTTTCCCAGTGCCTTGCATCTCTTTCTCAGCATGGGAAAGCATAACCCAAAACCGCTGGGTCCTCTCCATTGTTCAGAAAGGGTACTTTATGGTATGGCATCACCTACCCTCCTTCAGAGGCATCCCTCAATCTTCCAGGGAAAAGCTACTTTTTTCACAGAGGTTCTGTTAGAATTAATGAACCAATGGACAATTCAGATTGTTCCCAAAAAAACAAATAAGAGGATTTTATTCCAGGTTCTTTTGTGGTGCCCATGAAGGAGGGTCCCTAGAGACCCATTCTTGACTAGTCCCATCTTAATACCTTTCTAAGGGTACCCACTTTCCACATGGTAACTCTCCAGACTTTGTTCCCACTTATTCTGCCTCAAGCCTTCATGATTATTCCGGAAATCAAAGATGAATATCGGCACATCCCCGTCCATCCTAACGTTTTTATGCTTCTCTGTATCATGCCATTTTATTTATGTATTGGCATTTGTTTGCCAGGGGAGTCCACTAGATCAAAATAACCCATTTTCAGTGTAGGCCTGGTAGAGAAAAGCTCCGTAAAGCAGTTAGTAGAACAGTACATAAAAGTAAAAACGAATAGTACACACAAGCAGTTTTAGCAAGAACAGAGCAATATTAAGCAAAAACAGAATAGAGCATATAAACATAATACATACAGATTAATACAGTTTAGAGGTATA
Source organism: Protopterus annectens (assembly GCF_019279795.1). Taxonomy (NCBI): domain Eukaryota; kingdom Metazoa; phylum Chordata; order Ceratodontiformes; family Protopteridae; genus Protopterus; species Protopterus annectens. Next base: position 589,113,020 of record NC_056746.1, read on the forward strand.
TACTAAGAAGTAATCATATTCCTAGACATTTAGAGATAAAATAGTGATAAGCAGTCATATAGAAATATTTACAAGTTACTCTAAGAGCAACAACCATCATAAATGCTGCAGAGGAGAGTAGAATTGATTTAATACCAGATAGTAAGGCAAGAATAGATGAATTATATGTGTTTTTTTAGATAGAGATAAAGGAAGATTTGAAAAGGTGAGAAAGTAAATTTAGGTAAATGTTGCTTAGGGTGTGGGAGTCAAGTTATAAATGGATGAGCATTTTCAATTCTGTGCTTTGCCCTTTGGACTTTCTACCGTACCAAGGGTCTTCACCAAATACCTAGCTTCCTGTGATTGCCCACTGCAGACGGGGCATATGCATTTTTCCTTAACTGAATGACCTCCTGCTTCTATCTACTTCCACAGAGGAGTTGGAATGAAATACCACCCTTACCATCAGTCTTCTACAAAGTCTGGGGTTCACCATAAACTTAAAGAAATCAGTTCTCACCCCTTCACAGTATCAGATTTTCATGGGGTGCAGGACACAAACAGATCTTATGAAGGTCTCTATACCCCCACAAAAGGTACAGGACCTCACCCTTTACTTCAAAAATCTTCTGCTGGTTCACTACATTACAGCCAGGGAGTTCCTCATGGTCTTGGGCCTCATGGCATCTACCGTTCCCATGCTCCCCTTTGCCATTTTCTCATGTGGAGTTTGGCAATGGTATCTAAAGTCGGTTTGGATGCAACACCAGCAACCCTCCTAGAATTCTCCATTTCTCTCATCCCCTGTCTGAAGAGAGAACTTCAGTGGTGGATGCATTGTGCCACTCAACCCAGGACTCCCCTTACACCCTCTTGCTCCACGTCAGGAGATCTTCACAGATGCCTCAGACGTAGGCTGACGAGCAACCTCCGGGTACCTGAAAGCACAAAGCGTCTGGTCTCCCCCTCAACTGAATGAACAGGTCAGTGTAAGGGAGATATGAGGGGTCTGCTATTGGCCATGAAGACCTTCCATCCCCTCTTCCAACCAGGACCTCTGTAGCTGTTCACAGATGTGACAGTCCTCTGGTATGGAACAAATGGGGGCAAAATCCTATCTAGTATGCTTGCTAACTCTTCAGGCTTGGCAGCTGACAGTAAAATTCCAGGTGACTCTTCGGGCAGTGTACATACCATCTTTATAGAATTGTGTGGCAGATTACCTGAGTAGGTCCCAAACACGATCCCACAAATGCATGTTTTAAAGGGACGTGTGTCTGGACATTGTCCACCAGTGGGGTAATCCTCAAACAGAGCTCTTTGCCTCCCCCATGAACAGACAACTTCCACAGTTTTGTGCCAGAGAACCTCATCCTCTGGTCTGGGAAGTGAACGCCCTTTCTCTTGGAAGGGGATGTTTCTATATGCATTTCCTCCCCATCCCCTCATTTCAAAAGTCCTGTCCAAAATTAAGCAGGACAAACCAAAAAGCTTGCTAGTGACTCCCTTCGGGCCAAGACAGCACTGGTACCCTCTCCTCCTGCATTTAGCCAAGGACAGTCACAAGTTACCTCACAGAGTGGAACTTCTCATACAAGACAAAGGGACCCTCATCCACTTGTCGACTCTCCAATTAACCCTATGGGTGATAGGGTACAAAGTTCTTTCAGACACCTATTGTCTGAGGAAGTGCTTAAAGTCCTGCAGGAGGCCAGGAAACCATATTCCAAAAAATCTTATTTAGCCAAATGGAAGAGATTTTCAATCTGGTGTCTGAAAGGAAACCAGGCCCTGCTGACAGTGGGAATTCCCCTGGTTTTATCTTATTTGTGGGAATTGTTCAACACTGGCTTGGCGTAATCTTCAGTGAAAGCCCATATGTGAGCCATATCTGCCTCTATCTCCCTCCTTAGCTAGCAGATTTGAGGCTAAATAATTTCTTAAAGGCGTCCTACACACTTCCCAGGAAACCTGCTCCACCTCCCTGGGACCTTAGCTTTGTTTTGGAAAAGCTGGCTGTCCCACCCATCGAGCCAGCTTCTTCAGCATCTCTAAAGTACTGCTCCTGGAAAACTGTGTTACTTCTACCCTTAACTTCAGTCAGACAAGTGTCTGAGCTACAGGCCCTTATGGTATCTCCACCCTTTCTGGTTTTCCACAAGGACATGGTTTCCCTATGCACAAACCCCTCATTTTTCCTTAAGGTAGTGAATGACCCGTCTTTAAATCAGTCCATCCACTTACCTGTCTCTTTCCCTTCACCCTAGAACCCTAGTGAGGAGGTGCTCCATACCTTAGATGTCCACAGACAACTTAGATTTTATTTAGACAAAACCAAAGTTGTTAGAAAGTCAGATCAGCTTTTTGTTTCTTACCACCCCAGGCCCCTTGGGCATGCTGTGTCCAAACAGACTATTTCCTCCTGGATTTCAACCTTTTGCTACGGTCACCATGGTAAGACTCTCTCATCCTCTGTTAGGGTTCACTCCACCAGGGCTGTTGCCTCATCTGGAGCCTTTTTCAAGGGATTGGAAATCTATACTTTTTTCCAGAAGAGACTTAAATATATCAGTGTCATCAGTCCCAAAGAGATTTTTATTATCCAAAGGAGCATCCAGCAACTTGACCTGAATGTCTTCAGGTAAAGACTGCAGCCGAAGCCTAGAATAACTCCTTATGACAGACCCAAAGGCTATAAGATACATCACCAACATCATACCTACACTTGGTAGAGTGACAAGAGGTAGAGCCCAAAATAGATAGAGCAGAGGATTTTGCTTCAGAATCAGGGCAGCTGGAAATAATCTGGCAAGCCTGAGCAATCAAGGCCAGAGCACATCTGGTCATGTGGGTCTGGTAATTGATGGCCTGAAAGGCCAAAGTAAAAGCAGTATACACCTTCTTGCCAATTTTCTCCACTGCCCTATCACACTTATCTGCAGGCAGAAGCTTAGAAGAGGGCTAAAGTTCGGAAGGCTTGTCAGGGGAGATTGGCACACAGTAGGGTCACCAGGATGACATTTAAATTAAAATTGACAATCCTCAAGAAACCTTCTAGAACCTGTCAGGTGTCTTTGGAGCAGGAGACTTTAGAAGTAGCTATAAAGGTGTCTAACAAAGCAGCCAACACAAGAGGTACTGCAAAAGTTTTAGGAGTATCCATCTGAAGCTGCTTATAATACCTTTCTGGATATCAGACACTTGAAGAAAATCCCACGTAAAGTATTCTATCATTCTAGCTATGGTGTCCTGAAAAGACAGTTACTCAAAGGGAGACTCAGGACTGACTCTTCTTCATCCAAACTATAGGCCAAAGGCATTTGGGAAGACTAGAACCAAGGACTCATCATCAGACTTGAATCCTCATCTGAGGAATCTGGTTACCATGCCTGTTTGAAAAGAGTAGATGTGCAAGGGAGAGTAGGCACAGATACCCCTTGGGGAGACTTCAGGACCATTAAGGCATTAAACAGGCCCTGAGTAAATTCCTGCCATTCCCTTTCAGGATCCTTAGGGCATACAGAAGTATGCTTAGTCATCTGCTTTTTCTTGGTAGGGATGTCAGCTCTAACAAGCAGTGAAGGTTCCAGCCCATGATGAGATTCAGTAGGAGTATCCAGAACCTCTTCACTGACCAGAATCTGCAGAATCCCTCTAGGGCCCTCTGAAATGATCAGCAGCGGTTCCCCTTGGCATCCAGAGCAGACGCCTGCAAAGTCTCAGAGGATGTGCAAAAGAGAAGATCCCTACCGGCCTCTGATGTGGTCGCAGCAGAAGAAACTGATGTAGACACTAGACAGCCAACAGATCTATTGCCCGCTTCTAGAGAAACATCCAGTGGAGGCTGGATAGGCAAAGAATATGGCCAAGATTTCTTGATCACCTTCTTGCTTAATGGTACTTTGGGGTTAGAAGAGTCTGTCATGCTACCTTGAGATAACAGTTTAAGCCTCTTGTTCTCAAGATAGATGACCAGGGAAGGCAACCAACTTCTAAGAGTTGTAGGCACAAGCTCTTTACAAATGCTACAGGACATATAGTCATCGGAAGCACCCAGACAAAAAAAAGATACTATTTGTGGTGATCCTTATGTGGAATCCACCTCCCACACTGACATTTTTCCTTCTTGGATGATATATCACACTAGGTAACCAAAGAAGAACAAGACCAAAAAAAAACGAATAAAAGACCCCAATGGGGCACTTACCTGATAGCTGGGTATTCAGCATAACAAAGGGAAATTCAGACCGACCAACAATGATGGCATTCAGACTCTTGGCAAAGAAGTTCTTGGTAGCTGCGTTTGTACGTCACCTGTATTCCCTACGTCCTGAATGGGGAGCATATGTGGGATGTACAGCACATGCAAGATCAAAAGGCTTTGGTATACTGACCAGACATTGGGCTATCCTTAATAAGAGATCCCTACTGTGAATAATTCTGAACAGTGATATAGAAGGACATGAGTTGTTTGTTCAGGTTTAATGTTTGGGTTTCCAGTCCTTATCTGCAGCCTTCTCATGGACTGTTCTCACTTCGACTTTTTCGGTGGCTTTATCAGCTTGCTCCTTAAGGATCTTTCCTGGCCCACACCTGTTTTTCTTGGTAATCTGCTAAGTCTTACTTTAGTCCTGATGACCTGTCTCTCTGGGCTTAAAAATTTCCTTTTAAGACTTCTCCCACCTCTTGAACTCGGGTAACCTTCTTTGATTCTATCTAGGAGGTCAAGTTCTCATACTGTGTTTCAGACTGGGTCACTATACTACAGTACACATTCAGTACAGTTTGCTCTACTTATCTCCTTATCCTGGTTTGGGGATATTAACTAAAGAAAGTTAAAACACTATTTTTCTGTTGATGTCACAAGTCAGCATAGGGCCACAAGTGTAAAGATGAAATTTGCTGTTAATATCTGTTTACCTTTCACTTTCTAGTAACTAAATAATTGTTGTACTTTCAGAGTGTAATGGCTTCCACTGTCTTAATCCTGAATGATTTGAAAACGAAGGCAAATGTGTGTTTTCCTCAACCCTTTACTTCTAAGGTAAGCTTCTGTTTTCCATTGTTTGCATTTTTTGTATTTCATAGTAATATAATGTCTTTCTTGCAAACATGCAACTATTGTAGATATATCAAGAAGGGATCTGACTTGCCAAAATAACCATTTGCACTTTTTAAAAAAATGTTCTCATCATAAATGTCCATCATATTACAATATCTTGTTTCTTGTTTGTAAGACAGAAAAGGTGGTAATGTGCTGTTTTTGTTGGTTAATAAACCTAGTCTTCTTTCTGGCTTCCCTTTTAATGCAAACAGATCATTGAAAGCATCCCTTACCCTACTGGTCCATCATCATTCTTAAGTCATGTATTTAATCTATTAAAATCCATATTGCCCTTCCTAGGTTTTTCACTCACCTATGAGTATCATTTACTTTGTGATGTACTTACCGTATATGAATTTAATGGCAACTGATACTTTCTCTCCTGAAGTCACTAAAACGGATTACGCTAAATTAACTTAATTGGCAGTAGGAGGCAATAGGATTATAGAGCCTACTTTAAGTGAATCTTTAAGTGCCCTTTAACCCTACTTTTCTCCTTACCTTTTTTCCACCTGTGTCATACCACTTGAATGTCTCCATGGTTTCCCCTCTCTACCACCTGTTCTGTTAGTTCATTCCCTGAGTTAACAGAGCTGTCTGAAAAGTACTAATCCAGAGGAGTAGTTGGTCCCCATAATCCTCTGCTTTGCTTTCTTTTTCTTCGTCTATACTTCCTGTTTAAGAACATGGCTCCTCCCCATCTCCCTGACATGATCTTAAGTACCCTAGTGTCATGATCCCCCATCTTTTGTCTCAAATGAGAAGGTTTTGCTTCTGCCTTAAGAAAAGTGACATTGACAAACATCTAATCTCGCCTTCTGATTTCTCTGCAGTGTTGCATGTGTTATTTTCTCCCAGTGGGGTTACTACATTGCTCTATAACTGAAGCTTCTAGACATGGAATATGACCACTTGTAACTGATGTACAACTCCACATCCCTTGTACTTACTTGAGTGTCCATGTACCATCACATTTTACTGATACTGTGAAGCTTGCATTGGGTGTCTTTGTTAAACAGTGTGTCTTGCCCTGCCTGGGCTGGGTTCCCCTTAGCGTTCAAGATCTTTTATCGTGGTATGTACTTTGTCTCTGGGCTTGGTTTTTCTGGAGCACGTGTCCATTTACCATCATATTATACCACTACTGCAGAGCTTCCATTGGCTGCCTGTTGGATTGTTTAAAATTCTTGTGCTCATGTATCTTGCCCTACCTGTGCTGAGGTTCTGCTCTAGCTGTGTTGGGATCATTTTTCTTGACACTGTCTGACTGTGTCCCTCTGCTTGGCATTTCAGGAGGAGTTGGCATATCTTTCTGTTCACCTTGAGTACTTGGGGATCTGGGCATTTGTTTATCAAAGTCAATATCTGTGGCACCTGTTTCTTGGCTGGCTGAGGAAGCCCCAGCAGTTTTCATTTTCAAAATTGCCGTAAAGATGCAATTATCTGACTTGGATTAAAGCTCACAGCTGTTACCTTGCCACCTTTGGTGCTGTTACATTTATTTATGCCTATGAGTAACAAGTGCTCTTTTGCCACAAGTGCTAGTTTATTTTTGCTTTGTGCGTACTGATGTAATTCTGGTTACTGAATTACTGTATTTTTTTCCTGTCTTACATTTTAGCATTCTTGTAGTTTTATATTTTTGTTGTGCTTGGTTACAAGTACTATAATAAAGCTGAACCTCCTTTATCCTCTTGTATTCTTTCTCTTTCCCCAAATTGATCTAGTGCATATGTCTAGATTCTTTCCAGCAGTCTAATTTATTTTTCTTATAAGGCCTCCAGGAACTGCATACAGTACTCAAGGTGTGGTGTGACCCAAAACTCTGTGGAGTAGAAGCATTTTCTATACTTCCGGAATGTATCCCTCTAGGGATGCATTTCCGCATTCTGTTTGCTGCTGCCATTGCCCTGTCATGCTGATGTTATTCGTGTTTCACTGTTGCAGTCATCACCTGTGGGTTATCCCTGCTGTGGTAGCCCTCGGCCGGCCCGAATACCAGAGTCAATATTTTTCTGCGTTGGCCGCTGTCGATTGCTGACTGATGTCAGGTCGTCAGTGCTATAAAGCAAGGCAGCCGACGTCATTACATCAGTCTTTCTTGCCGTGGAGCCCGTAGCAGAAGCAGTTTGCAGGTCGGTCGCTACCAGAGTTTGAATTATAGCTGAAAAGATCTAAAGCTAAGTACCCCATTGGGGATCCTTTTTTCTTCCACTAACCGATGTCCGACAAAATTAACAATTGTCTTGCCTGTAGAAAGCAGATCCCACACAGAGATGTCCATTCATACTGCGTAAATTGTTTAGGTCCAGACCATGGCTGTTGCCAGTTCTGTGCCCTCCTTAACGTGAGAACCATTTGTCATAGAGCTCTTATTGTAGACAGGTATTTTCGTCTTCCGTCTTCACATTCCGGAATGGCATCTGTCAGCCAGCAATCCATAAACATTCCGAAAAAACGTAGAAATAAAGATAGAGACAGACCACACAAGGCTATGCTTTCCGATGACTCTACCGCTAAGCAGGTCATCAGTTCTCCAGAATTCAGTGAGGTGCTTTCACAGCCCCTGATGCCAGATACGATATTTATGCAGGCTTCTACCGAGACCTTTTGGAGTCCGGTATGCCACAGAAATCTCCTTCGTCTTCAGAACCTTTGGTTGTCTCTGCCTCGGTTGGGTCCAGAGCCACATCGGAGGCACCGGCTTCTGAGGAGGCCTTTCGCACTACTGAATCTTGACAAAAAACGTCTTCTCCGACTACTGTTTCTCTCAGACTGATGGATACTCTTAGGCCTAGAAGCCAGTCCACTCCTAGAAAATCTACCCCTAGCCACCATCTTACTCCTGCTCCAGCACCCCAAGCCCAAATGCTTAAATGGCAGAGGATCTTACCTCCCTTATCAGGGGTAGTCAGGCCACAACTTCTAAAAGGAAAATACACCCTTCTTCTGAAATACTGACAGAACAGGATTCTGAAAAATCTGATTATTCAGATTTTGAAGAGGAATAACAACCTCTGACTGCTTACGAGAATTCAGATGCAGAGAAATCCATTCCTTCTGCCTCTGTACCAGAAGACCTAATCTTTGGGGAAACCCTTCACACCCTCAGGGAACATTTCCACTGGGATTCCCAGGACTTCCCTCAGTCTAAGAAAAGACTGAGAGTTTTTAGACCTGCCCCAGCACAGACCCTTGGCCATCCCCCCTATCTTAGAGGTGGTGGATGATGTTTTCCATGAATCCAGCTTAGCCCCTGATGCCCTCCCACCTGCTCCCAGTAAACCTGACAGCTATTACTGAGTACTGGATTCTCACAAATATCTGCACAAAAATCCTGCTGCAGACCCGGAGGTCATTATACAGGGATCTAAAAGAGCTAAGGCTAGTTCTGCTAAGAATCCTATTCCTTCTGACAAGGATTCCAGAGCTCTGGACAGATGGGGAAAAAAAAAGTATACACCTCTGCAATCTTAACTATGAGACCACTCAACTGTCACTTTGGAACTGTTAAAATAAAATATTTCAACCTTTCCTGACTGTGTCAATTCAAATGAGTTAGCAGATTTACTGCACTCTACTTGTCAAGTGGCCAAACACTCATTGCACTGTGGATATGATGCCCTAGCCTGAAGCACGGCAGCAGTGTCAGGATCTGTCATTAGGAGACATGCATGGTTGAAGGAACAACCTCTTCCTGATCATGTCAAGTCTAAATTAATTGATGCACCCTTGGATAAGGACTGCTTGTTTGGAGTAAAAGCAGAAGAAGTGCTTAAAAAATATGGAAGACAAAGCAAAATCTATGCAAACAATAAAAGATTTCTTTCAGGTACAACCTCCTAGCTTCAGCAGGAACTTTCCCTCTAAGCACCGGTCCTTTCCTGCACCTAGCAGACAGGGGCAAAGTAGGCCTCGTAGGGACAGACCACCCAGGCCCCTATCTGAGAGACAGCAGAGAACCAAACAGTGGACCACTTCTGCGCCAAAGGCAGGGAGGTCTAGGCCATCCCTCTATGGCAAAAGCTCTCAATGACTCCCTCCGCCCTCCTTTTACTCACCAAAAGCTAGGAGGAAGGCTCTCCCTCTGCAAAGGAAATGTTCTGTTACAAAAGACCAATGGGTCTTAAAGATCATTTTTCAAGGATACAAATTCTCTTTCAACGAACTCCCAATTCCCAGAGGGTACCCAGGCTTACCTCCAAATTAGTGGGCAGAGGTATTTAAACAAATCCAAACTCTCATATCATAAGGGGCAGTAGAACCTGTCCCCTCAGATCAAACAGGCAAAGGCTTTTATTCCAGACTATTCTTTGTTCCCAGAAAAGAGAGCACTTGCTGCCCTATCCTGGATCTATCCATTCTGAACACCTCCCTGGTGGTCCCCAAATTAAAAATGCTAACTTTGCAGCAGCTGCTGCCTATGCTGACAAAAAAATGTCTGGTTAGTGACCCTAGACCTAAAAGATGCCTACCTCCACATCCCCATAAGGGAATCCTGCAGGAAATTCCTGTCCTTCAGAGCTGGCTCACAAAACTTTCAGTTCTCTGTGCTACCCTTTGGCTTATCTACATCTCCCAGAGTATTCACCTAATACTTAGCCCCAACCATAGCATTTTGCAGACAGAGAAATATACAGATTTACCCTTATCTGGACAACTGCCTCATTCAGGCAGGGTGCAAAGAAAACCTGCTCCAGGACCTCCTCTTTGTCAAAACCCTCCTAACCTGTTTAGGGTTCACCAACAGCAAGAAGAAATCAAAGCAAATACCCTCCAGGAAGATAATTTTCTTGGGAGCACTGCTGGACACAGCATCCCAAATGGCCTTCCTATCCCCAGAAAAGCAGAACTTCCTGCCTCTCTACTTTACCCAGCTGACTTCCAGAAGTCACTTCACTGTGAGGAAGTTCCTGCAAGCCTTGGTACATGACATCTTGCATCCTCCTAATTCCTCTGGCCAGGCTTCACATGAGAAAACTTCAGTGGTATCTAAAGAACCTTTTGGTGTCAGCACTTTCAGCCTCTAGAGACCTCTCTCCCTCTGATCCCCTTTATAAGGGCCGAGATTCTCTGGTGGATAGGGGCCTGTGCCAAGAACAAGGGTCTTCCCTTCATCCTCCGCCCAACCAGTCAGACCATCACCATCGACGCTTCAGACATTGCTTGAGGTGCTCACCTAGCAGGCAGGTGCACCCAAGGTCTTTGGGATGCCCAGCACCTTCCCTTACACATCAGCCAGAAGGAAATGATGGCAGTACAAAAGGCTCTGACATCCTTCAAACCCCATTTCAGGCCAGGGGTTCTCCTTATCAAAACAGACACCACAGTAATGTGGTACATCAACAAACAGGGAGGAACCCAATTTTACCCTCTGTCCAGGCTAGCCATGAACCTCTGGATGACAGCCACCTCCTTGGGATTACGCCTAAAAGCCTACTTGCTACCAGGGATCAACAACACCCTGGCAGACCACTTAAGCAGAAACTTATTGGACCCCCACGAATGGCAGAGCCACAGAAAAATCTTTTTACAAGTCACTCCGGAGTGGGGAACTCCGGAGGTGAATCTCTTTGCTTCGCACCTCAACCACCAGCTGAAAAAATTCTATACCAGGGAGTATCCCCACCTAGCTTGGAAGGTGGTTGCCTTGACCTTCCCCTGGAACTCCCTCTTTCTGTACACTTTCCCTCCTCTGCCTCTTATTCCCAAGGTACTGCTCAAGATAAGGGAGGAGAGACCAAAGGCCATCCTCATTGCTCCAGATTGGCCCAGACAGCATTGTGTACCCACCTTACTGTGCAGCCTGACATTACAGCCTCCCAGGCAGCTTCCGCTGATGTCAGACCTATTGACTCAGGTGGGGGGGGGGGGTGCGGCACCCAGACTTGAAGACTCTCAAACTGTCAGCATGGCTAATACTCTAAAGGCAACAGGGGGTCCCTGTTAAGCAAACAGGTCCTAGACATTATCATAGAGGCCAGAAGGCCTAGCACCAGGAAATCTTGCGTAGGTAAATGGAAAAGATTCTGCTGCTGGAGCCAGTCCAGAGGGGGCAATTACTCAAATCTTCCATCCCTCTTATCCTGGACTACCTAGCGGAGTTACTCAATAGTGGCCTCTCCTTCTCTTCTATTAAAATCCACGCCTTAAGCCATTTCAGCTCATTTTGATACAGATCAGCCCCTGTTCTCACATCCTTTGATTAAACAATTTCTCAGAGGGGCTTCTAAAGTCAGACCTCCCAGAAAGCCATCCACGCCAGCCTGGGACCTGAATTATGTTTTGGAAAAACTAACCTTACCACCCTTCGAACCTGCTGCTTCAGCAGAACTGAGATCCCCCTCCTGGAAGACCGCTTTCCTACTAGCTATCACCTCAGCCAGAAGGGTTTCAGAACTTCAGGCACTGATGGCCATTGAGTCCTTCATCATTTTCCATGCAGACAGGGTCTCCCTGAGGACTGAACCCTCCTTTATGCCCAAGGTGGTATCTAATGTGACTCTCAATCAGGCCGTACATCTACCCACCTTCTTTCCTAACCCTAAAAATGGGGGGGGGGGAGTTCTACACTCACTAGACATGCACAGACAGGTCAGATACTACCTGGACCATACTAAACCCTTCAGGAAAATAGACCAACTTCTTGTCAGCTTTGCCCCAGGGGCAGAGGGGAAGCCCATTTCCAAGCAAACCATTTCCAAATGGATATCACACTGTATTCATTTCTGCTACAGATTGCATGGGAAATCACCCCTTAACTCTATCCATTCCACTAGGGCAGCCTCCACTTCCACAGCTTCCTTCAGAAGAGTTCCCACCAGGAACATCTTGGAAGCTGCCACCAGGACTTCTGTCCATACCTTCACAAAGCATTACCACCTACCTCTTTACTCTAAGGCTAGGGCAGGGTTTGCCTCTGCAGTTCTGCAGGGCATGCTGACCCATGCCTAGGTTTCTTACTAATCCTACAACCCCTCTTCTCCGCTTTGGGAATTCTCCCACAGGCGATGACTGCAACAGTGAAACACAAAGAACATAGTACAGTTGTGTACACTTACCATAAATGTAGATGTTCGGGTGTGTTCATTGTTGCAGTCCTGGTTTCCTCCCTCCTTCCCCTTTATACCCTCTTTCCTTAGGGAGACATAAGCTTCTTATGGTGGCTTTTAGCCACCAGGACCACTTTACCATATTTCCTTAGGCTTCTGACTGGTTAGTGCACGTAAAACTGATGTAATGGCGTTGGCTGCCTTGCTTTATAGCACTGATGACATGACGTCAGTCAACAAGCGACAGCGGCCGACACAGAAAAACATTAACTCTGGTATTCGGGCCAGCCAAGGGCTACCACAGCAGGGATAACCCACAGCTGATAACTGCAACAGTGAATACACTTGAACATCTACATTTATGGTAAGTGTACACAATTGTACTTTTCTGGCAATCCAGAACAGATGATTTTCTGTAGTCCTATCTCTCCTTCATTCTTACATATGGGTTCAGAGCTGATTATAAAGCTCTAAGTTGGTTCATGACAACTTGGGTATCCCATAATGCACTAGTAATCCCCAGATCTCGTTTGCCGCTCTACGAGTTCAGAAGTGCTCTCTTTCTTGGCCATGGCTAAGTTGGAATATTTTTCTATTCAGATATTTACAGTGTTCTTTTTGAATATAATAGTTTAGTACTTATAGCTTACAGTTGTTACCTTGTAGTAGTTAGCTAGTGTGTTGTTTGAAGTTTATTGCAAATTGTTATTGCTGTGTGTTGGCCGTCACTTCCGCAGGCCTTCCCTAGTGGTATCCCTTCGTTTTTTCTCTGTATGCTAATTGTTGCTATCTTTTCTTAGGCATAGGTTTGTTTTTAATTAAGACTTATTCTAGCCTTTGTCTGTTGCTTGCCTTTCTTTATCTCGCCTACCCCTCTGTTCAGGGCTAGGTCCATTTAAGTTAGAGGACCTAGTCTTTTACTGCCTCTCTCCTGTGTGTGTTTTTTCCTCAGCAGGGCTAGGCCCATTTAAGTTAGAGGACCTAGTCCTCTCTTCTTATCTTTCTGAGTTTATACTCTGTGATTGTTGTTGTGAAAGCTAGTAGTATGTCTAAGTAAACCAAGGACCATAAACCTTCGGGTTTCAAAAAATGCATAAAATGTTCACAAAAAATGTCCCTGACTGACTGGCATAGCATTTGTGTTTATTGCTTGGAAGCCAAACATTTACAGGAGACATGTACCTTTTGCCATTCATTTAGTTCCCGAGTTCTCCAGGATGGAAGAATAAACTGATCTTGAAAGGTCTCCTTAAACTTCCTTTTGAAGAAGATTTAGCTAGCTCTTCCTCTTCTCAATCTAGGTCTCCCTCTTCTAAACAAGAGAAGGTCAAGTCAGTTAAAAGACATTCTCTGACACTGAGTGTTAAATCAGGACCTCCAGAAAAAATTGCCACAATTGACCAGCCTTCTACCTCTTCGGCTCCTCTGCCTTTGGAACCGGTCACATTTATTGACATAGACCATCCAGCTTTGGCCCCAAGTTTTTTGGAGCCAATAGCTGAATCCATATCTCGGAGCCGGTCAAGAGATTTATTACCGGTATCCCCAACACTCAGATCTCCAATTTTGCAGAGATCTTGATCCCCTACCTTGTCTTCCAGATCCTCCAAGAGTTTCCGGGGAGGTTGTCGAGAGAGTGGTGCTTAGACTTTTGAAGTCATCGGTGCTAGCAGATTTGTTGTCTGCTCCGACCCAATTGGTTCCAGAGCCGTCTTAAGGCAATATTACCTGCTTCTGTTCCTCCTCCGAGCCATGTCAGTCTTTTGGAGCCAGAGCTATCAGTGCCATTTGTTGTGGAACTGTCGGTTCCAGCACCCCAGCTGTCTATCTCGAAGCAGAGTTCTGCTCTGACACCTTCGGTGCCATCCCTGGTGTCTAGGAGCCGAAGCTCATCAGTCGACCCTGATGGGAATGCTCAGACCTGAACTTCTTCGGTTCCGAGCCTACCTCTCGGTGCGTCGGCTCGACTGAGCTCGGATCCTACATCTGTCTCTGAGCCAGTTGCTCTGGAGCAGAGGGCTACTTCCGCTTCCTCAGAACCAGTGGTGTCCTTGGAGCCGAAGAAATCTGCCTTTGAGATGATGACCGTGCTGTCTAGGTCTTCAGCTCCACACAAGGCTACCGATGCTCTCCCCACTCAAGCTCCGAACTCTGTCTCAGCACCATCTCTCTCTCTCTTGACAGCAGAGACCTGCAGCCTCAGAAGCCCCCCTTGGGTGGCCCCCAGTCTTGCAAGACCTCCCCACAATACCCTTCTGAGGAGCCTCCTTGGAAGAGAACTTGCAAGAGGAAGCACATAGACTCCCCTGATGAGTCCATCACCTCTGACACTGACCTCGAGGAGTCAGAAGGGTCCCCTAGGTCGTCCTCTGATGATATCTCTTTCATAGATATCCCAGAAATCCTGAAACAGAGAGGCGGCTGGCCCACCATCACCCCTTCTGATGAGGAGTCAGTGTACCTGAAGGCTTTCAGGTCTCAACCTTCAGCCTCTTGGGTGTCTCCACCTTTCAATGAGCTGTTAGATTTGGTGAGTCGAAAGGTGTGGGAAACTCCTGATGCCATGGAACCATACCCCAGAAGGCCGAACAAATTTCTTTCAGCCCCTAAAGAAAAAGGGTTTTTGACCAAAGGTGTGCCTTTAGATGCCATGGTGGTGGCAGCAGCCACAAAGAAGGAACTAGTGGAAACTTCCTCATCTGTCCACCCACCGAACAAGGAGTCTCGAACAATGGACAGTTACAGGAAGCGTATTTTTTCTTCAGCGGCTTTTACACTCAGATCGCTGAATTACCTCGCCCATTTCACTAGGTTTCAAAGAGATCTCCTAAAGGAGCTAGGAGATGCTCTCCAAGGTACTTTAACTGAAGGAGTCCCTGAGAAGGTTACTGCTCAGTTGTCTACCGTGAACTCTATTGTTAACTCCTCCATGAGGCTGATATCTTACGCAGCAGATGGAGCAAGCAGGGCAAGCAGGTTCAGGAGTTTCCCTTAGGAGACACTCCTGGATGCGCTTATGTAACATTGCGGAGCCCTTCAAATCTACATTTACCAATGCCCCCTTTGACGGTTCCTCTCTGGACCAAAGGTAAAAGACACACTCACCTGATGCGAGCAGGAAGGGAAAACTCTCTCTGCCTTGGGAGTAGGTTTTTCCGTCCCTTCTAGACCATACCCTAAAGGTCAGAGAGACAGAAAAATGTGGTTCAAGAAATCGCAGAGATTTTTCCCAGACGCACAAGGCGATTCCTTCTCCAGAGGCAGAGGAGGAGGAAGTAATGGGAGACGTCGCCTTAGAGGCAAGGGGGGGTCTGCAAAACCAGGGTGGCCGCAATTCCTTTTGTAGACGTCCCTATCAGTGCTCCTGAAGTGGGGCCCGACTGCGCTTCTCTGAAGCCAGTCGAGGGTCACTTATCTTTGTACCCAGAAGCCTGGCACAACATCACACAAGACAAGTGGGTACAAAGAATAATTTCCAGAGGACATTCCATACCCTTCTCTTTTCCACCTCATCTAACCAAGAAAATCCCAGATGTTCCACCCAATCACAGGGATCAAGCAACTATAGAAGTCCAAAAGTTGCTTCAAAAGAGAGGCATCCAAACCGCCCATGCAGACCAGATAGGATTCGGAACTTACTCCAGATTCTTTTTAGTGCCAAAACGAACAGGGGACTGGAGACCCATCTTGGATCTCAACAAGTTAAACGAATCAGTGAAGAAGTCCAAGTTCCGAATGGTAACACTGCAGTCTATACTCCCTCTGTTAGGGAAAGACAATTGGATGTGCTCCATAGACCTCCAAGATATGTACTACCACATAAAAATGGACAAAGCATCGAGGAGTCATTTACGCTTTTGGCTGGGAGCCAGTCATTACCAATTTTGTGCTCTGCCCTTTGGTCTCACCACAGCCCCCAGGGTGTTCACCAAATGCATGGCGGTAGTAACAGCTTACTTGAGACGTCTTGGATTCCAAGTGTTTCCGTACCTGAACGACTGACTCCTGACTTGCCACAACCAGGCACCAACTTCTACAAGCCAGGGATTCAACCATCCAAGTCTGCACTCAGTTAGGCATTACTATAAACAGAGAAAAGTCTGCATTGTCACCCTCTCAATATGCGACTTTTATAGGTGCAGAAATAGACACAGTCGCAATGATGGCTCGCCTTCCTTCAGACAGAGTGCAAAATCTAAGAACAAATATACAGCCTGCTTCCCCAACATAAGTTCAAAGCGAAGATAGTGCTCAAACTTCTGGGAACCATGGCCTCTACTATAACTCTAGTTCCGCTAGCCAGACTACATATGAGAATTCTACAATGGCTACTCGAAATGGTCTCTTCAGCAACTGCCTCTGTCTTATCCCATTTTAATAACTGAAAAAGGACCTTCGTTGGTGGATCCACTCCAATCAACTAACGATAGGGAGACCATTCATTCCTCGCCAACCCATTGCTACTGTGACCACGGATGCCTCCTAGATGGGGGGGGGGCATTATCTAGGAAGGACAGTCCAAGGTACATGGCAAGAACACGAGGCTCACTTGCATGTCAATGTTCTAGAGATGAGAGCAGTGCTACTAGCGTTGCAAGCACTTCATGACTTTCTTCCTCTAGGGACAATAGCAATCCAATCGGACAATATGACAATGGTATGGTATATAAACAAGCAAGGGGGAACCAGATCCCACCCCCTATGTCGGGAGGCTCTACGTGTTTGACAGTGGGCGATATCTTCCCAATGCTTTCTAGTTGCAACGCAAATCCCGGGGAGAACCAATGTGATAGCCGACAAGCTCAGCAGGGCAATCTTGATGACTCACAAGTGGTCTCTGAATCAGAAAGTTACAGAACAGGTTTTCCACAAATGGGGACAGCCTCGCTGCGATCTGTTTGCCACCCCAATGAACACCAAATGCAGCAGCTACTACACCCTTACCATCCCCCAGGGGAGAAATTGAGAGATGCACTTGTCCACAATTGGCCCTCGGGACTTCTATATGCCTTTCCTCCTTTTCCGCTAATATCGAAAGTTATCCAGAAAGCAAAGACTTTGGGAAGCAGAATGATTCTCATCACTCCTTATTGGCCTAGTCAGATTTGGTTCCCTTTTCTCGGGCCTCACTTTCTGGATGATTCATGGACTCTGGACCCAGTATCAGACCTTCTGACACATCTGTCAGGCACGTTCCATCCCTGTCTCCAAACCCTCAACTTGACAGCGTGGCTGCTCCACTTCCATCCCTAGTCAGGCTTCATGATTTCTCCCCTGCGGTTACACATATCCTGACATCTTCTCATAAGCCATCTACAAGAAAATTGTATGCTAGCAAATGGAAAAGATTTTCTCTCTGGTCACAAGTTAAGAACACAGATCCATACACAGCCTCCATTCCCCTAGTGTTAGAATTTCTAACCAAACTTTTTCATCCAGGATCAACTGCTGCTACAATCAAAGTTCAGTTAGCAGCTATCTCCAATTTTCATTTGGGACAACATTAACCTAATCTTGTGGCTCACAGATTGTGTAGATCATTTTTAAAAGGCACTACCTTACTAAGACCTCCTTTTCAAGAACCTATATCTCCCTGGGATCTATATTTTGTTCTTTCAAAACTTACCTCACCACCTTTTGAACCTTCACATACATGTGATTTAAAGTTCCTTTCATGGAAGACCATTTTTCTGGTAGCCATTACGTCCACCAGAAGAGTGTCAGAGCTGCAAGCACTCTCAGTCAAACCTCCTTACTTGATCATTCATAGAGACAGTGTCCCTTCGCATTAACCCTTCCTTTATCCCCACGATTTGTTCTCAGTCAAATATGAATCAAACTATTGAACTGCCAGTCTTTTTTCCAAATCATACAAACAAAGCAGAATACAAGTTTCATCAACTTGATGTACACAGACAGTTAAGGTTCTATCTACAACCAAAGAGTTTAGGAGATCAAACCAATTATTTGTATTTTTTTCGTTGACGAGAAAAGGAATGCCAGTCTGCAAGATAACGTTATCAAACTGGATTTCAAATTGTATATCTTTTCTTTACTCTCCTAATGGCAAAGAGCTCCCTCTTAAAATTAAAGCTCATTCCACCAGATCTATATCCACATAGACCGCCTTTCAAGCCGGAATTCCATTGGACAGTATATATACAGCAGCAACTTGGGCTACCCCTCATACCTTTATTACTCATTACAAATTGGACTTTGCCTCCAGGGGTAGAACCTCCTTTGGTTCCACGATTCTTAGGAGTATATTCCAGTGAGCCACCCGAGAAAAAGGTGCTAGGGGGCGCTGTTCCGCTGCTGTGAAATATGAACTGGTTGGAGTGGAATTGATGACAACATAGGAGGAAAGGAATCTGGGAGTGCAGATAAAAAGAAATTATGTACTCCCCATAACTACAAACATGGAACATAATGGTGAATGAGCCTTTGTCCAGCCTTTAATTCCTTTACTAGAATCCTCCTCCCATCCTTTAGCACCTATATTTGTGTCATCAGCAAAGAGACTGATTGTGTTCTGTATTCCCACAGTTATGTCAGAAACAAAAGCACTGAAGAATACTGGACCCAAGGACCCAGACCTCTGTGGTACTCTACTAGTTCTTGGCATTCTGTTACCACAAGCTCTTTGTCCTTCTACTCAACCACTCAGCTGTCCAGTTCTTCACTCTTGGTTCTACCCCAACCTCTCCAAACTTGTCAGCCTTCTGCATAGGACTGAGTTACAGGCCTTCCTGACATCTAGATAAACTTGTGTGTACTGGTACTTCTCTATCAAGTTCATCTGTAACTTAGTCATTGAAATGGATCACGTTTGACTGGCCACCACTTCTGGCCATAAACCTGTATTGATTGTGTTTGCTGGAAAGTGTTGTGTTTTAGAACTGCTAACAGACCCCCCTCCCTCAGGATTCAGTCCTTGACTTTCCATGTCCCTGTTAAGCTAGCAGGCCAGTATTTCTGTAGATTTTTCTGACCTTCTCCCTCCTTTTATATGGGTGCCTCTGTTGCAGTTTTCCATTCCTCTTGTATTTTGCAGTAACCAGTGACCTGTTGAGTTCTTTCAGGGGTCTGCCAACACATTTCTGGTAGTTAAGGTTTTTGAGACCAAAGATCCTTTATGTCAGGAATCTCTATTTTTCAAGGTTTTTAATGTGTCTAGCTAGGTAAATGCCAAAGGGCATAATTATATTAAAAATCAGGTTGAGATGTTCATTAGATGAACTCTACCTAAAAAAAAAAAAAAAAAAAAAAAAGGGCACAATGTGAGTAGCGAGAGTTTTCGACAGTATTTGGGAGCCCCTGAACAAAAGATGTAGATCAACTTTTGCAAAGAAAGTTGGACTATCAACCATTCTGTCCAGGGGTGATGGAAACTGGTTCTCCCTAGAGTGTGACATTAGCAACTTAGCCAACTTTTGAAGCCAGTTGTCATATCCTTGTGTCTAGTCATCATTCTAGGTGAAGGGACAGTTGCACTCAAAGCTAATGTCTTAACTTTAGATGTAATATCTTGATAAGCTTCAGCATATCCTCTTACATGGTCCTGAGGGGTTTTTTTTTTTGACAGGGCATTTACTCCCAAATAGACTACAGTTTTTGTTGCAGTGAAACTTATTGGAGGAGAGAGTGTTGAGAGACATAGTTAAGTCTACTGGCTTGGCTGCTGGGAAACTGTCAACCTGTACTTGTACAACTGGATGAGTGTGTTATCTGTGTGCCCAAAAATTAAAACTAGATTCCTACTAGTAGCTGAATTATGCCTTCCAGACTTGTGAGTGGTTTGGTTGTTGACGTGTTGATGTGGAGTAGATGTAATAAAGATGTAGTAAGGGATTTGTACTGATACTTAGTATTGAGCATTCTAGGAGGCTTGGGTAGAGATCTTGACAGTATCTGCATATGACAGTTTTGCACTGTTAGTGTAATAATGCATTTGGTTGAGTGGGGGTGGGGGGTGTGACAGTGCAGTGTTCACTTTAAGTAGTGGATTGTAGAAGGGATGCCTCCAGATTGGTTAAGTATGGTTAAGTACGTACACCTCTTGTATATGGTGCCTACAGTGTTAAACAGCTCATTGTCAGTTTGTATCAGACAGCCTTTAAAGTGCCTTAGGATACCAAATTATTTAAGGCTGGCAAATGGAAGGTGGTGAGTTTGCCATCTCTCTTTGGTGCCCAGTGCTGATGGGTGAAAAGGACTATGTTAGTGAAAATGACGATAGACTGAATGAGTGGGGGGATGGCAACACTGAAGTGACTGAGGTACCTGGATAGTAATGTCTGAGCTGGTAAACTAGACTGTTTGCACACAGCCGCTCTGTTTTCTATAGCCAATAGTGGCTGTATCCTGCTCAGTGCACTTTATTTTGGCCCAGAGTACACACATCTGGTGACAGCCAAATAAAGACAAATGAGAAAGTAGTACTGACCATGGGGAAAACTTAATCAGGTACACCTGCATCAAACAAGAAAAAAAAAAGAACCAATGAAAAAATGTAAGTATGAGCCAGTGATGCTGAGCTCCCTAAATACAGCAGCACCAATTAGCCTTCTCCCAAGAGACCAAATAATGCTCTCTTCAAGATGGTCACCATATTAGGTCAGAAAAGGTAGTTACCAATTATTAGAGAGAAAAATTAAGTATAAATCCTATAAACAAGCAGTTTAAAATCAGCAAAACAGTAAAATGACTTTAAGTGCAGTAATGATAGGACCCACAAGGTCAAAATAAGTGCCACAATCTCCAATAGCAGACCTGTCGCTTGTGGTGTCCCCCAGGGATCTGTCCTGGGACCCCTGTTATTTGGCATCTACTTCTCAGAGGTTCAGGCAAAGACAAAAGGCCTGTGGCTGACCAAGTTTGTAGACGACTGTAAGTTGAGTGCTGTCATTGAGTCCCCAAATTATAGTAACATAATTCAAGAGGGTCTAACAGCAACAAATGACTAGTGCCAAAGTCACGGCCTCAAGTTAAATGCAGAAAAATGTAATGTTAAGTTGTCAATCTCGCCTTCATTCTTGCTTGATGGGTTCGGAGCCGATCCCTCGGCTCCGACTCGGCACTTGCTAAGCTCGAGAGTCACTTTTACCAGCTCGAGGCAGCCCCATATCCCATGATGCAAGGCGCTAAGTACCCAGATCTCGTTTGCCGCTTCGCTTATGAGGTCCTCCTTTTACCAGCTCCTGGTAAGTGATTCAGTACTTTGATATTTTAGCCCCTTTTTGCTAAAAGCCCTTTAATTTTTAGTTTTAAGTTAATTATATAGATTTTCTGACAGAAATCCCTGTTTCTACTAATTTTTTTTAGTCAAACTTTACCCATCCCATCCCCCCCTGTTAGGGTGTGTGTGTGTGTTTTTTCTAGTAATACCTTTTTGGTATTTTATTTAATTTAATTCTTTGACTGGTGTGTGTGTGTGTTGTGAAACACCATGTCAAAGGAGAGGGTCTCAGGCTTTAAGAAGTGTGACTCGTGCTGTCAGAAGATGTCTCTGACAGACGGTCACACTTCTTGCCTGTATTGCCTGGGGCCTCTTCACCTGCAGGACTCCTGTGCTATTTGTCATTCCTTCAGCCAGAGAGTCCTGCAGGAAAGACTTAAACAAGCTGATACTTAGGGGCCTTCTTAAGCCGGAGGGCTCTCCGGCTAAGTCGGCTCAATCTAAATCAGCCAAGTCTTCCAAGGCCCAGGCTTCTGTGTCTAAGCCTGCGGCCTCGGCTCCGACTCGTTCTGAGTCGAGATCAGCTCCGGCTGGAGCCGATTCTGGCTTAACTAAGCCTTCGGCACCGATGGCTATCGGTGCCGATTCTGCATCGACCACTTCGGTGTCGGCTCCGATCGGTTCCGACCACCATGTGGCACAGGCATCGGTGTCGGCTCCGATCGGCTCCGACACCGTTACTTTTGTGGCTGTATCGGCTCCGGCTGGAGCCAATGCATCGAGGCTTCCTGTCGGCTCCGATAAGTCTTCGGCTCCGACAGGATCTATAGTATCGGTTCCGATGGCTCATTCCAGGAAGAGGTCGAGGTCTCCTTCCTTGGAGCCGATACTTTCGGCTCCGGCTTCACCTCTAACGGAGCCATCGGAGCCGATCTTCAAGGTCATCCAGACTTTCAGACCATGACCTAGAGAGAGTGGTCAGCAGATTACTTAAGTCACAGGCACTGGCCCAAATGTTACATAGTCCGTCTCAACAGACGACTGTTGGTCCACACCCGATTACAGTTCCTCCTTCAACTCTACCCCAGAGCTTGGAGTTGGAGTCTTCGAAAATGGTTACTGCTACGGCTGGAGGACAGATACCCCCTTCTGTTCCTTCAGCCTCTACTCTTATCTCCTCTTCGAGACCTTCCTTAGAGGGATTCGGTGGTCGGGCTTCCATGGTCTCCTCGGAGGGGGTGAGTGGCATCGGACCCTTGTCCGAACCCGCTCTTCCCCTTGGAGCCGCGGCCTTGGTGAGCGCGGCTCCAACATCTGCCTCGGAGACTTCCCTTGCGGTGGTCCCTGGAATTCCTAGTGCTTCGGAACGGGTTCTCTCGGACCTGCCTGGGAGGGAGCATTCGAGGTGATGAAGAGTGTGCTGGCCACTGGTATCAGTCAGCAGTCTGTTCCCGTAGCTCCTCCCTCTATAGTGCCTGTTGACATCTCTGCCACTTCTCTTGCTACAGGACCCAGAGATCCTCCGCCTCAGGTTTCCCATTGGGAATTTCCCTCTTCCGAGGATTCTCCTGATGTTTCGGGAGATCCTCCTAGGAAGAGGACTTGTAAGAGGAAACATGTAGACTCCCAGTCTGTCACTTCAGATACTGACTTTGATGAGTCAGAGGGATCCCCTAGATCCCCTCTGAGGATGTCTCCTTCTCAGACATCCTAGAACTCCTTAAACAGAGGGAAACTGGCCCACCAACAATCCCTCTGAGGATGAGTCAGTATACCTAGAGGCGTTTGGATCTCGGCCCCCACCTCCTGGGTGTCTCCGCCTTTCGACCCCCTTATGCAAGTTATTGCCCGAAAGGCGTGGGCAGCTCCTGACTCTGTAGAGCCAGTCCCTAGGAGGCCTTCAAAATTTATCACTGCCCCAGGTGACAAGCAATTCCTCACTAAGGGTGTCCCCGCTGATGCCATGGTGGTGGCTGCTGCCACCAAGAAGGAACTTGCAGATCCTTCCGTACCCGTCCATCCTCCTAATAAGGACTCTAGGACCATGGATAGGTACGGTAAGCGGATGTTTTCCTCAGCGACCTTTGCTATGCGTTCGCTGAATTACCTATGTCACTTCACCAGACTCCAGAGGGATATCCTCAAGGAGCTGGGTGAAGTAGTACAGGATCCTACAGCTGCAGGAGCTCAAGAAAAGATTGCTTCGCAGCTAGGAACCCTTAATTCCATTGCAAACTCCTCCATGCGGCTAATATCATATGCTGCTGATGGAGCGAGTAGAGCCGCAGGTACAGGTGTGGCTCTTAGACGCCAAGCCTGGATGCGGCTATGTGACTTTGCAGATCCCTTCAAGGCGTCCTTCACAAATTCTCCCTTTGATGGGTCAGCTTTGTTTGGCCCTCAGGTGAAGGAAACTTTGACCAGGTGCGAACAGGACGGCAAGACTCTTTCTGCTGTAGGAGTCCGTTTTTCCACCCTTCTAGACCTTATCCCAAAGGACAGAAAGGTGGAAAAATGTGGTTCCGTAAATCCCAAGGAGTCACGCCGGATTCACGTGGTCAGTTTACCCCTAGAGGCAGAGGGGGTAACAACAACAGACGCCGCTCTAGAGGCAGAGGGGTCCAAAACCAGGGAAACAGAGAGCCTCTCTCTGACAAGCCCTTTCAGCATCCCTGAGATGTTGCCCGGCTGTCCCTCCTTGGAGGCAGTCGGGGGAAGATTATCACTGTACCCAGAAGCCTGGCATTCCCTCACTCAAGACAGATGGGTACAGTCGATCATTCCTTTCGAGGAAAGTCCTTTCCCCTCAAATTCCCTTCCAGATGTACCACCCGGTCTAAGGGAAATTGCAGAGTTAGAAGTCTCAAAACTACTGCAAAAAAGAGCCATTCAGCCAGTTACAACAGACCATTCAGAGCCCGGAATCTACTCAAGGTTCTTTTTGGTCCCCAAAAAGACGAGAGACTGGAGACCAATATTGGATCTCAGCAGACTCAAGTCTGTGAGGAAGACAAGATTCCGAATGGTCACTCTTCAGTCAATTCTGCCCTTCTTACAGAAGGACAACTGGATGTGCTCAATAGATCTTCAGGATGCGTACTATCACATCAAAATTCACAGACGCTCCAGGAGATTTCTCCGCTTTCGGCTGGGGTCCAGTCATTTCCAGTTCAGAGCCCTGCCCTTTGGTCTCACTACAGCCCCCAGAGTGTTCACCAAATGCATGGCAGTGGTCACGGCTCACCTGAGACGTCAAGGATTCCAGGTGTTTCAGATCTCGACGACTGGCTCCTGTCAGCCACCACCAGGCATCAGCTAATACAAGCCAGGATTACACAATAAATCTTTGTTCTCATTTGGGCATCTCGATCAACTTCGAAAAGTCATCCTTATCGCCCTGCCAGTCTATTACCTTCATAGGCGCAAACTTAAACACTGTTCGGATGTCAGCTACCCTTACAGATCAAAGAGTTTCAGACATTCAGAGTCATGTCAGGATCATTCTGGCCAACAAGAAAGTACAGGCCAGAATGGTTCTAAAGGTATTAGGCCTCATGGCTGCGGCCATTACTCTTCTTCCCTGGCTCGATTCTACATGCGCCTTCTTCAGTGGATGCTGTTCACACAGTGGTCATACCAACAACTTCCAATGCGTCACCAGATTCTGGTGACACAGACTTGCAAAGATCATCTTGCTTGGTGGATCACATCTCCTCAGGTTCACCAAGGCAGGTACTTTGTACCCCCATCCCGATAGCCACTGTCACCACGGATGCCTCCCTGATCGGGTGGGGGTCATTATCAGGGCAGGATGGTTCATGGGACGTGGCAGCCGCTCGAGTACCATCTGCACATAAATGTCCTGGAGATGAGAGCAGTGCTTTTAACGCTGCAAGCCCTCAACGACTTTCTTCCCGTAGGGACAATTGCAGTCCACACAGACAACATGTCTGTAGTTTGGTATATCAACAAACAGGGCGGAACCAAGTCCTACCCCTTGTGTCGAGAAGCTCAGACTATGGCAATGGGCGATCTCCTCTCATCGGTTTCTGGTAGCAACGCATATCCCTGGGAAAACCAACATTGTAGCGGACAGATTGAGCAGAGCTATTCTCATGCCTCACAAGTGGTCTCTCAAGCAATCTATAGCGGAAGAGATTTTTCTGGAATGGGGTCGTCCATGTTGCGATCTTTTTGCTACTCCCCAAAACAGCAAATGTCCAGACTTCTTCTGCCTCTTCCCTCTATCAGGCCATCCCCCCAGAGACGCTCTGACCCAGGATTGGCCCCAGGGACTTCTTTATGCCTTCCTCCATTTCCTCTGATCCCTCAGGTTATCCAGAAAGCTACCGCTTTGAGAGCCAAATTGATTCTCATTGCCCCTTACTGGCCTCGACAAGTTTGGTTCCGTTCCTCCATCATCACCTTTTGGTGCAGCCGTGGCATCTGGACCCAGTACCAGATCTTCTGATTCACCAATCGGGTCAGCTGCACCGGTCTATCCCTTCTCTCAACCTCACAGCATGGTTGCTCCACTTCCTTCCTTAGCCAGGCTTCCTTTGATCTCTAACCCAGTTAGAGACATCATAGTAGCTTCGCTAAATTCCTCTACCAGGAGGATTTATACAAGCAAATGGAAACGTTTCTCTTTTTGGGCTAAGGCCAAGAATATTGATCCTTTTACTGCCCCTGTTCAGGCAGTCCTGGACTTCTTAGCAGAGATTTTTCACGCAGGCTCCTCTTCTTCCACAGTCAGAGTTCAATTGGCTGCTATTTCCAATTTTCATGTCGGGATAGCAGATCATAATATTATGTCCCATAGGCTCTGCAGGGCCTTCTTGAAAGGAATTTTCCTACTAAAGCCTCCAATCAGGAATCCTCCTCCTCAGTGGGATCTAAATTTAGTGCTGACATCCTTGATTCTTCCCCCCTTCGAGCCAGCTGTTTCTTGTTCCCTGAAATTTCTGTCTTGGAAAACGTTATTCCTAGTGGCTATTACATTGGCCAGGAGGGTGTCTGAACTTCATGCTCTTTCGGTTCGACCCCCCTATTTGGTTTTTCACAAAGACAGAGTATCTTTGAGAACTAACCCAACCTTTTTGCCTAAGGTCGCTTCAAAGAACAATTTGAATCAATCCATTGATCTCCCTGTATTTTTCCCAAACTATTCAGATAGAGCTGAACAAAAGCTACATTATCTTGATGTCCACCGTCAACTTAGATATTATTTGGACAGAACAAAAATTTAGAAAATCTGATCAACTTTTTGTTTCCTATGCGGATAATAAAAAGGCCTTCCTGTTTCTAAAGTGACCTTGTCCAGATGGCTTTCTTGGTCATCTCTGAAATTTATCTGCTCAGGGAAAACAGCTGTGCTCAAAACCTAAAGCACATTCAACTAGGAGCTTAGCTACTTCTACAGCTTTTCAAGCTAGACTTCCTTTAGACACTATTTGTGCAGCGGCCACTTGGGCCACTCCTCACACTTTTGTTTCCCATTACAAATTGGACTTGGCCTCCAGGGACAGAGCCAGTTTTGGCTCTACAGTCCTCAAGAGTTTGTTCCATTGAGCCACCCAGGATAGAGGTGCTAGGGACGGTCCCATCAAGCAAGAATGAAGGCGAGATTGACAACTTAACATTAAGAAGTTATGTACCTACCATAACGTTCCATGTTAGTTGTCTTCTCTCGCCTTCTTTCTTGCGACCCTCCTCCTTCCCCTGGCCTGGACAGACCTTGTTATAAGAAACTGTTATGCTGAAGACCATTCAGACCTGGTCCTTCTTCCATCTGTAAGTTTTCTTCTTCCTTTGGGAAGTATTTTATGCTTGGTGCTATTGCCCTTTGTCATCAAACGAGATCTGGGTACTTACCGCCTTGCATCATGGGATATGGGGCTGCCTCGAGCTGGTAAAAGTGACTCTCGAGCTTAGCAAGTGCCGAGTCGGAGGGATCGGCTCCGAACCCATCAAGCAAGAAAGAAGGCGAGAGAAGACAACTAACATGGAACGTTATGGTAGGTACATAACTTCTTATTCTCATACCATTCAGCAAAAACACGGCCCTACTGTGTACCACCTTAGGGGTAACCCCCTAAGCACACAACCTGTGGTGAGAGACCTGGGTACACAAGTTGACAACAATCTCACATTTGATCATTATGTAGCGGCAGTGGTCAGAAAAGTCTTTTACTTGGTTCATCTCATAAGTAAAGGGATTGCATCCAGAAAAAAGGTTATTACCTCTCTGTACTCCTCCCTCATTAGGCCAGTAATTGAGTACAACTCCCCATTTGGCATGTACCTCTCCAAACACCTGCACCGACTAGAAAGGCCACAGAAGTACCTCACATAATCCATGGCCTCCAACACCTGTCCTAAGTGGACAGGCTCAAATCACTATCTCTGTACTCTGTATCGTACCAAATTGCTCAGAGGTGATCTGTGTCTTGCCTGCAAGGCAATCTCAGACCCTGCTGTACTAAAGATGTTCCATATCTTTAAGTCTAACTCTTCTCATAGTGCCCGATCAAAAGGCTTAAATCTAATATAGGACTCCCCATACACGTCAAGCAAAGTACGTCGCTGACCCTCTTCAAGCGCAGCTTTGATAAGTGGATGAGGAACCACAAATTTGTCCCAGGGGTTCCACCTCTGTCCCTCACTGACAGAGGTGACAGGTGCTATTTGTGGTTTCTTTTTTGGGGATAAACTCTTGGCTAGGCTTGTAAGAGCCCCAAAGCCATTAGCCTTGTAATCTCCTATGATCCTATGAAATATAAAAAATATTACCAGTTAGTTCTTTGGCTGTGTGGCATGGACGTTCAGCTAGAGTTAATTCTACTCCTGTTAACTCTCAAATGACTGATGCTCTACAGCTAGCATTAGGTGCTGTTAAACTCTCTTAAAAAAAAAGCTCCTTCCTCTCCATCTTTATTAATCAAAGTGGTTCCTTTCCCTGGTCAAAGCCATTCTTATCCTGGTTCTCTAGGCAGTTATCAAGAGGAAATGAAGGGGTCTTTATAGAATTGCTGCTTCACATTGGGGGAGATTTTACACCAACATTCTGCTTGTAGTTAAGACTTTCTGTTGTCATCGTGTGTTTTGGACTTGCTGGTTGTCCCCATGTTTTTGCATATAGTGGAGCTTTCTAATCCCGTTCACTTCTGGTATGGAGGAATTGGTCTTTCATTGCCACTGTATTTTGCCCACTGGCATAGGCTGCAGTTTTTAAGCAAGTTTGTTTACTCATCACATAATAACTTGTGTCACTCGTCCCTTGCTAACATAGATGACAAGCAGGCGGGGTATTTCATTTAGATGCTTTAATACATAGAAACATCAGGATGGATAGCAGCATCATAAAATATAAACAAACTGGTTAGCAAACAGATCTTGTACACGCATGCTTACATCTCAACAGCTTACTAGAAAATGGCAGTCAGACTTGCACGTGCTCAGTATTTATACACTTGTGCAAGCCCTTGGATAGCTTCTTAAAGGTACATACACAGACATTGATCTACATCCTCCCTCTTAAAAAGATTGTCCTCTGTAAAAACAATATCAGAGTTAGACATGCATTAGTATAGACATTGTAAACAAAACACAGTGTTCATGTCCAAGTTGCCGTATATTTGCTACATCGTTTGGAGATATGACCAAATCTCATAGCATAACATTCTGGACCGTATTTAGCAACATGGACAGTCTTCGGTGAACAACTCATATCGGGAATTTCTGGATTCCTCATAGGAATGGGAATATCCCTTGGAACTTCCTCAGGAATTGGAACACCGGACAACTCACTCTGGGATAAAGTCTTTCTCACAGGCTATGTGCTGTTCTGTATTCTATATTCTGATTCCGCCTAAACTCTGCTCCTTGTGATTCCACAGTGTATGATCTCGGTTCTGGGCAAATATTCTTCACAACACCAATCTGATCATAACCTCTGGACATTTGCATCCTTACCACTTCTCCTTCTCATAATGGATTGAGCGGTTTGCTGGTCTTAATGTGGTAGGACTTATGGAACCAACAGTTGTCTACTGATTTGTAATGTAGTTCTGTTTTTTCTCGACAGAAGTCTATGAGCAGGTGAACCAAGATGTTTATCATGAGGAACATTTCTGAGATTCAAGATATTCAAGAACACATCACTATTATCTCGTTTTACTTCTCTAGTAACTGTTTTTCACTTTGAACTGCACGTTCTGCCAAAGCATTTGACTGCAGGTATTTAGGGCTACTCGTGATATGAGTAAAGTCCCATTCTTCAGCAAATCTTTTGAACTAATGGCTTGTAAACTGCATGCCATTGTCAGAAATAACTTTCTGCAGACTACCATGTACTGCAGAATGATGCTTCATCTTGGTAATGACAGTACTGGATGCTAGATTAGGAAGTAGGTCAATTTCAAACCAATTAGAACAAGAGTCTACTAACATCAAATAATGTTGACCATTCCAGTCGGAAATGTCAGTGGCTACTGTCCTGTCGACCAAGGTTAGGGTTACTATATTTGGTTATATGAAAAAGAGGATGACAAAATATGTGCTGGTATTATAACAACTAGGGTTGCCAGATTCTTCACACTAGGTCTTTAAAGACGAATAGCTCCATGGCTCCGTGTTTGGCAATTTTTGATTGGCCCATATGCTGGTATACGGGCCAATCAAAAACTCGCACAGCGGACCCTCTTCAGTTCAGTGCGGAACATCAAGCAGTTCTGCATTGAACAGAGCTCTGTTTTTTGATTGGCTCATATACCGGTATACGAGCCAATCAAAAACCCGCACAGCGGACCCTCTTCTGTTCAATGTGGAACATCAAGGAGTTCCGCATTGAACAGAGCTCCATTTTTTGATTTGCTCGTATACCGGTATACAAGCCAATCAAAAACTCGCACAGCAGACCTTCTTCTGTTCAGTGCGGAACATCAAGCAGTTACGCATTGAACAGAGCTCCATTTTTTGATACCGGTATACGAGCCAATCAAAAAAAAAAAAAACAAAGCAGAGGAAAAAGCGACATCCTGTTTTTTGAAAATTCTGCGATTTGTCCAGGTTTTTGAAAATCCGGACAAATCACACAATTTTCAAAAACTGCCTGGACAGGAGCCCAAAAAAAGAGGACGTATGGTAACCCTCACCAAGGTAGTTCAGGAATCTGGTTGAGCTGAAGTGGTTCCTTCTGCTGATATGGCTTTGTACTATTATACATGGAACAAGATGAAAGTGTTCTGTCAATCTCTTGTGACATAGAAGGCCAAAATGCTAGTCCTCTTCCCCTTCTTTTGGTAGAGTCGGCTTCTGGGTGACAACAGTGCAAGATAGTAATGTACTCTTGTTGCAAGGACTTTGGAGCAATTACTTTTGGACCTTTCATAATGATACCTTTGTCAGACAAGATTTCATCTCTGTATGGAAAATAACTTCTTGAGGTGAAGTAGATTGCTTTGACAGTCATCCTTGATTGATAAAGTAGTTGAGCCTTTCTAAAACTGGATCTGTGGCTGTGTGATCTCTCAACTCTTCAAGACGTGGAAGAAAATGTTTCACTTCCATGACTTCAAAATCAAGGTTCTCATTCTCTGGCTGTTCTGTGGTGTCTGGGCAATCTGGCTAATGCATCAGCAAGATAAAGAAGTTTGCCTTTCTTGTAGACAAGATTGAAATTATACTTTTGCAATCTCAGCATCCTGCATTGCAGTCTCACTGGAGCTGAATACATTGGCTTTCTCAAGGTAGTGACTAGAAGTTGGTGGTCTGTTTCAATCTGGATAAGTCTACCATAAACATAACAATGGAACTTTGAACATGCAAATACAATTGCCAAAAGCTCCTTCTTCATCTGGGTATACTGCATCTCAGTTTGGGTAAAGTTTGGGAGAAGTTTGGGTTCTCAATGCATAAGCAACAGGTTGATCCTCTTGTAGAATGACTGCACCAAGACCAAATTTCGAAGCATCACATGGAAGAGTAACTGGCTGGTGAACATCTTAGCATCTGAGGTGAACATCTTAGCATCTGAGAGTTGGTGGACTAGCAATTCTCTGTTTCAGGACATCAAATGCTCTTCGGTGTTGCTCTAACCAAGGCCATGATGCATCTTTACGAGTCAGTGCTCTGAGTGGTGCTGATAGTTGGCTCAAATCTGGTATGAACTTGCCTAAGTAGTTAACCATGCCAAGAAAACATTGCAGGGCTTGAACATTGTCTGGAGCTGGCATCTCGAGAATGGCTGTTTACTTGGAAGGGTCTGGTCCTAAGCCTGAACTGGTAAATAAATGACCAACATAAGTAACCTCTTGTAGCCTGAATTTGCATTTCTGTAGATTTAGCTTAATATTCACTTGACATACCCTTTCTAAAACTTTTCTGAGGTTTCTGTCATGCTCAGCTTCACCATGATTTCCTATTAGTATGTTGTCTACTATAATAGCACAAGGATATCCAGAAAAAAGTTGCTCCATTGCACTTTGAAAAACTTAACTTGTAGGATTTATCCCAAGTGGCATTCTCAAAAATCTGTACCTGCCAAATGGAGTACTGAAAGTAGTGTGCAATGATGATTTCTTGTCAAGCTAAATTTGCCAAAATGAACTCTCTGCATCTAAGAAAAAAGTGACATTTGGCATGAATGCTGCGACTTCGACTATGTGCATTGAATGATGGAGTCTTTTTAGCCCTTTGTTCAAATCTCTATTACATATTCTGATGTCATCTGAGCTTTTCTTATGAGCTACTACCATGGAAGGTACACATTCATTGGAGTTGCAACTAGACAAATCACACCTTGTTGTACCATTTTATCTAGCTTGGTTTTGACTCTGCTGCTTGGCTATTGGAACTTTTCGTGCTGGATTGACATCTGGATCTAACTTCATGGAGTACACAAGTGGAAGCTTCCCTAGTTTATCTTCGAAGAGATCAGCACGGATAGAAAAAGTGTAATGGGCAAAATGAGAGTAGTGATCTTTGAAGTTAACTTGGTGGACTTCCTTATTAAATGAAAGCAATCCCATTTTCAAACTGTCTCTGAGCCCTAATAATGACTGGGCGTTCCTCTTGATCACATAAAATAAGTCGTAGCTTCTTCCAGCAGAGTAACATGAAAGCACTACTGAGCCTTTGGTTTGAATTTCTTCACCTCTATAAGAGGTGCCAAATCAAGCCTTTCACCACGACACACTCAAATGTTTCTGCTGACATAACATTGCACTTGGAGCCTGTGTCAACTTTGAGCTCTCTAGGTTTTCCATTTATCCAAACAGTACAAAATACTTAGTCTTTGCCCTTAAATCTACTGCACTGACTGTTTCGTGAAGCACTGACACACCATCAACATAAAGAGTAAGGCTGCAGCTCTCTAACTGATCGACTTGCTTCTTAAAATCATCCCTCTTAGTAAAAGAATATGGGCCTTTTGATTTACAAAACCTTTTGAAATGATTCCGCTTATTGCATTTGTGGCATTTGACCAAAAGCTAAACATTTCTCCCTTTCATATTCATGATTTCCACCACAGTTATGACAGTTGGCAATGAAACTGGGTTGGGGCCCATGCTTTGAGTTTGCTGACTCACTGATGTTATGTGATCCTATCTCGCCTACATTCTGTACTGATGGGCTCGGAGCTGATCCCTCGGCTCCGACTCGGCACGCTATGCTATAGAGCGAAGCCTCTTATTGGCTGAGCTATTTTGTATCCCAGGATGCACCACCACTAATCCCCCAGATCTCGTTTGCCGCTTACAAGCTAGGACGTGGTCTCAAACTTGGCTGAGCTAAGTACTGTTTTCTTTCAAAGTTCCTGTCAGGAATTTGCTTATTCTTACCCAAAAAGCTTTTTTTAACAGCTATTGTTGTTGTACGAGTGTGTTTTGAAGAAATTTGTTGTGAAAATTGTGTTTTTGATTTAGGGAAAGGTTTCCCGTTTAAGTTAGAGGGGCCTTCCCCTATTTTTTCAGCTAGTGTCTGTTATATTTTCTAGGAGGTCAAGTATCTGTTTAAATTAGAAGGTCTTGGCCCTCCTGTTCTGTATTTTTCTTTTGATATTGTATTGTGTCCTTATATAAAAAAAAAAGGACTGGGGCATCGAGAGGCGGGTCACCTTCATCGGCTCCACTGATTTTGGAGCCGATGAGGGTTGCCGGCTCAGACTCTTCCCCTTCGGCGCCGAAGCCCTCCTCAGCACCGAGGGAAATTGTTTTGAAGTCTCCCTCGGAACCAATAGTAGTCGAGTCCATTCGGAGCCGGTCCCCTAGTCCTTTGGAGCCGATGGAGAAGTCGGTTCGGACCCGATCGGTGTCATCTAGATCCTCCAAGATGTCTGATTCGGACATCGACAGGGTGCTCCTAAGACTTTTCCAGTCTCCTGTGTTCCAAAAGTTAGTTTCGGCTCCAGCCCATTCGGCTTCGGAGCCGATGGTCCACCCTGTTGTTATGGTTCCTCCTCCAACAGCCTCGGCACCGTTGGAGCCGGTGCTGGTGGAGCCAATGGAGGTTTTCGGGTCGGGCCCGACCCTTACTCCAACCCCGGCTCTCGAGTCGGAGTTCGGTACGCGGACCTCCTCTGTCGGCCCCGGGGGGGGGGCGCTTCGGGACTGATGTTTTCGGTCCCAAGCCTTCCTCTCGGTGCATCGGCTACAGGGGTACCATCTACCGTTGTGGCCACGGAGGTGGGACCTTCCCAGGATTCTGGTGGTCCCGCCTTCAGGGCCATGAGGAGTGCGTTAGGCAAATCTTCTTTGGCTACCTCCACGGTCTCTCCAGCACCTTCCCTGCATACGGAGACTGGGTCTTTGGCAGTTCCCCTGTCCTTAGACAGCGGAGACCCGGGGCCTGAGGTCACCCCCACTGGGGTTTCCCCCCCTCCTGGAGGTCCCTCTGAAGCCTCTTCGGAGGAACCCCCCAGGAAAAGATCGTGCAAGAGGAAGCACGTTGACTCCCCCGATGAGCCTCTCACGTCAGACACTGATCTTGATGATGCAGAGGGGTCCCCTAAGTCGTCCTCCGATGATGTCTCCTTTGCAGACATCCTGGAAGCCCTTAAACAACGAGGCGGCTGGCAATCCAAACCCCCTTCTGATGACGAGTCGGTGTTCCTTAAGGCCTTCGGGGCTCAGCCCTCCACCACCTGGGTGTCTCTGCCCTTCGACGAGCTCCTAGATTTGATCTGTCGAAGGGCGTGGGAACACCCAGACTCTGTGGAACCGGTGCCTGCTCGTCCAAATAAGTTCCTGTCAGCACCCCCAGAAAAGGAGTTTTTGACGAAAGGTGTGGCTGTAGATGCCTTGGTGGTGGCATCTGCTACCCAGCAAGATGTAGCAGAGGCTTCGACGTCCGTCCATCCTCCTAATAAGGAGTCTAGGAGCATGGATCGATGCGGTAGCGCACCCTAAGTTCAGCGGCCTTTACTTTAAGGTCCCTGAACTATCTAACGCACTTCACCAGATTTCAGAGGGATCTGATTAAGGAACTTTCAGATACCCTCTTGGGTAACCTGCCTGAGCAGCTGGCCCAGACGGTTGGCTCTCGGTTGGCTACGCTGTCATCCATATCAAACTCGTCCGTGAGGCTCATTTCTTATGCGGCCGAAGGGGCGAGTAGAGCGGCAGGTACAGGCGTTGCTTTACGGAGGCAAGCCTGGCTCCGCCTGTGTCATTTTGCGGAGGCCTTCAAGTCTTCCTTTGCCGACGCCCCCTTTGATGGGTCCTCTTTGTTTGGACCCAAGGTAAAGGACACATTGACCCGCTGCGAGCAAGAAGGTAAGACTTTGACTGCCGTAGGGGCACGATTTTCCACTCCCTTTCGGCCTTACCCCAAGGCTAAAAGAGGAGGGAAAATGTGGTTCCGTAGATCTCAGAAGTCTTATCCCTCACAGCAGGACGATCCCCTTCTACAGGCAGAGGAGGGGAAATTCTTCTGGAAGATGCCGTCCCAGAGGCAGCAGAGGCCCCGCAACACTGGAGACCATGAATCCTTTCGTGGCTCTTCAGCCTTTCACAGTCCCTGAGGGATTGCCCGACTGTGCAGCTCCGAGCCAGTCGGGGTCGTTCG
Source organism: Protopterus annectens (assembly GCF_019279795.1). Taxonomy (NCBI): domain Eukaryota; kingdom Metazoa; phylum Chordata; order Ceratodontiformes; family Protopteridae; genus Protopterus; species Protopterus annectens. The sequence goes on from NC_056746.1 coordinate 589,148,403, forward strand.
AGGCACCTAAAAGCCTGGGAAGGTATCACTCAGGACCGATGGGTGCTTGAATTATCGCCGGAGGTTACGCCATTCCTTTTCTCACTCCCCACCTCCGTCCAAGAAAATCCCGGACCCGCCACCCAGTCAGCGGGAAATTGCAGCCTTAGAAGTCTCAAAGCTGCTTCAAAAAGGAGTCATCCAACCGGTCCCCGCAGACCAGATCGGATTAGGGACTTACTCAAGATTATTTTTGGTGCCAAAAAAGACCGGGGACTTGAGGCCCATTTTGGATCTCAGTATTCTAAATCGTTCAGTCAAAAAGTCCAAGTTCCGAATGGTCACCCTACAATACATTCTTCCACTGCTGGAGAAAGGTGTTTGGATGTGCTCCATAGATCTCAAGGACGCTTATTACCATATCATGGTACATCAAGCGTCCAGGAGACATCTGCGCTTCAGCCTAGGAGACAGTCATTTTCAGTTCCAAGGCTGCCCTTTGGTCTCACCACAGCCCCAGGGTGTTCACCAAATGTTTGGCGGTCGTGACTGCTCACCTGAGAAGTCTAGGATTCCAGGTGTTTCCGTATCTAGACGACTGGCTCCTAACTGCCACCTCCAAGCATCTACTATTGCGGAGCCTACAAGCCACGATATCACTGGGCACTTCCCTTGGAATCCCCTTCAATTGGCCAAAGTCTGTGTTGCTGCCATCTCAACGCATAAGATTCATCGGAGTAGAGATAGACTCAAACCGAATGCGGGTCTATCTACCTACAGAAAGGATACAAACCATACAGGCTCAAGTTCGAGCCTTACTTCCCAGATCCAAAGCCCCAGCCAGAATGGTCCTGCAGCTATTGGGATCTATGTCCGCCACGGTTCTTCTAGTTCCCCTAGCAAGGTTGCACATGAGAATTCTCCAGTGGCTTCTTTCAACACAGTGGTCCTTTCAGGATCTCCCTCTCAGTCACCTCATATGGATCACGGAAACCTGCAAACGGGACCTTCACTGGTGGCTGGTGCCCTCCAATCTGGATCAGGGACGACCCTTTGTTCCACCTCCTCCTGTGGCCACTTTGACTACGAACTCCTCCCAGATGGGGGGGGGGGGGGCATTCCCTGGGCAGGTCAGTCCAAGGCAAATGGCATTCAGAAGAGACCCTACTTCATATCAACATCTTAGAAATGAGGGCGGTGCTTCTGTCCCTACAAGCCCTTCACGATTACCTCCCTCAGGGCGTAATTGCTGTTCACTCCGACAGCATGTCACTTGTCTGGTACCTGAACAAGCAGGGAGGGACCAGATCCTACCCCCTTTGCAGAGAGGCCATGACAGTTTGGGAATAGGCAGTGTCAACCAAACGATTTCTAGTGGCGACTCATATCCCTGGCAAGTCCAATGTGATAGCCGACAGACTGAGCAGAACTATCCTCTCTCCACACGAGTGGTCTCTGAACATTACTGTTGCAAATCAGATTTTCAGCAAATGGGGAGTTCCTTGTTGCGACCTCTTCGCAACCCCGCTGAATGCGAAGTGCAAAAAGTTCTTCTCCCTCACTCTGGCTCCGGGGGAGAGCCCTATGGACGCACTAGCCCATCCGTGCACCACCGGCTTGCTATATGCTTTTCCCCCAGTTCCCCTCCTTCCCGGAGTGATCCAAAAGGCGTCTCACTTGGGGAGCAAAATGATCTTAGTTGCTCCTTACTGGCCTCGTCAGGTACGGTTCCCCTATCTTCGGAAATATGCACTGGAAGGTCCATGGTTCCTGGATCAGATCCCAGACCTATTAGTTCATCAGTCGGGACTACTCCACCAGTCCCTACACACCTTGAAATTGACAGCTTGGCTCCTCCTCTTCCGACCAAATCATACCTTAGACCCGGAAGTTGTACAAATCTTATCTTCGGCCCACAAGTCTGCCACTAAGAAATTGTATTCTAGCAAATGGAAGAGATTTGCTATTTGGGCTCAACTCCGGGGTCTGGATCCCATCACTATTCCCGTATCAGAAGTCCTGAAATTTCTAACTTCCCTTTTCAATCAAGGCTCTTCAGTCTCTACCATCAAGGTTCAATTGGCAGCTATTTCCAATTTTCACGAGTCTATAAACCCACCTTTAATGAGCAACAGATTGTGTAAGACCTTCATGAAAGGTGCTGCACTTTTACGACTTCCAATTTCTCATCCTGCTCCTTCATGGGATCTCGATGTGGTGTTACGTGCCTTAACTTCCTCCCCCTTAGAACCGGCAGCAACATGTGATTTAAAATTTCTATCGTGGAAAACTGCCTTTCTGGTTGCGATTACTTCTGCCAGAAGGGTTTCAGAGCTTCAAGCTTTGTCTGTAAAACCTCCGTACTTGGTTTTTCACAAAGATAGAGTATCTCTCAGGCCAAATCCATCCTTTGTCCCTAAGGTTTGTTCCAGTTTTTGCCTACAACAATCATTAGAACTTCCAGTCTTCTTTCCAAAGTACTCAAACAAAGCGGAATACATATTCCACACATTAGATGTCCACAGGCAATTGCGTTTTTATTTAGATAGGACCAAACAAACAAGGAAAACAGATCAGTTGTTTGTATCCTTTTCGGATAATAAATTGGGCAAAGCCGTCACAAAGGTCACTATTGCCAAATGGATCAGGGACTGTATTACTCAAGCTTATTCCTCTTCTAATAAAGAGCTTCGACCTCTGTCAAAGCTCATTCTACAAAACTATGGCTACTTCAATAGCATTCCATTCTAAGCTTGCCATTAGTGACATTTGTGCTGCGGCTACGTGGTCTTCCCCGCATACTTTCATTTCTCACTACAAATTGGATGTGGCATCTAGGGGACGAGCTTCATTTGGTTCCACAGTGCTCAGGAGTGTTTTCCAGTGAGCCACCCAGGATTTAGGTGCTAGGGACGCTGTCCCATCAGTACAGAATGTAGGCGAGATAGGATCACATAACATCTTTTAGTTATGTACTTACCATAACTTTAGATGTTTGGGATCCATCTCACCTACATTCCCAATAACCCACCCTCCTTCCCCCTTCCTTGGAGATCAGAGGATATCAGAAGGTCCGAATCCTGTTGTTTCATCTTGAAACATCTGGCAATGTTATATAAACAAGTTATGTATGTGTGCATGAATGCGGACAAACAAGATCTGGGGGATTAGTGGTGGTGCATCCTGGGATACAAAATAGCTCAGCCAATAAGAGGCTTCGCTCTATAGCATAGCGTGCTGAGTCAGAGCCGAGGGATTGGCTCCGAGCCCATCAGTACAGAATGTAGGCGAGATGGATCCCAAACATCTAAAGTTATGGTAAGTACATAACTAAAAGTTATGCTTCACTGAAATTGTGCGAACTCTGGAATTTGCTCGAAAGCTCTGGGGTTTATCAGAGAGTGTTGCCAGGGCTACAGTTGCTGCCATGTGCTTGGGCCTTTTTCCTTTTAACTGCGTGCTGCACACTATCAACATGAGCTTTATCACTATGCCTTTTAGAGCTATTCTCATTTGTAAGCATATCTGTGTGCTTTTCTGTGAGCTCGTATATCTGACACATCTCAATGGCCTTATTCAAAGTTAAATCACGGTCACGAAGAAAAATCTTTCTCACAGCATCATCTTTAATACCACACACTAGTCTGTCCTTTATCAACACATCTCTTAAATCACCAAATCTGCATGTTTTAGCCTTATTTCTCATGTCAGTTATATATGCTGCAAAGGTTTCACTAGGCTTTTTGATCCCTTGTGTAAAAGAAGTGCCTTTCCATTGTAACATTTGTCTGGGGATTACACATTTCTCTAAATTTCTATTTTAAGCACTCAGAGTCCCCCTTTGACTCAGCCGGTACAGCAACATGGCTGTTTTCCACCTCTCCTGTATAGATAGCAGGTGCATACACAAATGAACATTCTCTTTCTGTGGCTTCTGAGCCAGCTAAATTAAGTAGACTAAATGTTTTTGTATGGTGGTCTTTGTCAGAAAATGCAGCCCATATGAAAATGCCGTACTCTTGCTCAAACCCTCTACAGTTCTGTGCAATATTACTGTCAAACACAAGTGCGATGGGTTTTCGAATCCATCTGTCATGCCCACAAAGTATGTACAAACACACTGAAAATATGGCCCTTGTAATTATGTATGAACAAACTGTTCTGAAAGCTTGTAATAACATTCAAATGCACATTAAACTCTTTGAAATACTGTACTTTGCGAAATATTCTCTGTATTGGCTATATTCTGCAAAATAACTACTGTAGTACCGCACAAACATGCAAACACTTTATACATTTCTGATAACTCAGATATCTTTGATAAGTGCGAAAAATATGTGCTTAGCGGAAATGTGGTATTTCCTCTTATTTTATTCGTTTTATGCAATTCAGACTTTATTTCATACATTTTCCATAGTAATTTGAATATTTTTATCAATATCGGACATATCTGCTTATGAGAATATTATTTAGAACATTATGTATGCCTTGTTTCATATTTTGCGAATAAGAAATGGTTTTGAGCAAGTTTTAATATCTGAAATTTGTTTTTTGACCTGTTTTGCGAAGTATGCACGTTGTAGGGATGAATCACTCCTTTATATTCCTTCACTTCCAACTGGGTGCTCCTCGAACTCAAACTGAGGAATTTGGATTCCATCCTGGCTTCATGTCTTTTAGACATGCCGCTTCTAACACCATGTCCTTTCAGACATGCCACTTCTGACACCGCTCTCTAACATAGATGACAAGCAGGTGGGGTATTTCATTTAGATGCTTTAATACATAGAAACACATCAGGATGGATAGCAGCATCATAAAATATAAACAGACTGGTTAATAGACCTTGTATACATACATGCTTATATCTCAACAGCTTACTACAAAATGGCAGACTTGCACATGCTTTTGGATAGCTTCTTAAAGGTACATACACACGCATTGATATACAACTTGTAACATTAGATGTCTTTATTACCACTGTTGCAGTATTTTTCACATAAGGGATCTCCTGCCAAGGATAAGCCCAATGTCTTGACAGCATACCAAAGCCTTCAGCTCTTACAAGAGCTGTATGTCACACAAATGCTCCCCACACATGACATAGGGCATAAAGGTGATGTTTGACCACATACACTCAGAACTTATTTGCTGCTAGTCTGAATATCATTATCGAACATTAATCTGAACACCCTTCTGCTGTGTTGGTTACCAAGCGGTGTTTTCAGATAAGTGGCCCATGGGGTTTCTTCTCTTCCTTCTCTTGTTGTGTTCATGTCATCCCCAAAGGGGAAATGTCAGTGTGGGAGGCAGATTCCCCTGAAAAAGGCTATCATGACTAGTGTCTGTTCGAGTGCTTACCGTAGTCATACAATGTTCTGTCAGGCAGCCGTTTGTGCCTAATACACTATGTAGTTGTCTCTCCTCTTTGGCCATATACCTGGAAAGCCAGCATCTTAAGTTGTTGGCTCAGGTGCTATGGGGCAGAATCCTCCTGTCCTAAGGGCCAGCCATCTGCCAAGCTGGCCAAAAAAGTTAGGCCTGATGCTCTACACATGTCACCACAAGTTATTTAACTTCCTGCTGATGTCCAGCCTCCCCCCCAGATGTCTCTCTTTAGTCTGATGAAAGCACAGAGTATTATCCTGTGCTTGCTTCGGATTCCTCTTCTATGACCCTGTCAGACGCCAGCATAGATCCAGCTTTTCACACACATCCTCGAAGGCCCTTTAGATGTCTGTGCCTGATGTTGAGGGGGAACCTCAGCTGAGTATATCCAAAGGACCAAGGGGATTCCTCAGATTTATGTGAGAGAGGAGATTCATACAGCCATGACAGAATCGTGTCTGGGATCTGACCATCCGAGGATGTTTTGAGTGAACATCCTGCAAAAAAAGAAATAAAAGATAAAGACTGTTTCCCTTGTTGTGAAAGATCCCCGGAGTGAATGGCAGGATTTCACCCAGGGTTTATTTAATGCTTTGATGGTCTTGAGGCCATCTCAAGAGAATCTTTGTTCCTGTGCCTCCCCTGGTCCTCCACTCTCCTCAGGAGGCCTAGGAAACTGGATTCCTCACATGAGGATATAGACTCAGGAGCTGAATCCCTGGCTTCTTCTTCCCAAAATCCCCCCCCCAGGACTACAGTTCAGAGAAGGAAGATTCCTTAAGCCCAGACTTCCCTATGGAAGTGCTCTCGTTTTGGGGATACCATTGCCCTTATGATGGACAATTTTAAGTGGCATTTTTCTCAAGTCTCTGATATTCAGAAAAGGTATTATGAGCTCCTACAGATGGAGTCTTCCAAACCATCTGCTGTTCTTCCTGTTGTCTTTTTGTATTCTTTTTCAGTAGCTTCTTTAGCTCCTGACTCTCAGCCTCCTGCACCCAAGAAGCCAGATTAATTCTGTAACGTGTCTGAGGAGTGCAAATTTCTTATAAGTACCCTTCTGTTCACATTTCTGTAGTGCCAGTCTCTTGATGTCATTAAGGCCAAACATTTACTTTTGATAACAAAAGTTTTTTTTTGATCTGCTACTGTTGACCTTGTCAAGTCCCCTCTAGGACAAGGGCAAAGTCTTGCAGGAGCAGCTATATATTTTTGTTTCTCCTGTTCCTAAATTTTAGAACAAGTATCCCTCCAAGTCTGCCTTTGTTCGTAGGCAGTCATGCCCACCTCCCAAGTGCAAGAAGGGTTCTAGGTATGTGCCTCCTGCTAAATCTACTCAGACTCATGTTTCCCAGAAGTGTTCTTTTCAGGACAATTTTGGTTCTGTATGATGGTTTTCTTCCTCCTTTCCTCGGCCAGGTTCCCTTGTCCCTCCATCTTTCCCTGTCTCTTCAAAATTGGATAGATAGCACTTCAGACTCTTGGGGGTCTGTCAATTATCTGTCAGGGATATTTCATGATTTGGAAGTCCCTTCCTTTTCAGGCATTCCTGAACCTCCTTAGAAGTGGCGGTCTCATTTCTGAGAGGTTCTTAATGCTTTTTTGGCTCAGGGCACCAGTCAAGACATACTTCCCACCCAGGTTGCGAAGGTTTTTATTCCAGAATGGTTTTGCTCCCATGAAAGGAGGGTACATGGAGACCAATTCTGGATAATTTCCTGCTGAACCACTTTCTCAAGAGTCCTTCCTTTTGGATGTTATCCTTTCAGACATTGTCTTTTTCCGCAGGCCTTTCTGGTATCTCTGGAGTTCAAGGATGCATAACTTCACATCACCATCCTTCCTCTCTTCAGGACATTTTTGTTTCTGTCTCTTCCTTGTATTTTCAGTTCTCTGCTTTGTTTGGCTTGTGTAATGCCCCAAGGGTATTTACCAAATGACTGTCTTCTGTCATTGCATTTTGCAGGATTCAAGGTATTCAGATTTTGTCTAGGTGATATGCTTATTCAAGCTTCTTCCTCAAGCAGTCTGGTTCAGAATGGCAGGTTTACTACTTTCCTATTACACAGTCTGATGTTTACCATATATCTCCAGAAATCAGTTCTGATGCCTTCACAGGATCATGTTTACCTTGGCTGCAGGCTTCAGACAGTTCCCATGTTGGCATCTTTGCCTCCTCCCAAGGTTGTCTCTCTAATAACATTTTTTTCCAGTCCCTTCTTCCTCTAGTGTCTGTCACAGCCAGTGAAGTTTTCAGGGTCCTGGGGTCCATGACTTCCACCATTCCCATGATCCCTCTCACCAGGCTCCATATGAGGAAACTTCAGTGATACCTCAAATTCGTGTGGCTTCAACACTGCCACCCCCATAGTTCCTGGTCACTTTCCTTCCTTGTCTCGAGCTTGAGTTTCAGTGGTGGATTCATCAGCTTTATTTCAACCTGGGACTTCCTACTGAAGCTCCATTTCTCACTTAGGAGCTCTTTACAGACACTTCAGCCATGGGTGGGGTGCCTTCTATGGTCTCCTAAAGGTTCAAGGTCTCTGGCATCCTCATCAGAAGTTAGACAACAGTAACATAAAGAAAATTAGGGATGTGGAAGTCTTTCATTCCCCTCTTTTATCCGAGGTCCCTCAAAGTTTTCACAGGCAATACCACAGTGATGTGGTATGTCAACAAGCAGGGGGAGGCACAAGGTCCTGTCTTCTTTGTAGACTAGTTCTTCAAGTCTGGGATGTAGCTATCCAGTATCAGGTGACTCTTCAGGCAGTTTACACTCCCTCAGAGTCCAATCTAGAGGCAGACTCCGGCATATAACCAACTTTTAGGGGTCATATCCCGGAAAGCTTGGACCTCCCCGGACACAGTGGAGCCTGTCTCAATTAGGCCAAACAAATTTATGACTGCTCCGGAAGACATATTTTTTCTATCTAAGGGAGCTCCTGTGGATGCTATGGTGGTAGCAGCGGCCACGATGAAGGAGTTGTCGGAGACATTCTCAAATATCCATCCTCCTAATAAAGAGTCTAGGACGATGTATAGGTATGGAAAGCATACCTTTTCTTCAGCGGTATTTACCTTATGATTGCTGAATTACCTGTCCCATTTTATTAAACTTCAAAGGGATCTCCTGAAGGAGTTGGGAGATACCCTTCAGGGTTCAGTAGCTTCGGGATCCACTGACAAGGTATCTGCGCAGCTCTCCACCCTTACCTCTATTGCTAACTCCTCCATGAGGCTGATTTCCTATGCAGCTGACAGAGCGAGCAGGGCAGCTGCAGCAGGGATCTCTCTTGGGAGACATTCCTGGATGCATCTATGCAACTTTACTGAATCCTTTGTCTTCTTTTACCAATGTCCCCTTTGATGGTTCAACTCTTTTTGGACCTCAGGTAAAAGAGACCTTGACCAGGTGCAAGCAGGAAGGGAAACCTTGTCTGCTGTTGGAGTCCATTTCTCCCTTCCTTCTAGACTCTATCTCAAGGGTCAAACAGGAGGGAAAATGTGGTTCCGTAAATCCCAAAAAGGTTTCCCTCAGGCACAAGGTCAGCCCTCCCCTAGAGGCAGAGGGGGAGGATATAATGGAAGACACCGTGCTCTCGCGGCAGAGGGGGTCCGCAACACCAGGGTGATAGAGATGCTTTCTATGATCGTCCCTTTCATCACCCCTGAGGGGTTGCCTGGCTGTCTGTCTCTGGAGGCAGTCGGGGGTTGTCTCTGTGTACCCAAGCGCCCGGCAACAAATTTCCCAAGATCGATGGGTACAAAGTATAATTTCCAGAGGTTACCTCATTCCCTTTGTTTCTGATCCCCCTGTAAATCGGTCTTTACCAGATGTGCCACCCATTCAGTTAGACTGTGCAACATCAGTGGTCATCTTGTTGCTTCAAAGAAGAGTCAACCAAGAAGTCCCCACAGAGCAAATAGGATTCGGAACTTCAGATTCTTTTTAGTTCCAAAAAAGACCGGGAACTGGAGATCAATTCTAGATCTCAGCAAGCTAAACAAGTCGGTAAAAAGTCGAAGTTCCTTATGATCACTCTGCAGTCGCTTTTTCCATTTATCGGAAAAGACAATTGTATGTGCTCCATAGATCTTCAGGATGCTTACTACCATATCAAAAATGGACAGGCGCTCCAGAAGACATCTACGCTTTCGGCTAGGAGCCAGTCATTTTCAATTTCGAAGACTGCTCTTTGGCCTCACTACAGCCCCCAGAGTTTTCAAATGTATGGCAGTGGTCACTACCCACCTGAGACGTCAGGGATTCCAGGTGTTTCTGTACTTAGATGACTGGCTCCACACTGCTACCACCAAGCACCAACTAATTCGAGCCAGGGACGAGACTCTATCCTTGTGCACCAGATTATGGATTACAGTAAATCTAAAAAAATTCACCTTATCTCCATTGTAGCGCATTGTCTTCACAGTTCTCTTCCCACCGGTACAATTGCGATTCAATCAGACGTCTGTAGTGTGGTTCATAAGCAAGGGGGAACAAAGTCTTACCCACTTTGTCGAGAGGCACTAAGAGTTTGGAAATGGGTGGTGAACACTCAATGCTTTCTGGTAGAAACGCACATTCCGGGAAAGTCCAATGTGATAGCAGACAAACTGGGTCGAGCAATTCTGGTGGCTCACGAGTGGCCCCTGAAAACAGAAATTGCAGAAGAGATTTTCCGCAAATGGGTCCAACCTTGCTGCGACCTATTTGCTGCATACATGAACACCAAATGCAGCAACTACTTTGCCCTCATTCCCCATCCGGGGATGTCACCCAGGGATGCTCTGCTCCACAATTAGCTTCCGGGACTTCTTTATGCTTTTCCACCCTTTCCTCTCATACCAAAAGTGATTGATTCAGAAACAAAACTGTTGAAGAATACCCTGATCCTCATTGCTCCTTACTGACCTCGCCAAGTTTGGTCCCCCTTTCTGTGGCCTTATCTTTGGGAGGAACCATGGATTCTGGAACCATCTCCAGACCTTCTGATTCATCAATCAGGACAGTTCCATCCAAACCCTGAAATTGACAGCATGACTGCTCCAGTTCCAAGAATAGCCAGGTGTATTTCCCTTTCTCCTACAGTTAAACACATCCTCATTTCTTCACACAAACCTTCCACCTGGAAATTATATTCCAGCAAATGGAAAAGGTTTTCCATTTGGGCAGCTAAACAAGGTATAGATCCCTACTCAACTCCCATAGAATCTGTCTTGTCATCCTTGCATCTGTTTTTCAGGAAGGAGCTGCAGCTGCTACCATTAGAGTTCAGTTAGCTGCCATCTCTAATTATCATTTTGGGGATATGGGAAATCCAGTTGTGTCACACTCTTTATGCAAAACCTTTTTGAAAGGAGTCCTCCTTCTCAGACCTCCAGTCAGACAACCTCCGGAGTCCTGGGACTTGAACTTAGTTCTGACCTCATTGATTTCTCCACCTTTTGAACCGTCTTCTTCATCTGACTTGAAATTGTTGTCTTGAAAGACATTGTTCTTAGTTGCTATAACATCTGGTAGGAGGATTTCAGAATTGCAAGCCCTGACCATTCGACCACCTTATATTATATTCTACAAAACTAGAGTCTCCCTAAGTACTAATCCTTCCTTTCTCCCTAAGATATGGTCAGAACATAATTTTAACACAGCTATTGGATTACCAGTATTCTTCCCAAATTACAATAATAAAAAAGAATACAGACTACACCAATTTAGATGTACACAGAATTCTCAAGATTTTACCTGCACAGGACTAAAGATTTTTTGAAATTGGATTGTTTGTTTCCTTCTCAGACAAAAAACAAAGGCTTGTCCATCTCCAAGGTTACTCTGTCTAAATGGCTTTCAGACTACATCTCATTTGCTCACATATATGCTAGGAAACAACTACCTGCTGAAGTAAAAGGCCATTCAACTAGGGCAGTATCAACTTCTTCATATGCTTTTAGATCAAAACTCCCAATTGATACCATTTGTGCAGCAGCTACTTGGGCAAGACCTCATACCTTTGTCACTCATTACAAATTGGATTTGGCCTCCCAGGACAGGTCATCCTTTGGGTCCACTGTGCTAAAGAATCTCTTTGCTTGAGCCACTTGGGATAAAGGTGCTGGCGACGCTGTCCCATCCAGCAAGAATTACGGCACGATAGGACTACATAACATAAAGAAGTTATGTACTCCATAACGTTCCATGTTTGTAGTCCATCTTGCCTATATTCTTGCGTCCCACCCTCCTTCCCCCTTCCTGTATCCTGGAGGAACTGGTGGACTATCCATTATGTTGTCTGACCTTGTTGTAGTTGTCTGTCCACATGGCATAGATATTATATCAAAGTACCTTAGTTTGTATGTACATAATTATTGATAGTATAATTACTATTAGGTATGTAGTTACTTTCTTGCAAGCAAGATCTGGGGAACTGCCATGAGGCACCATGAGATAGAGGATAGCCTTGAGCCAGTAAAAGTTCTCGAGCTTTAGTATTGGCCGAGTCGGAGCCGAGGATCGACTCTGAACCCATCCAGCAAGAATGTAGGAGAGATTGACTACAAACATGGAACGTTATGGTGAGTACATAACTTCTTTTTTTCAAAACATTGCCGAATCTTTTTCTGTTTCAAAAACGTTCTCATTCTTTCTTATCTCTTCTTTCCTCCCTCTGTACACGCTAGCAGCCGGATTAATTATTTCCTGTTTATTCATATTCTTAATGTTAGCTAGCGGTATTGGCAATTTTTATGTGTATGGAGCTTAATCGGTTACTGTTGAAGGGGGTTAGGATTTTTACTTCTACCATCCTCCCTTTTAAATTAATAATTAATACCTTAAGTGGTGAGCTAATCCTTTGATCTGATGTTGTTAATCTTTGTTTATTCCTTACTCTTGGGATTCGGTGCCAGCCTTTTTTCAAACTCGTGTCGGCCACAAACCTCTCGAGCTAAGATTTTATCCATCATGCCCTTCTCCCTGTTACCTCAGATCTAGTTTGCCGCGTTGCTGTTCAGCCGTGTCGAGCCGTTCCTCTCCAGCTAAGTGTATATTTTGATAATTTTTTTGGATTTTTTTCTCACAGAATTCTTAGTTTTCGGCTTTATTAAGTCGTATCTTCTTTTCCTAATTACCTGTACCCTTTTGGTATCTTCTACTACCTTGTTGGTAGTCTTTCCTCGCCCTCACTTGGGCCTTGCTACAGTGTATGTGTGTGCCTAGTTTTTGAATATTTTGTGGATATAATGTCTGAGAAGAAAGGAGTGCAGGCTTTAAGAGGTGTTCAGGGTGTGGACACAAACTGCCTCACTCTGACACGCATGACTTGTGTGTTTACTGTTTGGGCATGCCTCATCTCACAGTGAAGCCACCCTGTCATATTTGTAAAGGTTTTTCTGCCAGGACTTTGAACAAACGTAAAAATAAACTAGTACTGAAGGGTCTCCTTAAGACCTCTTCCTGCAAGGTTATTTCTGAGTCGCAGGAATCTTCTCCTCCTTTCAAACAACATAAAAGGTCTAAGTCTCTTCCATCATTTCCCTCTGGAGACCCTAAGGAATTGAAACGTAAAAAGGCTAAATTGTCAAAGTCGTCGGTGCCAGCAGCTGCTTCAGCACCAACTCAATTGACTCTGTCTCTGATTATGTCTGCTGGTCTCTCTACACTGTTGCTTTCGATGCAAACTTCAGCCTTCATGGCGCAGACTACTAAGGCATCGACTAGTTCAGTGCAGACTTTCTCAGCACCGATTGGTATATCGGCACAGTCACCTTTGGCACTGACTGAAGTCTCAGTGCAGACTCCTTCAGCACCGTCCAGTTTTTTGGTGCAGACATCTTCGGCGCCAACAGGTTTCTTGGCGCAAATGTCTTCGGTGCCGACAGTTTTCTTGGCACAGACCCCCTCGGCACCAATTTCTTCAGTACAGGCTTTTTCGGTGCCGATGTTTTCGGTGCAGACAACTCCAATTTTGTCAACACCGTTCTCGATGCAGGAATCTTCCACACCGTTGATTTCGGTGCATACCAGTTCTGTGCCGACTTTAGTGGTGCAGACTATACAAACACCGCCAGTTTCGGTGCAGACATTACCTATTCAGACACCTTCTTTCAGTGGTCTTGCTAGCCCTTTTTTGGACAGGCCCGAATTGCCTTCAGGGCTGTCAATGAGGTCTACCAGAAGCCTTTCTGAACATGATGTGGTGTGTCTAATAGACCAGCTGCTTTTGGCCAGAGGAATTCCTGCCCCTTCAAAAGTGTCTCTCCCTCTGGAGTTGATCACCCTTCTCCACAGATTCCTACTTATACTCCGACCTCTGTGGAAGTTTCAAGGCATCCCTCCTTGGTCGGGCCGTCCTTCCCGGCCTTGGAGAGGACACTGGCCGCTGCTTCTCGGCCGCCCCTGTCGGAGACAACTACTACTTCTGAGCCGCAGCTGTCTCAAGCAGCAACGCCCGGACTCCAGGCGCAAGAGTCTCGGGCCATTCTCCCCCTGGAGACCCCATCCTTACAGCCTTCTCAGAGTCTCCCACTGAGGAAGTCCACCGTAAGACTACATGTAAGCGGAAGCACATGGACTCCACGGAAGAGTCAGTGACCGAAGACACATTACAATGACGGGGAGGGGTCCCCACGGTCTCCTTTTGACGAGGTTTCCTTTGGTGACATCCTCGAAATTTTAAATCAGAGAGGTGAATGGAAGTCCTCTAACCCTTCCTCAGAGGAGTCTGTGTTCCTGCAGGCTTTTCATGCCCGGTCCCCTACCTCCTGGGTTACCCCACCTGCCGATGAGCTCTGTGGAGGCCATACCTCGTAAGCCGGACAAAATCCTTTCTCCCTCAGAAGAGTGCCCCATTGGTCGAAGGATCTCCCAGTAGATGCCATGGTGGTGGCTGCCGCTACAAAGAAGGAACTGGCAGAGGAGAGCCAGTCTGTTCACCTACCCATTAAGGATTCCCGGGTGATGAATAGGTTAGGGAAGTGAGTCTTCGCGTCATCGACCTTTGCTGTTAGGTCCTTGAACTACCTGGCACATTTCACAAGGCTACAGAGAGACCTGATACCTGAACTCTGAGACCTTGGCAGGAGCAGTTTGATGAGGTCCACGATAAGGTGGCCTCTCAGTTAGCGACCCTAGAATCTGTTTCCTATTCCTCAGTGCATTTGATATCACACGCTACTGAGGGAGCGGTGAGAGCTGCGGGTGCAGGCATAATCATGAGATGCCATGCCTGGATGCACCTTTGTGACTTTACAGATCCCTTCAAGGCTTCCTTTTTTAATGCCCCCATTGAAACCACTACTTTGTTTGGCTCCAAGGTAAAAGATACATTGGCCAGATGTGAACAGGAAGGTAAGACCCTATCTGCCATGGGTGTCCGTTTATCTTCTCCTCAGCGGTTCTATTCTAGGAATCAGAAGAGTGGGAAAATGTGGCACAAAAAGTCTCGGGGTCCTTTCCTTGACTTTCAGGCTGAGTTTTCCCCTAGAGGCAGGGGGAGACATTCTAACAGAAAACTCCCCTTTCAGGGCAGGGAGGTCCGCGAAACCGTGGTTCCAGGGAATCTTTCTCTGGACAGCCCTATCAGTGCTCCTGAGGAGCAGCCCGATGGCTTTCCTCTGGAAGCAGTTGAGGGTCGTTTTTCCTTCTACCCTTCTGCCTGGCAAACCATAACCACAGATGCTTGAGTACAAAGGCTTATCACCAGAGAATACCATATTCCTTTGTTATTCACTCCCCACTTACCCAAAGTACCACACAGTCAGAAGAAAGCCGCAGCTATAGAGATATCAGAGCTGCTTCGAAAAAGAGTCATCCAGACAGTCCCCCCAGACCAGACAGGGTCTGGCTTCTATTCAAGATTCTTTTTGGTGCCAAAAAAGACAGGGGACTGGAGACCAATTCTGGATCTCAGCGCCCTAAACAGATTTGTAAAGACAGAATAATTGCGGATGGTCACGATTCAGTCTATACTTCCACTTTTGGAAAAAGACGATTGGATGTGCTCCATCGATCTTCAAGATGCGTACTACCACATAAAGGTGGAAAGGTGCTCAAGAAGATATCTTTACTTTTGGGCGGGAGCCAGTCATTACCACTTTCGTGCACTGCCCTTCGGACTCTCTACAGCCGCCCCCAGAGTGTTCACAAAGTGCATGGCAGTAGTCACAGCTCAGCTGCGGCTTCAAGGATTCCAGGTGTTTCTCTGTCTAGACGACTGGCTCATTACTGCCCCAACAAGATGTCTACGATCAGACCTCGACTTACACCCTAAACACTGCACAGCAGCTCGAAATATCGATAAACTGGAAGAAGTCAAACCTTACTCCGAGTCACTCATTAGAGTACATTGGAGTGATTCTGGACACAATGACTTGTACAGCCTTTCTACCAGATCACAGAATTCAGAGGATCAAAGAACAGGTTCAGGCAGTACTTTCACAAAATCTAGCCGCAGCTCGATCCGTTCTTCAACTGCTGGGATCGATGGCAGCCTCCATCACCATAATCCCTCTAAAAGGGCTACACATGATGCTTCTTCAATGGCTGCTTCTTATTCAGTGGTACCCATCCCAGCACCCCTTATCTTTTCCGATTTGAATAACCAAGATTTGCAAACAGGACTTGCTCTTGTGGATGTCAAACAACCCTCACCAGTGGTCTCGCCCCTTCACCCCTCATCAGCCCAATGCCACAGTGACCACGGACTCCTCCCTGATCGGGTGGGGCTGTTTCAGGGAAAGACAGTCCAAGGTGCTTGGTCACAGACAGAGGCCTAACTGCATATCAATGTTCTAGAACTGAGGGCGATGCTACTAGCATTCCAATCGTTCCTTCCATCAGGGACTATTGCAGTTCCATCAGACAACATGGCAGTAGTCTGGTACATCAACAAACAAGGAGGAACCAGATAATGCCCACTCTATCGAGAGGCCATGAGAATATGGCAATGAGCGATAGCCTCCAATCGTTTTCTGATAGAGACACACATTCACGGGAGCTCCAACATGATAGCAGACAAGTTGAGCAGATGCATTCTACAGCCTCACAAGTGGTCTCTCAATCCTCTAGTGGCGGTGAAGATTTTTGACTGCTGGAGCCAGCCTTGCTGCGACCTATTTACATCCCCATCCAGTCACAAGTGCAGCAACTACTTTGCCCAAATCCCCCCTTGGGGACAGTCACCAAGAGATGCTCTAGTCCACCATTGGCCCTCGGGACTGCTATATGCCTATCCTCTGATACCCCTCGATCCACTGTTCCTCAAGAAAGCACGTCGGTTGAAGGGCAAAGTGATCCTCATTGCTCCATATCGGCCTCAGCAAGTTTGGTTTTCCTTCCTGTGGCCTCATCTGCTAGATCGACCTCCAACTCCAGAGTTGATCTCTCACCCGCAGTCTGGTTCACCCAGACCTATCCAGCCTGAAACTGACAGCTTGGTTTATCCACTTCCAATGATTGCCAGGCAACATGATCTGTCTTCCCCTGTGCATGACGTCCTGATTGCCTCTCATAGATCATCCACCAGACTACTCTACCGCAGCAAATGGAAGAGATGTTCTCTCTGGCTACAAGATAAACAAATGGACCGTTTTACAGCCCCTGTTTCTATTGTGCTAGAATATCTTTCAAACCTTTTTAAATCAGAGGTAGCAGTCTCCACCGTTCATGTTTATTTGGCTGTGATTTCTAGTTTTCATAATGGCTTCCTAGGCTTTTCCTTAATGTCACACAGATGTTGTAAGACCTTTCTGAAGGGCATAACCCAACTAAAGCCTCCATTCAGAGAACTTGTTCAACCTTGGGACCTGGCCCTAGTCCTTCAAGGGTTGACTACTTCTCCCTTTGAGCCTGCATTTACCTGAGATCTAAAGTATCTGTCGTGGAAAACGTTCTTAGTTGCTAGTACTTCTGCCAGATGTATTCCTGAATTACAGGCCTTATCTATCAACCCCCCCCCCCACACACACACACACACACACACACACCTCATCTTTCACAAGGACAGAGTTTCATTAAGGACCAATCCGACCTTCTTGCCCAAGGTCGTTTTTGAGTTGTCTTATCAGTCAGACTATTGATTTGCCAGTGTTTTACCTTAATCATTCTAACAGAGGGGAATATTGCCTGCATACCTTGAATGTACATAGACAAATTTGTTTTTACCTAGACAGGGCTAAATTTAATAGAAAATCTGACCAGCTGTTTTTGGCCTTTTCTGAATCCAGACTAGGTTGTCCAGTTTCAAAAGTTACTTTAGCCACTTGGTTGAGAAATTATATTACTTTCGTTTATGGCAAGAATGGTACCCCTTTACCTGGCAGAGTAAAGGCCCACTCTACAAGATCAGTGTCAACTTCGTTAGCCTTCCGTGTGAGAACATTTTTGAATGATATTTGTGCAGCCGCAACCTGGGCTAGGCCTCATAGCTTCATTGCTCATTACAAGTTGGACTTGACCTCCAGAGGCAGAGCTTCTTTTGGTTCTATGCTGCTCCAGAATGCCCTTCCATAGGGCCACCCAGAGAACAAGATAGCTGGGTACTCTGTCCCAAGAGTAAGGAAAAAACAAAGATTAACATCATCAGATAAAGAAGTTACGTCTTACCATGATGTTCCATCTGAGTTGTTTCATCTTAATTTATTCATTACGGCCTACACACCTTCCCCCTCCGAAGGTTTCTGGTGGATCTCATTTGTCGTCCTTTACAGTTGTTAGGTCATGTCTGACCAGAGGTAGCCTTGGCTTCATTTTTCCAATGTGCAAACTAGATCTGAGGTAACAGGGAGAAGGGCATGATGGGTAAAATCTTAGCTCGAGAAGTTTGTGGCTGACGCGAGCTTTAAAAAAAGGCCGGCTCGGTTCAGAGGTCGGAACCGAATCCCAAGAGTAAGGAATAAACAAAGATAATCCCAAGTGTAATGATTAAACGAAGATGAATGTTATGGTAAGACATAACTTCTTTTTTTTTTAAACTTATGGTAGTATAAGGGGCATTTCCTGCTCTGGAAGCTGCAAGATGCGTCTCCGATTTTTCCTTCCAGTGCACAAGTTCTGGAGTTCGGCCATGTAATTTTGGTTGTGTTCTTCCTGAAGTTGTGGCTTTTTATTCTTAAAGTTAGTATTTTATTTAAAGTCTACAAACCAAAGAAGGCTGTAGATTCCAGTATAAAGATTATTTATTGTAGAACAGACCACAGAATAAAAAACGAAAGCGCTTTCATAGGTGTACCCCACTTCATCAGATGTAAATATGCTGCATCTTAACCTTCATTTTATACTCTGAAACCACTAGTCACATGCTATTAGATAATCACACGACCCAAATATTTAAAGCCATACATACATTTGTACCTTGTATATAATTGTAATCACTCTTATAAAAAATGGCAGCAGTATATTCAGAATAATTTCATACAAAAATACATATATAAAACTTCATATAAAGAACACATATAAAAAATACATATATAAAAAACTGACTTTTCCAATAAGAATAAATGCAAGAAATACACACATAAAGTGTTAACTTCTCAGATACAGAGTTCAGTGTTTGATTCTAGGAGGGCTGATGTAATGGTTAATGTCTTCTTCTTAAACTCAAGGTGCAGTGTTTGATTCTCACTTTTTTAATTTCTCCAAAGTCCTTTGGGTTTCCAGTATCATAACGGGAACTTTCCCTATTCTTAGGTCACAGTACAATTGAAAGTTCATAATGCCAGTTAGCATTTCAGTCTTTGATGTTAGCCAGCAGTGCTCTTCTCAGCAGCTGCAATGAATGTGTCCAGCAATGGTTCCTTCTGCAATTCATATAGATGTACGTATCTGTCATGGCTTGGACCCGAGTTCACACCCCCATTAAAAAAAAAAAAAAAAAGGCAAGATTCCATATCCTGCCTTCTACCTTCTGATTGAACCTGCTCAGTTGGTTCTCTCCTTGGATCCTAGACCTGAGATTGAATGGTGTTGGATGGCTCGGCGGAAGTGGAACCTTTCAGTGCCTTTGGATCTGAGACTGTTTAGCAGATTCAGCTTCTTCGCATCCCAGGTACCCCTTGGATCCTACAGTCCTACTCTGTTCTTTTTTGGCTGCCAGCCTGTTAGAGCATACATTTAGGTCAAACGCATGTTGGCAAAAGTCTTATTATTCCAACGGCTTTTGAGATTGTCACAGTAATATTTGGAATCTGTCCATGTTTTTGAGGCTCTTATCACCCCAACCTGTGAGACCTTGTCCAGATTTCATTTTGAAAATGGGATGTCCAGTTGGTTGGGGTCTTTGTCTGAGATGCACAAGGAGCAAGAGCTTATCCTGTCTTCCATTTCATGTCCGTTTGAAATTTGTATGCACCCTTGTAGCATGGTGGCTCGATTAGAGGACCTCTTCCTTAGGTTCTTCAGGCAGGGTTTGGGCGTCAGTGACCCGATACTGCCTCAGTAGGCTTGTGTTGCCTTTAAATTCGCATGGAGGTCAGATGGTCCCTCTGTGTCCTGGATCCATGGGGTTGCTGTATAGGACTACTACCCTTTTTGGGGCACACGTTGCAGGTTGCCTCATAGACTAACTTCTGGTCTTGGGTTGTTAATCCCTTACCTTGGAGTAAAATCTGGATCACATGGGTGTTGGGTTAGTTGACCCTCAATCTTCCTGGACCTGTCCTAACATTGTTTTGGTTAGTTCCCAGTCTTCCCAGATGCCTCCATAGAAACCTCTACCATAGAGTCAATTTTTGCCCCTAGGGCTAGGGTTCTCACCCTAGTCAGTCACCCACTTTTCAGTGGCTAGGACTCCCTTTCTACTGGAGTGACCATTCTCTCCAGAATTGATTTGCCCCTAGTATTTTTTTCCCCCTCTGGGTACAATGTGTAGGACAGCAATGTCCTACTGCTCCATATGGTCTCCTTCAAAGAAAGGAACATTAGCCAAAATTTTCGTTGATTCCATTGTGGAGCACAGTAGTCCCCTTCTTCGAGCCATCTGTCAAAGATGCACAACCCACAGCTAGCAGGTAGGAAGAGATCCTGTTTGCAGTGGGAGTCGAATTTTCTGCACCTCCACCTACGTATCCACAAACCAGCGAGGAGAAAAAGCATGTTTCTTGAAATCTCTGGTGCCTCCTCAAGATTAACGTGGAGAAACTTCTATCAGAGTCAGAGGAGGAAGCTTCTGTAGTAGACGCAACCTTAGAGGCAGAGAGGCTTCAAAGAATCCCCCTCTGGTAGACCCTATCAGCATTCCTAATGCACTGCCCAACTTTCTATCTCTGGAGGAAGTCGGGGATCACATTTCATTGCACCCTAGATGTGTGAACCAACTGACAACAAGGCCTGGGTACCAAACATAATTTCCAGAGGATTCTGAACTAACTTCTGTTTTCCTTTTAGTACCATAGAAAGCACGGAAACTCTGACCGATTCTGGATCTACACAATCTGAATGAGCATATAAACAAGTCAAAGCCCCAAGATAGTTATAGTTCAGTTCATCCTTCCATTTCTGCATAACGTCAATTAGATGTGCCCTATAGATCTTCAGTATACATACTATCACTTCATGCTCCAGAGGACAACTGCACTTTTCAGCTAGGAGCTAGTCAATATCAATTCAGAGCTCTGCCCTTTGGACTCACTACAGCCCTAGGGTGTCTATCAATGCATAGTACTAGTGGCAATTCAAGTGAGACTCAAAGGTTTCTAGGTGTTTTTTCCATATCCAGATGACTGGCTTCCCACTGCCCCAACCAAGCATCAGCTTCTGGAAACCAGGGATTACTTGTTTCAGATCTCCCTCTCCCTGGTCGTTAACATAAACCTGTCGAAATTCCAACCTTCTGTACAAAATTTGGAATTTTTAGGAGCTCAACTGGGTACTACTAATCAGTTGGTGTCATTATCCCTTCATCGTATCGCATATTGAAGAAATTAGGTGTAGGACTTACTATCCCCCCCCCCCCCAAAGCAAAACTAGTCTTCAACCTCTTGGTTCAGTAGCAGCTGCCATTATTCTACTTCCTCTAGCGAGGTTCTTCACTCGAATTCTCCACTGGGCCTTGGCAGGAACAGTGGTCAGTTCTTAGCAGCCTCTATCCATTCTCAGAACTCAACCAAGTCTTCATTGGTGGAGTCAATCAGATGAACTGTCTCTAGGCAAACTTTTCTCCTTCCTCCCCCTGTAGCCACTACTACTGTGATCGGATACCAATACTTCTCACTTTTCCAACCAGTTGTCAACTTCTACTAGCCAGCGCTTATTTCTGTACTTTCCTAAATCCCTGGCCATTACGAAAATTAGGCAAATCAAAATGAAGTACTTCACAAAACCAAGTTTCTTTTAGGAATTATTTTGGTATTTCTACTCTGTCTTCACATTGACAACCCAGGTG
Organism: Protopterus annectens; assembly: GCF_019279795.1. NCBI lineage: Eukaryota > Metazoa > Chordata > Ceratodontiformes > Protopteridae > Protopterus > Protopterus annectens. The sequence continues at coordinate 589,170,143 of NC_056746.1, forward strand.
TAGAATTTACTATTTTCTTTGCATTTCTTTTTCTGAAGAAAACTGTTATTAGCAATTGAGTTGGTCAGTTTATAGTTTTCTAGTTCTTCTAGCTAATTTTTCTCTTATGCTAATACATTCGATAGACTTAGGTGGTACAGTGGGCCTACTCTTTGCCATCCTCTGTCTTTCCCCAAGTAGACACTCGTGGTTTTTTTGTGCAACTGTTGCATTTGTTGGTGTTCCCAACCATAGGACATGGGATCGAACAAACCTTTCTCTCTACAGCTATGGTAGGAATGCATGTTAAGTGGAGGGTGGTCCAACCTCATTGTCTCCCCTTGCAATGTGGAAGGCTTTTCAATTCCCCAGACATGGCGGCAGTTATTCTATGCAGTAATTCAAGATACTCTCCAGCTAGAGCCGGGAGTGCAGGTTTACTAAAGAATGGTCTAACCTCATAGCATTACCATCTACAGCTTCCTATCTGAAGATTGGCCATTATCCACACTATTGCATGAGACCAAAACTGCAGAATGCCGGGCAACCTCCTTATCTACCATTCCTCCTAACTGCTTTGAGTTAATAATTTCCTATAGGTTACACTGATCAGATGATTACTAAATTTCTTGCTGAAATTTTTACAAAATGGCATATAATTCCTTCACCATTTTACAGCAACTCGGACAGATTTAGGATTATTACATCTAGCCTTCTACCTAAGCTTCCATCAGTTTTATTTATCTGACATTCACTGTTTCAAATATTCCTTCTAGTTTGACACATCAAAATTTAGGCATTGTCCACAAAAAGTCAAAGCTTTCCTTTGGTATACATTATTCCCACATATCCTTTTTTGAGGGCATCCCAAGAGTTATGTTGCTAGGGATTCTGACCCACAGATGAGGAGGAATGAAAAGGACAACATCAGATAAAGAAGTTATGTACTTACCATAAAATTCCATCTGTGAAAATTCCATCTGTGTTGTCCATTTTCATTCTTCCTCATATTCCTTCCCAGCCATCCCTTGGCCTATTTTTTTTATAAGGATATGTAGAGAATAATACTTTTTCTTTTTTTTTTTTCCAAGTTCGGGCCTCTATAATTTCTTTACCAGCCAGCAGCTTGTTGCCTAAAACCAATGGGCAATAGGCAACAAACCCAATCTGAGGAGATAGGGACATAATAGTGCATTATGGGAAGAGGGAGGAACTCGAGATTTGGGATCCAAAGTCTAGAAAATGCAGTAGAGCTGGGTCCAAGAACCACAGGTGAAGAAGAATGAAAATGGACAGCACAGATAGAACGTTATGGTAGGTACATAACTTTTTCTGGTAGTATAAAGTAATCCGTTTCAGTTCTATACTTGCCCGTTTTGCAAGTCCATTAATTTTTGTCCCAAAGTTTTTGCTTACCACATCTTATAACTTCTAAAATTTTTCTTATATCATTTCCTTTCTTTTTATCCTTGCCTTTTAAATCAAAATTAGTCTGCTGTTATTATTATAATCATATTTATCACCACATAGTCTAACATCTGATGAAAAAAGTTTTCCCTTTCTTTACAATTAATATAAGCATGTAATGTTATAATTCTATAAACTTTTTCTTTCCATTTAAAATATACAAAGGTTAATCTTCCCATTTTGCTAAAGTTAAATCTAATATCTCTAATGTATTTCTACAGAATATGGTTGTTCCAGAATATCTCTCATTTCCCAAATTTCAAATTCTTTCCTCCCCTTAGTTTCTGCGTAGCCTTAAATCATGTGTCTTCCATTATAATTACATCTGCGTCATATGTATTACACCACTCCAGAACCTCTATTCTTCTTACTTTATTGCTATGACTGTTTACATTTATAGACAGCACTCTAAAATTTGTATTTCCCTTTGATTCGTGGTTTCCTAAGTTCATAGCTAATTACTAGGCTCTCTCTCTTAATAGGCCACTCAAAGCCTAGCCAATTTCCCTCCCAAAGGTGAGAATCAAACACTGTACCTTGTGTCTGGGAGTCAGAAACCTTAACCTAATATTATACTAGCCCCCAATCATTGGCTGTATGTTCTTTTCCATCCATTTCCTTTTTTTTTTGTACTCATCACTTTCAATTTTCTTTCTGTCTTTTACATTTTTACCATTAGAATTATTTTTTTTCCTTGTACTACCTCACAATTTGTGAGTTTGTGAAAAGGGAAGTTTTGAGGTAGAAGCATCAGATTTTGTATGAATCCAGATCTCCTATTCTCCCCTCCAGCACCAGTAGTGTCAGTCACAACAGACACCTCTAACTTTGCTTACTTTTTTTTTTATCCTCTAACTTTCCTGGTCACTCACTGCATGGCTTCCAAGTATTTAAACTCCAGAAAGTTTAGGATTTTTGCTTGGAAATGTTTGCTTAGTGTTTTTTTAATATCACAAGCAGACTTCAAAAAAACATTTTTTTCTCAGGTGGTTAGCAAATGGTAGAGGTTGGATAATGAGAGCGACAGATAACTGGGAACATTTTTTTTTTGTTTTGGGGGAGGTGTATAATGAGCTGGCAGACTTTATGAATTCCCTACAGAGTACTGTGTCAGAAATGATGGGGGACCAAAAGGTTCGTAGTTATGTACTAGGTTAACAACCTCCATGACCTTTATAAGCCTAGGCATGTAATCCAATCCAGTTGTGTTCCTACGTGTCATGGGCGTTTACTAGGAGGGGGGATGTTAGAAAGTTTATGTGGGAGGAGGGGTTATGTTAGTTTTGGTATTACTATCTGCCTGTGTCTATCAAAGACACAGGAACTAGACCCTGGGTAAATTTCCAATTTCCCATTCATTGGTCAAAGTTATGCTTAAATATGGTTATGGGTGGACTCTCCTTCATATAGATTGATAGCCTATTCTAGAGCATAGGGATCCTCTGACAGACATTTGTTTCGCCAGCATGTCTTATGTCACATGCAGAATTTAAATTCTTGGATTTAGTGGTTCTGATGCTGTTTGTTTTGCAAGTGTGCAAAAGGTTCTTCAGAATTGGATTCGGGGATGCCTTGTATGTCAGGCATTGATAGTCTCTCAGTAACCAGTAGGAGACTGAGTATAGAGAGGGCTTTATGGCGATCCATATAGGACAGTGAGTTTATACCCTGGTCCTTCTGGTATGGAACCTTTGTGGGTGTTCTAACTTTTTGGTTCATACATACCAGAGGGGGTGTTATACTCAGTGATGGGTCTGATAAGGGCCAAATAAAGTGACACTATGACTTCCGTGGACCTGGATGCCATGCCATGCCCTTACTTATAAGTTCAGCGACATAGAATGTTTTTCTTACTACCTTGGCCACATTGTTGGTCAAGGGCCAGTCTACATACGTTCCCAGATTCCTGACTATTGGGTCATCTCTTAGGGTGTCTTATTGATGGCATAATTAGCCTGGGTGGAAGTTTGCCCAAAAGGAATATAATGGATGTCTTGGCATTGAGCTTTAGTTTGTGACTTTGACACCAGTGATTTGTCGTACGGTGAATCTGTGATGGCTCTCAATTTGTAGTCATCACCAAACTTGGTCACTTAAAGGCCCTTGACATTAGCCTTTACCTTCAAGAAGTAGATGCCAAATAGGAGTGATCCCAGCATTGACCTCTGAGGTACCCTGCCTGTAACTGGTTTCTTAGTGGAGATGGCATCACCAATCCTGACTTCATGGGTCCTGTCTGTCAGACAGCTGGAAATCCAGCAAGGTATTTAGGGGTTTATGCCCAGTTTGTTGAATTTGTAAGCTGTACTCGAGTGGGGTATTACATTGAACGCCTCAGCCAAGTACAGGTAGGCGGCATGTACCTTTTCCCTTCATCCATTTGCCTTGGTGACCTTCTCAAAGAAGTCCACCAGGTTTAGTAGGCATTCTCTTCCCTTGACAAAGCCAAACTGGGTTAGGTCCAGTGTCTGAAGGTTGCCTATGCCTTTGTGTATCATTTCCATGATGATTTATTCCATGGATTTGCATATTAGACTAGTCAGTCTAACTGGTCTGTAGTTTCTAGGATCAATTGATGCATCACCCTTGTGAAGTAGGATAACCATTGTAATTTTTCATTCTCATGGTACAAAGCCTGTTTTGAGGCTATAGTTGAAAAGTGACTCAAGGACTCCTGACCGGTCATGTTTCTTGCTGCTTAGGAGGCATCCTTCAATTTTTGACACCCACTGAACTTGTGTTTTAGGCCTTAATGCATGCCAACAGGACTTGCTGCCTGTTAACAGTTTTGGGGGGAGGGGTATGTTAGTAGGTATCTCGAGTGAGGTTGAAGTTTAAGCTGAATTTGTCAGCCAGCAAATTCACCATGTCACTCTGCTCAGTGAAGGTGGCACCATTGAACACCACTAATATGTACTGCAGAAGTTTCAGATATAGCTGTAAAAGGCCTAGTGGTTGTCTTTATCCTGTGAGGCTATCTTGACTTTGTAATTGGCCTTGTTGAACTTAATTAGTCCTCTTAGTTTCCTGTTTAGTTTAATTACAGAGCTCCTATCATTATGGAAATTGCTTTTCTTGATTTTATTATAAGCCTAGTCAGCAACCAGAGGTTAGAATCAAACCTTGCATTTGTGAGGTAAAGACCTTAACCATTATGTTCATCCTACTTTTGAAATGATTCTTTTGGGTTGGGACACAGGATTTGAAGTTCTTAGACATACTAATTCCTAACCAAGTTCTTGGCTGCCAAAAAAAAAAAAAAAAAAAAAAAACAATTACTAGTAAATGGAAATCAAAATCTAAAGCCAACTGTAATTCTAGTTCTGATTATTGTTCAAAAAAGAGAAAAGAACTTGTGATAGGATGTTCAGAAAAGCAAATGAGCAACTTACCTAGAAACAAATGGAATCTGAGAACGAGTGTAGGAAGAATGATGGTCAGGAGGAGGCACGAAGTTTAAGGGAAGGCAAGAATTGAGCAATTTATGTAATGGAGTTAATGGCAGTTGTTAAAAATAAAGAACAGCTATATAACGTGTAATAAATATATAATATATATATATATATATATATATATATATATATATATATATATATATATATATATATATATATATATATATATATATATATATTCTGTGCAGTGATTTCCGTTGACTATTTTATTAAATCATATCTTCTACTGTGTATTAACTACTCATTTGTTTTTAGTGTTCTCTTTTGGTGTATACATTTTTAATGTTTCCATCTGATGCGTGTGCACATTTGGAAACTGAAGTCTGCCCAGTGGGATCAGTGCTTTACCCCTGTTAAATTGTATAAATAAATAATGGATGTAAAATGTTAATATGGTTCATTTTCTTTTCTATTAATGCATGAGTGGCTGTGTCTCAACTGATAATTTAATAAAGGTATTAAAATATTTACATATTCTTATTCACAAAAAAATCAAATCCTTTTTCAAGGCTTTATGAGTCTGAATTGTATTATCAGTTTACCTCTTTGCCCTTTTGTCTTTCTGCCACCCCAAGATTCTTCATCAAATGCCTTGCTCCAGTTATAGGGGATTGCAGACGGCAAGGTATACACATTTTCCCCTCTCTGGATGATAGTCTGAGTTCAGCCTGAGCCTGTCAAGGCACTCTAACAGCCTTACAAGTTTCATAAATTTTCTCTCCAGTCTAGGATTCACTCTGAATTGAAAAAAAGTCCTCCCTTACTCCAACCTGCAGATTCGTGTACTTGGGATGCCTCCCAGACATCTCTCTGATGGCAGCTTTTCTTCCCCCAGAAATAGAATGCAAGCGTAACATCAGCACTGTCAGTCTTTATCTTCATTTACTGCTGCAGAAGACCACCTAAGTGTTTTAGGTTACATTGCCTCTTATGCTCCTATGATTCCTCTTGCCAGACTACACATGAGAAAAATCCTGGGCATCTCAAATCTGTTTGGATCTGGCACTCTTATCTCTTTCCTTTTCAGTCCCAGTCTTCAGATGTTCTGTAGTACTGTCTCGCCTTCATTCTTACATATGGGTTCGGAGCCGATCCTCGGCTCCGACTCTACCGATTACAAAGCTCTAAGTTGGCTTGTGGCAAGGTAGGTAGCCCATAATGCACTAGTAAGAATACCCAGATCTCGTTGGCCACTGTACGGGTTCAGAAGTGTTCTCTTTCTTGGCCGTGGTTAAGTTGGAATATTTTTCTTATTCAGATAATTACAGTGTTCTTTTTGAATGTAATAGTTTTGTACTTATAGCTTACAGTTGTTACCTTGTAGTAGTGAGCTAGTATGTTGTTTGAAGTTTATTGCAAATTGTTATTGCTGTTGGCCGTCGCTTCCGCAGGCCTTCCCTAGTGGTATTGTTTTTTTCTCTGTGTGCTTATTGTTGCTATCTTTTCTTAGGCATAGGTCCGTATTTAATTAAGACCTATTCTAGCCTTTGTCTGTTGCTTGCCTTTCTCTGTCTCGCCTACCCCTCTGTTCAGGGCTAGGCCCGTTTAAGTTAGAGGACCTAGTCCTTTACTGCCTCTCTCCTGTATGTGTTTTTTCCTCAGCAAGGCTAGGCCCATTTAAGTTAGAGGACCTAGTCCTCTGTTGTCTTTTTCCCTTGTGTCTTTTTTCTTGAGTAGGGCTAGGCCCGTTTAAGTTAGAGGACCTTGTCCTCTCTTCTTGTTATCTTTCTGAGTTTATAGTCTGCGAGTGTTGTGAAAGTAGTAGTATGTCTAAGGAAACCAAGGACATAAACCTTCGGGTTTCAAAAAATGCATAAAATGTTCACAAAAAATGTCCCTGACTGACGGGCATAGCATTTGTGTTTATTGCTTGGGAGCCATACATTTACAGGGGACATGTACCTTCTGCCTTTCTTTTAGTTCCCGGGTTCTCCAGGAAAGGAAGAATAAGTTGATCTTGAAAGGTCTCCTTAAACCTTCTTTTGAGGAGGATTTCGCTAGCTCTTCCTCTTCTCAGTCTAGGTCTCCCTCTTCTAAAAAAGAGAAGGTCAAGTCTGTTAAAAGGCATTCTCTGACACCGACTGTTAAATCAAGGGCCTCCAGAAAAAATTGCCAAAATTGACAAGCATTCTACCTCTTCGGCTCCTCTGCCTTCGGAGCCGGTCGAGGTTATTGACATAGACCATCCAGCTTCAGCCCCAAGTTTTTCGGAGCCAGTCAAGAGATTTATTACCGGTATCCACAACACTCAGATCCCCAATTTTGCAGAGAACTCGATCCTCTACCGTGTTTTCCAGATTCCCCAGGAGTGTTTCCGAGGAGGATGTCGAGAGAGTGATGCTTAGACTTTTGAAGTCATCGGCGCTAGCAGATTTGTTGTCTGCTCTGACCCAATCGGTTCCGGAGCCATCTAAGGCCATATTACTTGCTTCTGTTCCTCCGAGCCATGTTGGTCTTTCGGAGCCAGAGCTATCGGTGCCGTTTCTTGTGGAACCATTGGTTCCAGCACCCCAGCTGTCTGTCTTAGAGCTGAGTTCCACTCCGACACCTTCGGTGTCGTCCCTGGTGTCTAGGAGCTGAAGCTCACCAGTCGGCCCCGACAGGGACGCTCGGACCCGAACTTCTTCAGTTCCAAGCCTACCTCTCAGTGTGTCGGTTCGGCTGAGCTTGGATCTTACATCTGTCTCTGAACCGATCGCTCTGGAACCAAGAGCTACTTCCGCTTCCTCGGAACAGGTGATGTCCTCGGAGCTGGAGAGATCTGCCTTCGAGATGATGAGGAGCGTGCTATCTAGGTCTTCCGCGCCATACAAGGCTATCAATGCTCTTCCCCCTCAAGCTCCGGCCTCTGTCTCAGCACCATCTCTCTCTGTCTTCACAGCAGAGACCCACAACCTCAGGAGCCCCCCTTGGGTGGCCCCCAGTCTTCTGAGACCTCCCCAGAATACCCTTCTGAGGAGCCTGCTCGGAAGAGAACTTGCAAGAGGAAGCACATAGACTCCCCTGATGAGTCCATCCCCTCCGACACTGACCTCAAGGAGTCAGAAGGGTCCCCTAGGGTCGTCTGATATCTCCTGCATAGATATCCTAGTGATCCTGAAACAGAGAGGCGGCTAGCGGAAACTTCCTCTTCTGTCCTACCCACCAAGCAAGGAGCCTCAAACGATGGACAGATACGGGAAGCATATTTTTTCTTCAGCGGCTTTTACAGTCATCGCTGAATTACCTCACCCTTTCCACTAGGCATCAAAGAGATCTCCTAAAGGAGCTAGGAGATACTCTCCAAGGTACTTTAACTGAAGGAGTCCCTGAGAAGGTTACTGCTCAGTTGTCTACCTTAAACTCTGTTGTTAACTCCTCCATGAGGCTGATATCTTACGCAGCAGATGGAGCGAGCAGGGCAGCGGGTTCAGGAGTTTCCCTTGGGAGACTCTCCTGGATGCAGTTATGTCACTTTGTGAAGCCCTTCAAATCTACATTTACCAACACCCCCTTTGACGTTTCCTCTCTGTTTGGACCAAAGGTAAAAGACACACTCACCTGATGGGAGCAGGAAGGGAAATCTCTCTCTGCTGTGAGAGTGTGTTTTTCCATCCCTTCAAGACCATACCCTAAAGGTCAGAGAGGCGAAAAATGTGGTTCAAGAAATCTCAGAGATTTTTCCCAGACGCACAAGGTGATTCCTTCTCCACAGGCAGAGGAGGAGGAAGTAATGGTAGAAGTCACCCTAGAGGGAGGGGGGGGGGCGCAAAACCAGGGTCGCCACGATTCCTTTCGTTGACGTCCTTATCTGCGCTCCTGAAGTGGAATCCGACTCTGCTTCCCTGGAGCCAGTCGGGGGTTGCTTATCTTTGCACCCAGAAGCTTGGCATGACATCACATAAGACAAGTGGGTACAAAGAATTTCCAGAAGATACTCCATACCCTTCTCTTTTCCACCTTATCTAACCAAGAAAATCCCAGATGTTCCACCCAATCACAGGGATCAAGCAACTATAGAAGTCCAAAAGTTTCTTCAAAAGAGAGTCATCCAAACCATCCCCGCAGACCAGATAGGATTCAGAACTTTCTCCAGATTATTTTTAGTGCCAAAACAAATAGGGGACTGGAGGCCCATCTTGGATCTCAGCAAGTTAAATGAATCAATGAAGAAGTCTTAGTTCCGAATGGTAACACTGCAGTCTATACTCCCATTCATTCCTCACCAATCTGTTGCTACTGTGACCACGGATGCCTCCCAGATAGGGTGGGGAGGGTCATTGTCTAGGAAGGACAGTCTCCAAGGCACATGGCAAGAACAGGAGGCTCACTTGCATATCAGTGTTCTAGAGATGAGAGCAGTGCTACTAGCGTTGCAAGCACTTCACGACTTTCTTCCTCTAGGGACAATAGCAATCCAGTCAGACAATATGTCAGTGGTATGGTATATAAACAAACAAGGGGGAACCAGATCCTACACCCTATGTCGAGAGGCTGTATGTGTTTGGCAGTGGGCAATATCTTCCCAACGCTTTCTAGTTGCAATGCATATCCCGGGGAGAACCAATGTGATAGCCGACAAGCTCAGCAGGGCAATCTTGATGCCTCAAGAGTGGTCTCTGAATCAGAAAGTCGCGGAACAGATTTTCCACAAATGGGGACAGCCTTGCTGCGATCTGTTTGCCACCCCAATGAACACCAAATGCAGCAGCTACTTCACCCTTATCCCCCCCGGGGGAGACACCGAGAGACGCACTTGTCCACAATTGGCCCTCGGGACTTCTCTATGCCTTTCCTCCCTTTCTGCTAATATCGAAATTGATCCAGAAAGCAAAGACTTTGGAAAGCAGAATGATTCTCATCCACTTACTAGCCTTTTGAGATTTGGTTCCTCTTTCTCGGGCCTCACCTTCTGGACGATCTATGGACTCTGGACCCAGTACCAGACCTTCTGACACATATGTCAGGCATGTTCCATCCCTGTCTCCACACCCTCAACTTGACAGTGTGGCTGCTCCACTTCCATCCCTAGTCAGGCTTCATGATTACTCCCCTGCGTTTACATATATCCTGACTTCTTCTCATAAGCCGTTTACGAGAAAATTGTACGCTAGCAAATGGAAAAGATTTTCTCTCTGGGCACAAGCTAAGAACATAGATCCAGAGATCATCCACGTGCAAACTAACAATGGGCAAAACTACTGTTCAAATTATAGCTTGCTACAGATCACCCACCATGTCCCAGGACCCCCACTCCGCATTCCTGAAAACACTGGGGAACATAAAGGTCCTACCAAACACCCTGATATTGGATGATTTCAATTACCGAAACATTAACTGGGAGAACTACTCAAGTACAAACTCCCTTGCCCAATATTTCCTAGAATTTATAAACTCAAAATGCCCTAGATCAACTGGTCAACACCCCCACCAGAGGTGACAACATATTGGATCTGGTCATCACCAACATGGGCGACCGGTGTTCCACACCCGGAGCTCAACCCCTCATTTGTTAGATCTGACCATAAACTAACCACTCTGGATATCCACATTCCGCCAACACCCCCAGTCAAAGAAACCACCATGAAAAACTTTTCAAAAGCAAGCTTCACGTTAATTAAGACCGAGGTGGGAAGTTTCAAAGCCCCCATGCTAAAGGATAAGCTGTCCAAGCTGCAAAATCCTTTACTAATGCACTCTATGGGCACCTACAAGAATGCATGGTTCGTGCTATCCCAAACAAAACCAAGACTCACTCCTCCAAGAAAAAGAAACCAGTCTGGTGGAACCCTGCCATAAACAAGCTATACAATAGAAGGAGGAAACTAGTACAGAAAAGAGTAAAATCCCAAGAAGGGAAGACATCTCTGATCAGTATCAGCAAGAAACTACGTTCCCTCATAAAATCATCCAAGGCTAGCTTTGAAAGAAAAATTGCCATGGACTCCAAAGATAACCACAAGGCATTCTTTAGCTATGTCAAGAATCTAAGTGGCAATTTTCAGATCTGCTCGGAGTTAGTGCAGAATGGCACAAAATACACTGAACCGACTGATATAGCCAACATCTTGGCAGACAGGTTCAGTGCAAACTTCACCCCGCTCTCACCCCCAAAAGGACCCATAACTATACCAGAAGAATGTAGTGCCCCTGAAATCACAGACACTCAGGTTAAAACAGCCCTCTCCAAACCCAAACACACAGCACCAATGGGACCGGACGGTGTCCCAGGCTGCATCCTACATGAACTCAAAGATGAACTAACCCCTCACCTAAACACACTGTTTAAACTCAGCCTCTCCACAGGCTAAGTGCCCACAGAGTGGCACATAGCAACGGTTATTCCGCTCTGCAAAGGTGGAGCCACAACGGACCCCGGGAACTATCGCCCTATAAGCCTGACTAGCTTGGTCTGCAAAGCTATAGAGCGCATCATCATGGATCTCCTTAACAGAAACATTGGGAACCTCCTAACACTGGACCCTACCCAGTTCGGCTTTGTTAAGGGCAGATCATGCCTCCTAAACCTCGTGGACGTCTTTGAGACAGTTACCAAGGCTATAGACGAGGGAAAGGTGGTCCACACAGCCTAATTAGACCTCGCAAAGGCCTTCAACACCATTCCCCACTCAGCTATTATAGACAAGCTCACCAGCCTGAACATAAACCCCTACCTCACGAGATGGATTGCTAACTGGCTCACAGACAGAACCCACATGGTAAGAACTGCGGGAGCTAGGTCTGACTCTAAACCTGTTACAAGTGTCGTTCCCCAGGGCTCAGTCCTAGGGCCCCTCCTGTTCGGCATATACTTCTCAGAGGTACAGGCAAGCACAGGAGGACTATGGCTGACCAAGTTCGCAGACAACCGCAAACTAGGGGCTATAATTGACTCTCCGGCTGACACAGACATCCTCCAAAAGGGTCTCACTGAGACAGATACCTGGTGTCAAAACCATGGCCTCAAGCTAAATGCCAAAAAGTGCATAGTCATCCCCTTTGGAAAAAACAAAGTACCCACAAACTACCACATAGGTAGTAGCCCCCTAAATATGGAAGACGTAATAAGGGATCTGGGGACCCAAGTAGTTATTAACCTCTCCTTTGATAATCACATTGCCAAAGTGGTTAGAAAATCCTTCTATATGGCCCACCTAATCACAAAAGGGTTTGCATCCGGCTCAAAAGAGGTCATTGGGCCCCTCTACGCATCACTCATTAGACCCATCATAGAGTACAGTGCCCCATTTGAGATATACCTTACAAGACACCTGCAACAACTGGAAAGACCACAGAAGTACCTCACCAAGAGGATTACTGGCCTCAAGCAGATGCCCTATGCAGCTCGACTGAAGAAACTCCAGCTGTACTCGGTTGCATACCGCCTACTCAGAGATGATCTCTGCCTGACATACAAGGCCATGTCCAACCCAGAATTGATGGACTTGCTCCACCTAAAGAAAACCATATCCCCCTTGAGCCACACGCTCCAGGGATCTAAACCTCGCCACAACAGTAAATAGGACATGTTGGAGGGATAGATTCCTGTCCCAGAGACTTCCCATGCTCTGGAACAAGATTCCAATCTACATTAGGCAGAGCTCCTCGCTAACCCTCTTCAAGAGAAACCTTGATGAGTGGATGGGAAACTTTTAGTTAAGTACTCACCATAACTTCAGATGTTTGGGATCCATCTCGCCTACATTCTGACTGATGGGTTCGGAGCCGATCCCTCGGCTCCGACTCGGCACGCTTATGCCAAAGAGCGAAGTCTCTTATTGGCTGAGCTTACTATATCCCAGGATGCACCACTACCAGTCCCCCAGATCTAGTTTGTCCGCATACATGCACACATGCACGCTCTGCTTATATAACATCGTTAGATGAAACAAGATAAAAACAGTAGAACTCAAAACCGTTCAATCTCTTCTGATCTCCAAGGCAGGGGGAAGGAGGGTGGGTATTAGGAATGTAGGCGAGATGGATCCCAAACATCTGAAGTTATGGTGAGTACATAACTAAAAGATGTTATGTGATCCTATCTCGCCTACATTCTGACTGATGGGACAGCGTCCCTAGCACCTGAATCCTGGGTGGCTCACTGGAAAACACTCCTGAGTACCGTGGAACCAAATGATGCTCGCCCTTTAGATGCCACATCCAATTTATAGTGGGAAATGAAAGTGTGGATTGGACCAAGTAGCAGCACAAATCTCCGAGATGGCAAGCTTGGAATGAAAAGCTATAGAGGTCGGCATAGCTCTGGTAGAGTGAGCTTTGATAGGCGTTGTAAGTTGCTTATTCAAGAAGAATAAGCCTGAGTTATACAATCTCTAATCCATTTGGAGATAGTAGCTTTTGTGATGGTTTTGCCCAATTTATTGTCTGAAAAGGACACAAACAATTGGTCTGACTTACTTAATTTGTTGAGTCCTGTCTAAATAGAAGCAATTGCCTGTGAACATCCAATTTATGGAGAGTGTATTCTGCTTCATTGGAGAATTTTGGGAAGAAAACTGGTAGCTCTAAGGATTGTTGGAGACAGAAATTAGAACAGACCTTTGGAACAAAAGATGGATTAGGCCTAAGTGATACTCTATCCTTGTGAAATATCAAGTACGGTGGTCTGATAGACAGGGCTTGAAGCTCTGAAACTCTTCTTGCAGAAGTAATTGCAACTAAGAAGGCCGTTTTCCAAGACAGATATTTTAACTCACATGTAGCACCCGGTTCAAAAGGGGAAGATGTTAACGCACGAAGCACCAAGTCAAGGTCCCACGGAGGCAGGATGAAAAACTGGGGTCTTAACAGACCCGCACCTTTAATGAAAGTTTTGCATAGTCTGCTGCTCATCAATGGAGGATCCATGGACTCGTGGAATTTAGAGATAGCCGCTAGTTGGACTTTAATAGTAGAGACAGAAGATCCTTGATTAAATAGGGATGTCAAGAATTTTAAAACCTCTGGGATAGGAGCAGTGATAGGGTCTAAGCCCCTGAGTTGAGCCCAGATAGCAAACCTCTTCCACTTACTGAGGTACAATTTCTTAGTGGTGGGTTTGTGGGCCGAAGATAAAATGTGAATAACTTCCGGGTCCAATGTGTGACTTCTGACTAAAGTCAGAAGTGGAGGAGCCAAGCTGTCAACTTCAAGGAGTGAAGGGACTGATGCTGTCGTCCCGACTGATGAATTAACAGATCCGGAATTAGGTCTAAAGTCCACGGATCGTCCACCGCATGTTTTTTCAGGTAAGGAAACCATACCTGACGAGGCCAGTATGGGGCAATCAGTATCATTGCGGACCCCAATTGAGAAGCTTTTTGAATGACTTTGGAGAGAAGTGGAATCGGAGGAAAGGCATAAAGTAGCCCTGTTGGCCAAGGTTGTGCTAGAGCATCCATAGCTACTTCTCCCTGATGTGGAGTCAAGGAGAAGAACCTTTTGCACTTCGTGTTTAGTGGGGTTGCAAATAGGTCGCAGTACGGCGTCCCCCATCTCCGGAAAACCTGAGCTGCTACTGTTTCGTTTAGGGGCCACTCGTGAGGAGAGAGAATTGTCCTGCTCAATTTGTCTGCCAATATATTTGATTTCCCCGGAATGTGGGTCGCTACCAAGAAACGGTTGATAGCTACAGCCCATTCCCACATCCTCATGGCCTCTCTGCAAAGGGGGTAAGATCTGGTCCCTCCTTGTTTGTTTAGATACCAGACCACCGACATGTTGTCTGTGTGGATGGCGATGATGCCCTGAGGAAGAAACTTGTGTAAGGCCTGTAGGGACAGAAGTACAGCCCTCATCTCCAACACATTGATGTGGAGAAGAGCTTCGTCTGGAAGCCAGGAGCCCTGAACTAACCTGCCCAGACAATGCCCCCACCCTATCTGGGAGGCATCTGTCGTCAGGGTAACCACTGGAGAGGGAATAACAAAGGGCTTCCTTGATTTAGATTGGATGTCTGAAGCCACCAGCGAAGGTCCCGTTTGCATGTTTCTGTAATCATGATGGGATGATTGAGGGGAAGGTCCTGAAAGGACCATTGAGTTGACAATAGCCACTGAAGAATTCTCATGTGCAATCTTGCCAGAGGAACTAGAAGAACCGTGGCAGACATTGAACCTAAAACTTGTAGGACCATCCTGGCTGGGGCTTTGGATCTTGAAATCAGAGCTTGAACTTGGCCCTGTAAAGTTTGGATCCTTTCGGCAGGAAGAAAAACGCGCATCAATTTTGAGTCTATCTCTGCTCCTATAAACCTTATGCGTTGAGAGGGCAGCAAGACAGACTTTGACCAATTGAATGTAATCCCCAGGGTAGCACCCAGGGAGATGGTGGCTTTGAGGTTGTCCATTAGTAGATGCCTGGTGGTGGCAGTCAGGAGCCAGTCGTCCAGATAGGGAAACACTTGGAATCCAAGACTCCTCAAGTGAGCAGTCACTACTGCCAAACACTTGGTGAACACCCTGGGGGCTGTGGTGAGACCAAAGGGCAGTGCACAAAATTGGAAATGACGGACTCCCAGGCTGAAGCGCAGATACCGCCTGGACGCCTGATGTATCGGTATGTGATAATAGGCGTCCTTGAGGTCTATGGAGCACATCCAAACATCCTTCTCCAACAATGGGAGAATGGATTGTAACGTGACCATTCGGAATTTGGATTTCGTGACGGATTGGTTCAGTCTGCTGAGATCCAATATTGGTCTCAGGTCCCCTGTCTTTTTTGGCACTAAAAAGAACCTGGAGTAATTTCCGGATCCGATCTGGTCTGTGGGGACTGGTTGGATGACTCCTTTTTCTAGCAGCTTTAAAGCTTCTGCGGCTGCAATTTCCCTTTGACTGGGTGGTGGGTCCGGGATTTTTTTGGATGGTGGGGGTGAACATGTGAATGGGATGGTGTAACCTCCGGCAATGATCCGAAGCACCCATCTGTCCTGAGTGATTGACTCCCAGGCTTTTAGGTGCTTGGCAAAACGGCACCCGACTGGCTCCGGAGCAGCACAGCCGGGCAATCCCTCATGATGTGTGGGAGGCTGAAGAGCCACGAAAGGACTCGCGGTCTCCAGAATTGCGGGGCCCTCTGCTGCCTCTGGGACGGCGTCTCCCAGAAAAATTTCCCTGTCCTTTGCCTCTGGAAGGGGAATCTTCCTGCTGTTGAGGAAAAAACTTACGTGATTTACGGAACCACATCTTCCCACCTCCTTTAGCCTTGGGATAAGGCCAAAAGGGAGTGGAATAACGGGCACCTACGGCAGATAAAGTTTTTCCCTCTTGCTCACAGCGGGTAAGGGTGTCTTTAACCTTAGGTCCAAACAAAGAGGACCCATCAAAGGGAGCGTCGTGGCGAAGGAAGACTTGAAGGCCTCCGAAACTGACACAAGCGGAGCCAGGCTTGTCTCCGTGAGCCACGCCTGTGCCTGCCGCTCTACCCGCCTTCCGCATAGGAAATGAGCCTCATGGACGAGTTAGAAATTGACGTAAGGATAGCCAACTGAGAGCTAACCGACTGGGCTAGCTGCTCAGGTAGGTTACCGAGAGGGAATCTGACAGCTCCTTGACCAGATCCCTCTGAAGCCTGGTAAAATGTGCCAAATAATTCAGAGACCTTAAAGTAAAGGCCGCTGAAGTCAGGGTGCGCTTCCGTACCTGTCCATGCTCCTAGACTCCTTATTAGGAGGATGGACGGACGTTGAAGCCTCTGCCACGTCCTGTTGTGTAGCAGATGCCACCACCATGGCATCTACAGCCACGCCTTTAGTGAGGAATTCCTTCTCGGGTGGGGCAGACAAAAATTTATTAGGACGAGAAGGGACTGGTTCCACGGTATCTGGATGTTCCCGCCCTTGACAAACTAAATCCAGGAGCTCGAAGGGCGGAGACACCCAGGAGGCGGAGGGCTGAGCCCCAAAGGCCTTGAGGAGCACTGACTCATCAGCAGAGGGGGGTTTGGATATCCAGCCGCCTCGTTGTTTGAGGATCTCTAAGATGTCTGCAAGCGAGACATCATCCGAGGGCGACTTCGGGACCCCTCCGCATCATCAAGATCAGTGTCCGATGTAATAGACTCGGGGGAGTCCACGTGCTTCCTCTTGCACGATCTCTTCCTTGGGGGTTCCTCTGAAGACAACTCCGAAGAACCCTCAGGAGGAGGAACCCCAATGGGGTAACCTCAGGCCCAGGGGCTCCGCTGCCTACGGACAGGGGAACTGCCAAAGACCCAGTCTCCATGCCCAGGGAAGGTGCCGGTAAAGCCGGAGAGATGGCCGAAGAAGACTTGGCCAAGGCACTCCTCATAGCTCTGAAAGCCGGACCGCAGAATCCTGGGAGTGTCCGGTTCCCGGAGCCATGATAACCGACGGAAGTCCCGCAGCCAAAGCACCGAGAGGGAGGCTCGGAACCGATAGCATAGGTCCCGAAACATCACCCCGGGTCCAGCCGAAGAAGTCCGTGTACCAAACTGGGACCCGGAGGCCTGGGTTGGAGTAAGGGTCGGAGGGGACCCTAAGATCTGCACGGGCTCCAACAGCACCTGCTCACGGAGCAGGCGGTCGGAGGAGGAATAGCAATGGGATGGGCCTGGGCTATCGGCTCCGAAGCCAACTGGGTCGGAGCCGAAACAAATTTTTGAAAGACTGGGGACTGGAACAGTCTTTGGAGCACCCTGTCTATATCTGAATCCGACATCCTCGACCGAGAGGATACTGAGCGGGTTCGAGATGGCCTCTCCAACAGCCCCAAAGGGCTAGGGGACCGGCTCCGAGGCGACCCGATGACTATCGGCCGAAGGAATACCACACTAGATTCCATCGGTGCTGAGGAGGACTTCGGCGCCGAGGAGGAAGTGTCTGAGCGGGCAACCTTTGTCGGCTCCGAGACCAGTGGAGCCGACGAAGGTGACCCGCCTCTCGATGCCCCAGCCATCGGCTCCGAAGCCAGAGGAGTCGAGACTGGTGGCATCGAGGCAGACCGTTCCGCCCTCGGCTCCGAAGTCCTTGGAGCCGAAGGAGAAGCCTGCCTATGTCTTTTGGCGGTCTGATCCGACGGACTGGTCGGAGCCGACACCCTTTTCTTTTTAGTTGGAGAAGGAGAGGATGCCAGAGCTTCTTCAAAGGAAGGTTTTATTAACCCTTTAAGAATAAGTTTATTCTTCCTCTCCTGGAGGACCCTTGAGGAAAAAGCGTGACACACACTGCATGACTCTTGTAAATGTTTTGCACCCAAACAATACACACAGAGCGAGTGATCGTCTGTGATGGACATCTTGAAATTACATTTGGTGCATTTTTTAAAGCCCGAAGGCCTAGGATTCTGAGACATTATAGCAACAAAAAAATCAGTAATCCCTGACAGAAAGGAACTATCCACTGCTTTCTGTTTACTGACACTACCTAATAATCGGTTTACAGTTGCCGATTAGGTAAAGAAACCGTAACAAATAACTAAAGGGTACTTTGAAACCCTCTAAGGTTTAAGGGGGTTGACTGACCGGGAAGGCCCTAAGATGAAGGAGGCCTAAAACCAAAATCAACGCCCAATCACACAACAAAGTCTTCTCACAAACTCCAAACACACACAAAGGTGAAGAATAGCCGTTAAAACAGCTTTTTATGACAAGAACAGCAAAATTCTGACAGAAAAAAGTTAGAAAAAATTACTACTCAGCTCAGCCAGCTCGAGACCACGTCTTCGCAGGTTAGCGGCAAACGAGATCTGGGGGACTGGTAGTGGTGCATCCTGGGATATAGTAAGCTCAGCCAATAAGAGACTTCGCTCTTTGGCATAAGCGTGCCGAGTCGGAGCCGAGGGATTGGCTCCGAACCCATCAGTCAGAATGTAGGCGAGATAGGATCACATAACATCAGAAAGTTTACCCCAGAGATCACTTCAATGGCTCTGCTGGACAGAGGCACAGGGAACAAATATAAGGGGGCAGCGAAAGCCAACACATTCTGGCTAGGCTTATAAATGTCTTCGGGCAGACAGCCTAGTACCTACCTATGAACCTATACACAACCTCCGTTCCCTTAGTGTTAGAATTTCTAACCAAACTTTTTCATCAGGGATCAGCTACTGCTACAATCAAAGTTCAATTAGCAGCTATCTCCAGTTTTCATTCGGGACAACATGAACCTAATCTTATGGCTCACAGATTGTGTAGATCATTTTTAAAAGGCACTACCTTACTAAGACCTCCTTTTCAAGAACCTATATCTTCCTGGGATCTAAATTTTGTTATTTCAAAACTTACCTCACTGCCTTTTGAACCTTCACATGCATGTGATTTAAAGTTCCTTTCAAGGAAGACCATTTTTCTGATAGCTATTACATCCACCATAAGAGTGTCAGAGCTGCAAGCACTCTGTCACACCTCCTTACTTGATATTTGTGTCCCTTCGCACTAACCCTTCCTTTGAACCCAAGATTTGTTCTCAATCAGATATGAATCAAACTATTGAATTGCCAGTCTTTTTTCCATATCATACAAACAAAGTGGAATATAAGTTCCATCAACTTGATGTACACAGACAGTTAAGGTTCTATCTACATAGAACCAAAGAGTTTAGGAGATCAGACCAATTGTTTGTATCTTTTTCGGAGACGCGAAAAGGAATGCCAGCCTCCAAGATAACGTTATCAAACTGGATTTCAAATTGCATATCTTTTATTTACTCTTCTAATGGCAAAGAACTCCCTTTTAAAATTAAACCTCATTCCACCTGATCTATATCCACATCTACCTCCTTTCAAGCCAGAATTCCAATGGACAGTATATGTGCAGCACAACCTGGGCTACCCCCCATACCTTTATTACTCATTGCAAATTGGACTTGGCCTCCAGGGGTAGAGCCTGCTTTGGTTCCACGGTTCTTAGGAGTATACTCCTGTGAGCCACCCGAGAAAAAGGTGCTAGGGACGCTGTCCCATATGTAAGAATGAAGGCGAGATAGTGCAGAAGAAAAAATTCAAGCGAGTCACATTTGCCTCAGGTGATGAAAAACTTCTTTATTTGCAGCTAACCAGATTACAGCAGCATGTTGGCCAAGATGATCTCAATCTGATCAGCTTGTTTACTGACATCAACTTTTATACTTTCCTGTTACTAGCCAAAATAGCTTTTGTTACATTTCTGACAGGTGGTTATGAAAAACATCTAGGATCACAATTTACCTCAGAAAAGAATGCTTTACCTCAAAACCACAGCTAGTGTAGAATGTTTACCTCAAAACCACAGTTAGTACAGAATGTTCAAAAAGGTACAGCATACTTAGTTCAACAGTGGTAGCTGGAATTTTCCACAGCCTGCCTCAGTAAATTAACTCTTATTCAGAAGTATAGAAAACAGATGTTATTCAAGTTCATAAGCAAACTACATCTATCATAGGTAAAGCCCATCTTTAATAAACATGGTTCAATGACCTTTTCTTACCAACACTTCAGCAAATAGCATATTCATTTTGCTAGATGGGAGAAAGAGACAAATAACAGTATGTTTTAAAACTTTTTCTCTTAATATTTCCCCCCTCAAAACACTTTTATTTGTCTTTTTATTTCAGCAATATATGATAAAAACTAAGTTTTTCTTTGCATACATTACTTAATTTGCAAGACAAACTTTTAAACTTCAAAACATTTGCAAAAGTTACATTTCAATGTATTCACTTTCACCAGTCTGTTGCAACTGCTGGTACATCGTCTCCGTAACAGCAGTATCAACCAGTCTTTGTAGAAGACCTCTGATACAGGGTATACAACAGCAACCACATACCACCACGATAGCCACAGCGACTCCGACGGATACCAGGAAACTGCTGATGAGATGACTCCATTTTCCAAACCACGCCCGTAGAAAGTCTGTAAAGGGATTATTTACCCCAGAGTTCTCTGCCAATTCTTCGGATAACATCTCCAAACCTTTCAAAACTCGAGTGATGCTCCCATCAGGGGCAGTGTTATTCGGAATATATGTACAACAGAAAGTCCCAAACATCCTGCATACTCCTCCTTCTTTGGCCAGGAGCATATCCAACGCAATTCGATTCTGCCATGCCACCTGCGAAGTGGCCTCCAGTTGTTCAGCAATACCTTTTAATGCATCTTTGGTATAGTTCACAAAACGCTGCTGGTTATTGTAAATGTAGTTGATCCAGTCCACATTCTTATTGGGTTGAATCCAGACAAAGATGGATGCAAAACCAGCTGCTATTTGGTTTATTGCTTTGTATTAATCAGGCACGCCTCTTGGTACGCCAATGCTATCGATGTAGACACCGCTATCGAAAGATTGCTTCAGTGCCTCTCTTTTTCTCTTATTCAACAACTTCTGCTTTATTTCAGGTTCTCTTACGAAATTGCTTGCTGGAACTGGGAAAATGTAGAATGGCAGAATTAACTTTACGAGTGCACAAGTTCCTTTCCAGGGAATCGTAAGCCTTGATCTGAGTTTGTTGTCTCCACATAACCACCATACGTCTGCTAAACTGTGAGTTTGGTTCTCCAGAAATGGATTCTCATTGCCATTCACAGTAACATTGCAATAGTTCTGTCCCATATTGCCATAATTCTTCCCTGTGCCATCTCTGGAAATGCACATATACGAACCTGGATAGGAAATCGCTGTAGGCGGTTTCTCAACTTTGCTTATGACTGGAAAACGCTGAGTTTCATGTTTGCATTTATCTTCAGTTTTGTTGAAAAATAATTTCAACAGACACGTTAGGTTACCTTCATCTTGCATCAATGGGACTGTCGCTAGTTGCTGTTTACCTTCAACACAAGAAACACAGTTCTCACGATGTGCCTCTTGGGTACTATATCTAACCCAAGATAACCATTCATTATGGTGTACGAATCCCGTCTCGAGTAACAATTGTTCTTCTTCTGTGAAGGCAAAATCTGCTTTACTTGTAGCTTTTTTAAGGCTTTGTACTTTAAGTTGGAGGGTCCCCAAAGGGTCAGTTTCAATTGGAAGAGACACTCCAATTCCATAAACTCCTGAATCACTTTCTTGTGGTAACACAATGGTTATAGTAATTACTTTGGTACCTTGGAAATGCGCAATTTTTATTCTTTGTTGTCTGCTTTTATCTTCCTCTGGTATCACTGCACCACTTGTTTCCCATCCATTCACATCTGTTGACCACCAAACATTTGACCAGGACGTACAGTCTCTATTGCACAAGTATTTTGCACGAGTCAAGAAATCATTATTGTTCCATTTAGAACAGTCCAAAATTCCTTCACAAAGTTTTACCTTGAACACAGTAGTAACACCTGTTTGCGCTTGCAGCACCACCATTCCTTTTTCTCTCACAACTGTTCCTTCTCGTATGGACATATTTACTTTCGCCACCAAAATCATCATCAAGTACCAGTTGAACATGGCCATCCTTCCTTTGTAGTCGGACTTTGCGTTCAGGGGTCTGATGGAGTCTGACCAACATCGATGGTAGAAGGAAAAGTCTTAAGTTTTTTACAGTGGGTGATATGAATCCACGAAGTCCTCTCTGCGATCTTTACAGCCGTAGGTGTCGAGATAAGTACTTGATATGGGCCTTCCCACCTGGGGGATGACCAGTTCTTTCTCTTCACAATTCGGATCCACACCCAGTCCCCGGGTACCACGCTTAACAAGGTTTCACTTCTGGAATCTGCAAAGGAGTCATTGGTTACAAGAGACTTGACATTTAGCAGCTTCTTCATATAATCCGCCAGATC
Organism: Protopterus annectens; assembly: GCF_019279795.1. Taxonomy (NCBI): domain Eukaryota; kingdom Metazoa; phylum Chordata; order Ceratodontiformes; family Protopteridae; genus Protopterus; species Protopterus annectens. The sequence continues at coordinate 589,192,734 of NC_056746.1, forward strand.
CTCACCCCCCTCACATTCAGCTGGCAACAATCCTTGCCACTGTGGGACGTAATATGGTCTCCCAAACAAAAGTTCAAATGGTGTAAGTCCATTGTAGGAGGGTGAGATTCGCATGTACAGGAATGCAAAGGAAGGCACGCAGTCCAGGATCTATGCGTTTCTGCCATCAGTTTGCGGAGTTTACTCTTCAGGACACCATTGTGTCTCTCCACCAGTCCAGCTGACTGGAGATGGTAAGCACAATGGTACTTGAGATCAATTTGAAACACTTGACCCAACTTCTGCACAATCTGGTTTACAAAATGAGACCCATTATCACTATAAATGCGCCTTGGAAGGCCAAATCGGGGAATTATTCTGTTGTCAAAAGCTTTGCTACTATGTGTGCATCAGGATGCTTTACTGGAAAAGCTTCTACCCACTTAGAAAAAGCATCAATTAAAACTAGACAGAACCTTTTTCCCTCTGAAGGTGTCAACTCAATAAAGTCCATACAGAGTGTGTGGAATGGATATGGAGGGGTAGGGAATGCCTGCTGAGATTTTTTTAACTCCCCCCTGAGCATGATACTTTGTACATAATAAACAAGATAAACAGAATAACTTTGCATAAGTTGAAAATCCTTTACACCAAAACACCTTAGACACTATTTGAACCATTGTCTCTACTCCTACATGGGCAGGTCCATGGCTAACCAATGCAGCATACCTAAAAAGGTTTGAGGGTAATACCATTTTGCCATCTGATGCCCTATACAACCCATCCTGTTGAGTGATACCATATTTCACCCAACGACATTTTTCTTTCTGTGTTATCAATGTTTGCATTACTTTTAGTGTCTCTAAGTCTAAGAGGTGTCCGGGCTCTAAATCATTGTCATGTAAAAGCAAATCATTTTCTTGAGCTGAATTTTTTGCAGCCATATCAGCAAGTGCATTTCCCCTGGAGACAGGATCTTTTTGTTAGTATGTGCGGAACATTTACATATCGCTATCTGAAGTGGTAATTGCACTGCATCTAACAACTGTAAAATTAAATCTCTGTGATTTATTGGTTTGCCTGTCGCAGTAACCATTCCCCTATTCTTCCATTGTTGAGCGAAAACATGTACAGTAGAGAAAGCATATTGACTAGCTGTATAAATTGTCACTTTTTTACCCTCCCCTAAGGTACAAGCTCGAGTCAAAGCCACTAACTCAGCTGCTTGGGCAGAATAAATGTTTGACAATCCTTTTGCTTCCAAAACTTCAGTTTCTGTGGTGACAGCATACCCTACTAGTGTTCTTCCTACAGTGTCCTTCTTTGCTGATCTGTCTACAAACAAAACAAGATCAGAAACTACCAACGGAATATCCGTTAAATCTGGTCGGGGAAGTACTTTGTCATGAATGCTCTCTAAACAAACGTGTGGAGTACCTTCTTCTGGAGTTGACAAAAGTGTCGCCAGATTAAGAGTACTACATCTTTCTATGGTCATATGTGGCTGTGTCAGCAGCACTGTCATACACAACAAATGTCGACTAGGAGATAAAAAGGTTATCTTATCTTGCAAACGTAAAGTAGCTACTGAATGTGGAACTCGCAATTTTAATGGGTAAAACAAAACTAATGATGTTGAGGCTTGCACTGCCATGGCGGCTGCCACTACAGCTTTAACACAATGCGTCATTGCCCTTGCAACAGGATCTAATCTGGAGGAATAGAAAGCTATCGGTCTCTGTTTATCCCCATGTACTTGTACCAGAACCGAAGTCATATATCCTCCCTTACAATCAACCATTTGTACAAACTGCTTAAAATAGTTCGGAAAACCCAAAACAGAGGATCCTGCTATCAATTGCTTAATTCTATTAAATGCTTGTATTGCCTTATCTGTCCACTGTATATTACTTTTAGCTGCCATGGGAGTGTCATAGCTCAGTGCGGTCAATGGCCCTACTTCTTCAGCATAATTAGGAATCCAACTTCTACAAAAATTAGTCACACCTAAAAACGACATCATCTCCCACTTAGTCGTAGGCATAGGTGCTTCAAGAATTGCTTGTTTTCTTTTATTTTCCAATTGTCTACCTTCCTGCGAGATTAAATAACCCAAGTACTTTACTTGTGCTTTCCACAATTGTAGCTTCTCTTTATTTACTTTATGTCCTTGCTCAGCTAAAAAACTAAGAAGGGCTAGGGTATCCTTTTTACAACTTTCCTGCGTGGGTGAGGCAAACAAAATATCATCTACATACAACAGAACCTGGCTTCCCTCTGGGGGAACAAACTGAGCTAAACTTGCAGCCATTTCTTGTGCGAATATTGTCGGACTCTCACAATAACCCTGTGGCAATCTGGTGTATGTGTATCTTTTACCTTGGAAAGCGAATGCAAACCAAAATCTACTCTCCTTGTGTAGTGGTATGGAGAAAAAGGCATTGCTTATATCTATGACAGAAAAATATCTGTGCTGAGGTAGTAAATCATTAAGTAATGTATAGGGGTCAGGGACCACCGGTGCTCTTGGGATCACAGCTGAATTAACTGCTTGTAAATCCTGAACCAACCTCCATGACCCATCCAGTTTCTTTACAGGAAACAACGGAGTATTGCAGGGTGAATCTGGGCATTCAACAAGAATTCCTACCTGTTTTAGCTGTTCAATAACTGGTTTAATTCCATCCTCTGCTTGCTTACTTAGTGGATATTGGTGCTTACGAGGTCTAAAACCTGACTTTGCAGTTATACAAACTTCACCTGCTGTTTTCATTAATCCTACATCTCCTTTACCTTTTGACCATAAATCTACAGGCAAGGCACTTAATGCACTATCTTCCTCTTGAGTTAGGAGGATTTGTCATGCCATTTCTGTTTTGTCATCCCTGAGGTGCACACTTGGCCATGCCCAAGTCACCCAATTTAATCTTTGTACCTGGATCTGTTGATCTTTCAACTGACTTTCAGAAATTGTGTTCCAAATCGTTACCTTTTTCGCCAAATCTACCCAATGTGTCCCCACTGCTTTAGTAACTGAGATATGTGGGCTGTAACTTGAGCGATATAAAGAACTCATTTCCTTAGTCTAAGTACTGGTTACTACTGTATTACCTTGCGTATCCCAAAACATATCATTCAAAATTATCCTTGCACACTTGTGCTTAAAGAATTCTTTTTCAAATTCTTTATCCGGACCAGGGGCCTTATAGAACATTGTACAATGTAAGTGCACCGCAACCTGCGGTGACCCGCTCCTAGATTTACTTAGAGCTAGATTGATCAACTCTGTATCAACCCTCCCCGGGCCGTCTGAAATCAAGTCTTGGCTATACAAGTAAAACAAGTCTTGTACTCCCTTGTACTACTAAGCCATCCGCTAACTTTTTTGCCTCAATACCTTTAGGTGTGGGAATTGCCGCTATTCCAAACACATGCATCAAATCTCTTCCTAGCAAATTAACTGGGCAAACTTTTGATATAATTACCCTACACCTAACAGTTTGGTTTGTTTGCGGATCTGTGAACAGTAGAGGATGAGACAGTGGTTCCTTATAAATTTTCCCGTTTGCCGCTTTTACAAGGACAAACTCATCTGTTTCACAGTTCGGAGGCAGAACTGCTGGACCCAAAAGTGTACGCGATGCACCTGAATCACATAAAAACTCCACTTTTTGTCCCTCAACCAAAAACTCTATCATGGGTTTCTGATCTAGATGCATAGCAATACCCAAATTTGCCAGGTTTATGACTTCACAGTCACAATTCCGCCCTTCCATTAGAGTGTTCTGACATTCATCGTAGAGAGTGTCTGCCTCTTCATTATCCCCATAATGAAGATGACGCCTTTCTTTACTATCATATAGTCATGCGGAGCCCTTGTTCGTAAGCTGTGGGGGATGTTGCCACTCTTCACAGTCGGCAGCGAAATGCCCACGTCTACCGCATTTAAAACATTCTCCACGTTTTAACCTTTCCCTATAGGCTGAATGTCCACCTGGTTCATTTAACGTGTCCCATTGCGGGCCCCCACGTTTTTTTACGCCACCATGGCACCCTTGCCCCCTTTGGTCCTGTACTAAGAATATACCACCATCATCCCCTACTGCCAACACTTGTACTTTCTTTTTTAGATTAAAATGTCGTGCATATTCAAACAAAGGTTGCAGTCTACATGTTCTATGATCTACCATGTGCTTAGTAATAAAACTACTTATCGGAGCCTTACAACCTTTAAGAAAAGCATTTTTCAATTGCTGTTCATACGGACTATCATTAGTCTGATCCTGCGGAATCATCATTCCACAATGGTTATTGAACACTTCTGTCAAGCTTACAATATAGTGATCTACAGATTCATCATCATTTTGGATGCACTGATTTATTACTGTCCAATCTGCTCTTGGACGCCACTTATCAGAAATTCTCTTTAACAGATCAGTGACTCGTGTGTCTAACACCACAGAATTATGCTTTAATGTAGTGCCGTCATCTGCCTTACATGTCCAAGTACCACAAACTAAGTGCCAATCTGGACGTAAGATTTGTCGCACTACTTGTTCTACTTCTAAACCATTTAGATGATAACTTAAACGCATACCAACTATGTCCTCAGAAAACTTTTGAAAATTAACCTTGGGATGAGGAATACCATCCGTAGCTCGTTTTATATTCTCTCTAGCCCAGGGATGATAAACTAAAGTAGTTGGTTCTTGTCCAACATCTCCTGCTTGTGGGTTTGCAACTTGTATTAAGGGAAGAGCTTCTGAATGGTCAGAAAGTTTAATAGCCCAACATCCTTGCCCTGCTGGTCCTGACCTTAACTGCATAGGTTGGTCTACCTGTTGCAAAGCAACCTTAGGTACTACGGGAATTTGTGGGTAAATTGGAGGGGTCACAACATTTCCTTGAGCAGCTAATAACCCACCCTGCTGTACAGATCCCACATCTTCAGACTGATATTGAGGAGGTTCCCCCGGTATGGCAGCAGCAATTTCACCATACGGTGGGGCAGTTGCCTGCCTTTGTACTACACAAACTGTATGCTCATCCTCCTTATCTAAAAATAAAGCTACTTTTCCACTTGGCACCAGTGATCCCTTTTGATTTATTTTCTCTTTTTCCTGACACTGTTTTTCTCTTATAGCTCGTTTATTTGCTTCTTCTAACCATTTTTGTGCTTGGGGAAATCCCAATTGTCTCTGCTTTTTAGTTCTAGTTCCTGCATCTCTTTTCAAATCTCTAACCAATTTTGCACAGGCATTCTTATTCAGTGTACCATCAAAATCATATTTCAACTTCCACTTCTTCAAAAATTTAACATTATTTTTGTTTAAACTTTTCATATACTTAGCATCAACATTTAAACAGGCATCACTCTCACACTTGCAGCAACTTGAACCCATGCTTCCCTAGATTTCTTATTTTAGGACTGCATCAAAATTATTTCTACAGGGCTTATTACAAAATGGGGCTATCTTAACGGGGAGCCTAACAAAATAACAAGTCATCCTAACAAAATAATAAGTAATCCTAACAAAATAATCTTAACAATTATTCCTACCCACCCTTAACTAAAAATAAAACCCCTGTCGACAAGGTTAAATTAAATTAAAAGAAAATTGTTTTCATCCTACCTGAACCAGATGAGACTCCGTTTCCCCTTTTGGTTCGGAAACCGTCCCTCAGATAGGGATCAGAGAGCGGACGGCCTCTTTCCAATGGCAAATCAGTCGGAGGGCTTTCCGTGGAGGGAATCTTAAGATGAGAAACCCTCACCTGCGCAGGTTTTTCAGTCTCTCTGTCGGTCTGATCCGTATCTTCGCAGAGGTTTCCGGCTCGAAGTACCAACATGTCAGAAGAAAAAATTCAAGCGAGTCACATCTGCCTCAGGTGATGAAAAACTTCTTTATTTGCAGCTAACCAGATTACAGCAGCATGTTGGCCAAGATGATCTCAATCTGATCAGCTTGTTTACTGACATCAACTTTTATACTTTCTTGTTACTAGCCAAAATAGCTTTTGTTACATTTCTGACAGCTGACAGTTGGCTATGAAAAACATCTAGGATCACAATTTACCTCAGAAAAGAATGCTTTACCTCAAAACCACAGCTAGTGTAGAATGTTTACCTCAAAACCACAGTTAGTACAGAATGTTCAAAAAGGTACAGCACACTTAGTTCAACAGTGGTAGCTGGAATTTTCCACAGCCTGCCTCAGTAAATTAACTCTTATTCAGAAATATAGAAAACAGATGTTATTCAAGTTCATAAGCAAACCACATCTATCATAGGTAAAGCCCATCTTTAATAAACATGGTTCAATTACCTTTTCTTACCTTCACTTCAGCAAATAGCATATTCATTTTGCTAGATGGGAGAGAGAGACAAATAACAGTATGCTTTAAAACTTTTTCTCTTAACAGATAGGACTACAGAACATAAAGAAGTTATGTACTCAGCATAACGTTCCATGTGTGTAGTCCATCTCGCCCTTCATTCCTACGAACCCACCCACCTACCCCATCCATGTATCCTTGGAGGATCTGGAGACAAGATAGTATCTATATTCCTTAGGGTTGGAGACCTTTCATCTTTGTTTTTCCTTGTGGAAATACCTTCTATCACATTTATAGACAGCAGCAAAAAGATCTGGGGGTTCTTACTAGTGCATTATTGGATACCTACCTTGCCATGAGCCGACTTATAGCTTTGTAATCAGCCGAGGATCGGCTTCGAACCCATATGTAAGAATGAAGGGTGAGATGGACTGCAAACATGGAACGTTATGGTGAGTACATAACTTATTTTTTTTTGTGAAGAAAGGACTTATTGTGGAACAGACCAGCCCTTTCTACCCTCTTAACCCATCTCAGACAGTGGCCACAGATGCTTGGACTTTGGGGTGTTTCTGAATATGCAAAGGTACAGGGAATCTGAAACCTGACAGTGCAAACACATGAGCCTGAAAGAAATTATAGCACTGATAAATATCCTGGAAGCTCTGAATCAGTTTGGTCTCCAAGAACTCTGTGTTGATAGGCAAAACCCATGTAATACGATATGTAAACAAATAAGTCCTATCCTTCCTGCAGACTGGCCACAATTGCTTGGAACATAGTAGTTCAGCACAGTTTATTTCTTCAGCAGATATTTTCAGCAGATCCAGGCTAGACCATTATGAGTGCATGTTACACTGAGGTTTTGATAGTCCATCAGTGGGGAACTGCACAAATAGATGTTTGCCTCCAGTCTAAACAAACATATAAAACTCTTCTGCTTCAGAACACCTTGCATAGAGGCCTGGAAAAACTAATGCTTTATCAGGCTCCAGAAATGGGGACTTTATGCCTTTTCTTCTCCTTTCCAAAGTGCTTCAAAAATCAGAAAGGAGTTCCCAAAGATGTTACTGTTGACTCCTTTTTGGTCTAGACACCACTGGATGTCCCTACTCATGCAGCTAAACAGCAGCTATCAAATGTTTCCTCATAGTGTTCACAACATTCAAAATCTCAATTTGTGTGGATGATAGGCTTTTGATCCCTTTTTGGCACCTTTTTTTTCTGGGGACAAACGATGGGCGTTGAAAGGTGCAAGAAAATCTGCAAGTAAAAAATCTTTAAATACAAAGATTCTCTTTGATGTCAAAACAAAGGACTGACCCCATCTCAGGCAGGGCATCCCTGGTTGTCCAGTACCTTTATGAATTGCTCAGTTCTGTCCATGTGTACACTTAATTTAGGTATATCTCTCAATCATTTCAGCTTATCTGTCACTGGAGCCCCTTCTTGATTCTTTGTCGCAAGGCACAGTTTCCAAATGGGTTTTTGCATATCAGACCTCCAAGAAAAAAAGGTCGGTCATTCTTGGGATTTTAATTTTGTTTCAGAAAAATTAATCCTACCATCTTTTAAACGTACAGCCAGCTTTTTTCTAAAGTTTTTATCCTGGAAGACTACTACTGAAAGCCTCAACCTCTGTATGACAGATTTCTGAATTACAGACCCTTATGCCTTTTCAACCTTTTTTTTTTTGTTTTTTTACAAGGACAGAAGTGTCCAAACTAACCGTTTCTTTATGCCTAAAGTTGTCTCTGCGTTTATCCTTAATCTACACTTCACGTTTTCTAGCCTAACCCTCAAAAACAAAGGTTAAAGGATTTTTTTATTCCCTGGATGTTCAAAGTCAACTTAGAATTTATCTGAACAGTGCTAAAGACTGCAGGAAATGTAATCACTTTCTGTATCTTTTGAAGATAAGAAAACTTGACAGCCAGTATCTAAACAAAACTATCTTTTGTTGACTTTCTCATTATTTGGTTATTCTATTCTAACCATGTAAAATCTGCCTCAAAATGTTAAAGCTTATTCTACTAGTGTAGTTGCCACACCTGATTTCTTTATAGGTTATTTATATGCATATTTTTAACACCAATGACTTAATAGATCATTTGTTAGTTAAGTTGATTATATCTGTGAAGGGACATCTGGAAGGTGGAAATGTCCGATTCTTCTACTTAGCTCTTTGGTACTTTGTGTTTTAAACTCCATTTCCCAAGTATTCATATGCTTATTTGCCTTGCACATGACACCAGTGTATCCATTGGTGTACAAAAATGAGGCTAACCATTTTAGGAACAGTGTATGCAGACAGTAAATGAGTTTTAATTGTTAACTCTGAAAACAGAAGTAATAGTACAGTTTTCTTTGCGATGTGCTTCATTTAAATATCTAATTTCTCTTCCGCTAGCTATATAATGAGGCCGAGCTGATTCTGGCGACGCAAGCTGTGGTTGCTATGCTGTTGCAAGACATCCAGCATTTGACATCTATTCTTCCAGTTTTACTTGCATATGGGGTAAGTTTGTTTTTAATATTTCCAAAAGGTAGGCTGCTGTATAATCCATTAGAAAGTGAAATCACTTTTTCAAACCCATTTGGAAGTGTGTGTCAACAAGCTTCATTGATTGAAGTACAACCCATGTGTACTTAGTTCATGGCACAGCATATCCTGTTTTCATGGTGTGCCCACTGTTAACAGGAATTACACACAACACAGCAAAACTAAACATGTCAGCACTATTACCAGTAAAGATAAACTGTCCTTATCTGCAACCATGTCAACTTTTAAAATAAGCAAAAAGTGTGTTTTGCTTGAGCCTCTCTACCCCCCTTCTTTTATATACTAATTCAGAGACTGCTCTGTACCAGAGATAGTTAAATGCACTTCATGAAGTTCAATTTGTGTACCCTAGCCTTTCTCAGAGACATAAGAATTCTAACCACTACAAAGAATTTTTATTTTTATTTATTCTTATTTTACATTTGTTGACCGGGATAGTCCGACTGGATGCATGTCCATTTTCAGCGGAGGCTCGGGAAGAAAAGTTCCAAGGGTAAGCAGATACAGCATTACATAATACCAGCATTACATATTACAAACAGACTATTTACAGAGATTACATAAGTAAGCAAGTTAAACAAATTCCACAGGTTAGAGTTAATCCTGAGCGCAAGTCAGGATTAAATTAAATTACACAGTAAACTGCTTAACAGATTTTTACACATTCTAGAGAGAGTTAGCCAGGCTTGATACATTGACATAGCCAGTTAAGTGACAAATGTAGTTTGAGTCTAGTTTTAAATTGACCTAAGGTGGAAAGTAAGGTAATATCAGCTGGAAGAGAGTTCCAGGATCTACTTACAGAGTTTGCAAAGAGAGACCCACCGCCTGTGTTATTAATTTTGCTAGTCTGAATTAGTAGTTTGTTAGAGGATCGAAGCGGTCTAGGATTGTTATAGGGGGTGATAATATTTTTAAGTGCAGGAGTATTGTCCGGATTATACAGGATTTTATAGGCCATAATCAGTTGGTTATACTGGATTAGGCTGGGTAGTTCAAGCCACCCAAGCTGATTTAGATTGATGCAATGATGTGTCCTAAAAGGCAGCTCAGTGGCAAACCTGGCAATGTGGTTGTAGCAAATTGAGAGTTTGTTAAGCACAGTCTTGTTTAAATTTGAGAGTAGAGGGGATACATACAGAAGGGTTGAAAGAAGGTGAGAGCGAGCTATGGCAATTTTAGCTGGAGGGGTTAGGAAGGCTTTTATTCTGTAAAGTGACCCTAGTTTTTATTGATGGTTTTGATAGTTTGGTTAACATGTAGGTCAAATTTTAGATTATTGTCAATGATGACACCTAATAGTTTTGTAGAGGGATCAGGGGAGATTATTGTGCCATCATTTGAATTTATGGTAAAGGTGAAAGCGGTAGACCTACGTGTTGGTGAAAATGACAGCATTTTAGTTTTTTTGGGGATTTAGGATCAGACGACTTTCAGAAAGCCAGTTTTCTATTGTATTAAAGGTGGTCTGGGTAGCTGACCATGACTCTACTGGAGATGTGGCTGAGCAAATCAGAGTAGAGTCATCAGCATATTGGGTACAGCTGACTTTTAGGATGACAGTATAAAGGTCGTTAATGAAGATGGAGAACAGCAAGGGCCCTATTATAGAGCCTTGTGGTACTCCAAGGGTGTTAGGTAGAAGGTTAGAGAGTTTGTTCTGCCAGAGGACAGCCTGCTATCGACCATTCAGGTAGGATTGAAACCATTGAAGGTCTCTAGTATCTAGACAGAATGTTTGCAGGGTGTGGATTAAAAGTTGGTGATCAACCATATTGAATGCCTTGGAAAGATTGAGTTAGTCAATTTTAGTTATAAATCTGTCTTTGGGGAGGCACATTTCAACTAAAAATGTATGATGAAACTTTTTTTTTCTTCCAGGCTTCTGAAGGGAAACCTTTTTGAGCAGCATTTTTTTGTGTTCATATTTAGAATTTCCAGTTTAAAATTTCATTGTAAAATTTGATTATTTGTTCATTCATTCTAGAATATTTTATGTGGGTGTGTATGTTTTTCAAGGTAATTTAAAAATGCTGTGAGTTGTTTCTTCATTATTTAGTGCTGGTTAATTCATGCTGTCCCTACTGTATTTCTAGTATAGTTCGATATATGGCATCTGTATTGGTGCTATGTGCTCCAAGTGCTTCAGAATATGGTGTTCAGAATTTGTCTCAGAGACTTTGGATATAGACCCTTGGTGATTGTCCTGTCTTTTGGAATCTTAATTTTATGATTGAATAAGTCAATTTATCACCTACTGAATGAGTAGCTATATGTGATTTACAATAGCTTGGAAAACTTTGTTAGCAGTAACTTCTGCAGAAAAGTTGCAGAGCTGTAGTGTTTTAGATCCTGTTCATTCAGTCCATCTGATCAAACCTGTTTCTCAAGCTGCTTGTTCAGTCCGACTCCGCTACATTAGCTCTCCAGCTCCTTTAAGAATTTCTGTCCCATAGTACTCTACTACACTGCATTACCTCAGATCTCGTTTCCCACCATCGTGTACAGACAGGGAACTCTAGTTTCTGGGCAAAAAGCTAAGTGCTCCACCTAGCTTTTAACAAATTCTTTCAAAACTTCACACAATGGTTAAATAAATGAACCAAGCCGGAATCCCCCTCGAAACAGCAGCTTTAATGGAGAACACACAAACAACAAATGGTAATTCAGTGAAGACTTAGCGCTTTCACCCAATAAAGGGCATCATCAGAGTAATCTTTCAAAACTTCATTCTCTCAGACTTGGAGCAGTTGGGATTTATTATTGATGCAGCTTTTTCAGATTATTCTTTGAATGTATCCTCATTTCTCACTCCTTCCTTTTCCTATCAGCATTTTTCCTTCCATCGGGCTTTCTTTTAAAAAAAAAAAAATCTCTCTAATCTTTCTGGTACACTTTTTATTGTGTTTCCTATTACCATTGTTGCTGCTTTTTTATTAGTCAAAGCATATCTGTACATGTCTTTCCATATTACTTTTGCAGTATTCTTAACAGAAGGGATCTCCTGCCAAGTATAGCCCAATGTCCGGTCAGTATACCACAACCTTAGTATTTACAGATGCTGTACATGGCACGCATGCTGCCAGCGCAAGGCATAGGTTTAAAGGTGATGTACAGACACACTTATTCAGAACTAATTTGGTGCCAGTCCGACTGCCGTCATTGAACATCAGTCTAAACACCTTTCTTCTGTGCTGGTTACCAAGCCTTTTTTTTTCCCCTGGATAAATGCCTTGTTAGTGTTTCTCCTTATCTTATTTTTATTTAGTATTGATCGGTTTCATGTCATCCAGAAAGGGGAAATGTCCATGTAGGAGGCAAATTCCCCATAAATCATCATCGCTACTAGTACCTCTTTGGTTTGGGTGCTTCCCACAGCCACCCATAGTGTTTTGTCTGTCAAGCTTTTGTCCCCAAGACGCTATGTAGTCATCTGTCCGCTTTACCTTGAAAACCAACAAATCAAACTGTTGGTTCAAGGTGCTATGGTGGAGTCTTTTCATCCTGAGTGTTAATTTAGCTAAGAAAAAGGCCAAAACACATTGGTGTGATATGGCTGCTGTCCAGCCTCCCTGGACATCTCTGTTGCGGCTGGTGAGGGTCCAGAGGATAGTCTGTTTTTTGCTTCAGATTCCTGTGCTGTGACCCTGTCAGAAATCAGCACAGATCTGACTTCTCACATGTCCTCAGTGGCTTTACAAACGTCTACTCCAGAAATAGATCGGGAACCTCCACTGATTATATCTGAGGGACCGTGGGGGATTCTGCAGATTTTAGTAAGGGAGGGCATTTCAACTACACTTAGAGTGTCACTAAGGGTCTGATTCCCCCTAGTGTGTTTCTTGCAAACGTCCTGCAGAAAAAGAAATAGAAAACCAAGCATATTTCCCCTACAGCTAAAGATCCCCAACAGGAATGACAGGATTTTTACTAAGGGGTTGTTTAATACTTTGATGGTGTTAAAGCCTCCTCAAGGGGTGTCTGTGCCTATTCTTCCTCCTCCTGGTATTCCACTCCTCTTAAAAGACCTAGGGAACTGTATTATTCTGATGATCAGGACTCCTCCTGCCCAGATTATGGTACAGAGGAAGTGGATTCTATTAGTCCAGATTCTCCTTTAGAAGTTTCTTATGGGGACACTGTGACTCGTATGATGGAGTTCTTTAAGTGGAATTCCCCTCAGGTTTCTGATATCCAGAAAAGGTATTATGAGCTCCATCAGATGGAGTTTCCCAAACCTTCTGCTGTTTCCCCCTATTTTAGCTGCCCTCCTGGATACCTTTTCAGCAGCTTCTGTTGCCCTTGATTCGCAACCCCCTTCTCCCAGGAAACCTGACAGATTTTACAGGGTGCCTGATAAATGTAATTTTTGTATAAATACCCTTCTGCTTATCCTGCTGTAGTATTAGTCTTTTTGGACAGGCCCTCCAAACATTTGCCCTCTACCAAGTTACTTCCTTCTGATAAGGATAGTAGAGCCATGGAGAGGCTGGGTAGGAAGGTCTATACTGCTGTCACCTTATCCTTTAAGGCCATAACTGTCATACTCATATGAGTAGGTTTGCCTTGGCCCTCCTTTTTCAGGTCTCAGGTTATTTCTGATTTTCTTGACTAAAAGGGAAAGGCCACTGCCCTTTCCCCATTAGATTCCTCCTCTTAAGTTGCCCACTATTCTGTTAAATGCAGTTGATGCTTCCTCCAGGGCTGCTGCAGGTTGGTTCTGTTATGATGTTTTACTGATTCCTTCTTCAGGTTCTTCCTGATGACATTAAGGCCAAATTGTTGGATGCTCCTTTGGAGAAAAAAAAGCTCTTTGGCTCTGCTGCTGAACTTTTCAAGTCTGTTCAGGATAAGGGCATGGCCTTACAGAAGTTGAAACATTTTTGTTTCTGCTATTTTTAAGTTAAAAAGGGAATTATCCTTCCAAATAGGCTTTTTTTCACAAGCAGTTTCACCTCTCACCTTCAGGACAAGCCAGGTTCTGGGTGACAGTTTGCTTCCCCTTTCCCTCAACCAGGCCCCTTTATCCCTTCGTCTTTCCCTGACCCTTCCAAACTGGATGAGAATCACAATAGACTCTTGGGTTCTACTTGTTATCCACCAGGGTATTTCATGGATTGAAAAAACCTTCTCTTTTCGGGCATCCCTCAACTTCCATGGGAACAACTTTCCTTTTTCCCAGAAGTGTTTCATTCTCTTGTCCTAGGGCACCATTCAAGCTTTACCCCTGGCCCAGGTAGGGAAGAAGTTTTATTCCAGGATGTTTCTAATTCCCGGGATGGAGGGCACCAAGAGACCAATTCTGAATCTTTCCCACCTCAACACCTTTCTCAAGATTTTTTTCATTTCGGATGTTCTCTCTTCTTCTGCTCCAGACCCTTTTGGTCTCTTTGTCTCTTCAGGTGCCTTTTCATATCCACATCCATCCCCTTTTCAGGGATTTTTCTTTGTTTCTTCCTAGCATTTTCAGTTTTCTTTGGTCTCTCTACTGCCCAAGGGTGTTTACCAAATGCAAAAGGTTCGCTTGGAGAAACCAAATGAGGGCCCAAAACCAAGGTGAATAAATATCCAAAGAGTTTATTCAATACCAACGAAAAGGAATAAATGTATTCCTTTTCGTTTGTATTGAATAAACTCTTTGGATATTTATCTCTTGGTTATTGTTTGACATTGTTCGCTTTCATCTCCTTTGCCGGTATTTACCAAATGCCTCACTCCTGTCATTGCTTTTGCAGGCTGAGAAGGGTTCAGCTCTTTACTTATCTGGATGATCTGCTCCTTTATGCTTCTTCCCCCAAGGCTCTTCTTCAGGGTTTCCAGGTTACTGTTTTCCTGTTGCAAAGTGTGGGGTTCTCTGTAAACTTTCAAAAATCAGCTCTGACTCCTTCTCAGGATCATTTTTATTTTAGTTGCAGGATCCAGACCATCCCCATGCTGACATTTTTGCCCGCCCCCAAGGCCCTAGCTCTTATTTCATTTTTCCAGTCTCTTCTTCCTCTGGAGTCATTCACGGCCAGGGATTTTCTCAGGATCCTCGGGTTCTTGGCTTTCACCATTCCCATGCTTCCTCTAGCTAGGCTGCATATGAGAAAGCTTCAGTATAAGCTCAAGTCATTGTGTTTTCAACACTATCACCCCCTGGACATTCCAATTCCCTTCCTCCCTTGTCTCAGGCTTGAGCTTCAGTGGTGGATTTATCGCCTTTCTCTCAATTCAGGGTTTCCTTTCCAGGTTCCAGCTCTGAATCTAGTTCTTTACAGTCTCCACAGGAGTTGGGGGCTTCCTTCAGCTCTCTCAAGGTTATGGTCTCTGGCCTCTTCTTCAGAGGTCTGAGCACATCACTGTAAAGGAGATGAGGGCTCTGCTTCTAGCCTTTCAGGCTTTTCATTCACTGTTTCATGCTTGGTCCTCAAAGTTTTCACAGACAATTCCACAGTGATGTGGTATGTTAGCAAGGAAGGGGATACAAGGTCCTACTTCTTCTACAGGCTAGCTCTTTGGGTCTGGGATCTAGCTGTCTGGTGTCAAGTAACTCTTCAGGCTGTTTACATTCCCTCTGAGCACAATCTAGTTGCAGACTCTTTCAGCAGGTCCAGCGCGCGCGCACACACACACACACACACACACACACACACACACACACACACACACACACACACACACGTGTTCCTGGACATTGTCCATGAGTGGGGTATTCCTCAGATAGATCTTTTTGCCTCTCCTTTGAATAGACATCTTCCTCTATTCTGTACTAGAGTCCCATGTCCTCTGGCTTGGAAAGTGGACACCATCTCTTTTCCTTGGAAGAGGGTGTTTCTGCATGCTTTCACTACTTTCGTCTGCTTCTGAGAGTTTTGCACAAGGTCAGGAAGGAATCCCCCAAAATCTTGTTAGTGACTCCCTTTTTGTCTTGACAGGATTGGTTCCCCTTTCTTTCTCACTTGGCCAGGGGCAATCACCACAAGTTACCTTACCAGGTGGGTCGTCTTGCACAAGACAAGGGGTCTCTTATCCATCCTCAGTTGTCCACTCTGACACTGTGGGTTATAAGGTTGTGATCCCTTTTAGGCACCTTTTTTCTGAGGATGTGCTTCGGGTCCTGCAGGAGGCCAGGTAATCGTATTTATCCAAATGGAAAAGATTTTCTGTCTGGTACCTGTCTCAAAACCAGTTCCTTTATCTGTGCGGGTTCCTATTGATGTTCTTCGTGTTTCACTGTTGCAGTCATTACATTTGGGTAATCCTGCTGGCAAGTTGCCCTCAGTTGACCTGAATTCCAAAGTCCTGGGTCCTGCGTCGGCTGCTATCACCCCTTCCCTGATGTCTGGTCATCAGGGGTATAAAAGATGTGGCCAACACCATTTTCTTTAGTCTTTCTTGCCATACGGTGCCAGAAGCAGAAGCAGTTCACAAGTACCAGTCGGCCGACTCCTGAGATTTTCGTGTTCGAGTTTCAGATCCGAAGTCTTCAATAAAGCTTAAGTACCCCGATTGGGAAACTTTTTTCTTGCTCCAGACCGATGTCAGAAAAAGTAAATAATTGTATTTCTTGTGGAAAGCAAATACCTCATAAGGACTTTCATTCTTACTGTATTCCTTGCCTAGGCCCTGATCGCAACGTTTCTGGTTGTCGGTTTTGTGCTAGATTTAACCAACGCACTAGTAAGCATCGGTATGATTTTGCTTTAAACTATTTTGGACGCCAGTTTAATTATCCAGAAATGTCGTCAGATAGCCATCCGACTACCGGAGTTCACAAAAAATGCAAAGAAAAGGGGAGAGATAGACAACCAAGGCCCAAAACTGACGACAAAGCTTCTCCTAAGCCAGTCGCCAGTTCTCAGTGATGTGCTTTCGCAGCCCCTGACACCCGCTACCTTAGAGTCGCAGGCAGCTACCGACTTCCACGTGGAGTCGGCCATGGTGCTGGAAACTCAAGGTATTGGAGACTCGGATACTATTCCTTCAAATGGGTCCGGAGCCGGTGAGCAGGCACCGGCTTCTGAGGGTGTATTCAGACCTAAACATCTTTACATTAAACCAACCTGAGTTTCAAAGACAATGACTAAAGCACCTTCTAAAGCAAAGAAACAAACTCAAGAACCACGTGGACAGGCGTCTATGCCAAAAAAACAGATGCTCAGAATGGCCGAAGACTTAATTACCTTGATCAGGGGTTCCCATCCCCCTCCTGTTAAGAGGCCTAGGCAAGAGACTGACTATGAATCTTCAGATCAGGTTTCTGTTTCTTCTGATTCTTCTTCTGATCAGGAATATTCTGTTCCCCCCTATGAGGATTCTGATGCTGAAGAATCTATACCTTCAGCTTCTCCTCCAGAGGACTATTCTTTAGGGGAAACCTTGGATATCATGAGGGAGCATTTCCACTGGGAGAGCCAAGATTTTTCAGAATCTAAAAAGAAGCTTAGGGATTTCCTTTTACTACCTCAACACAGGCCACTAGCCATTCCACCTGTGTTGGATATTGTACATGATGTGTTTTCGGAGTCTAGTCTTACCCCTGACTCCTTACCTCCTGCTCCAGTTAAGCCTGACAGATATTACAGGGTTCCTGACTCTCATAAATTCCTCTTTAAAAACCCTGCTGCAGACCCAGAAACTATTTCGCAGAGTCCCAAAGGAGTTAAGACTTCCGCTGCAAAAAACCCTACCCCCTCTGACAGAGATTCTTAAACTGTCAGTTTCATATGCTGAAATATCAGCAACATGTCATGGCATTGCTTAAACAGAAAATGTTATTAAACTCTAAATGTGCAGAAAACAAGGAAATGCAGGATTCATTGCATGCAGCTGAACAAGTTGGAAAGCATAATTTGCAATGTGGTTTTGATTCTTTGGAGGCCTCCTGCAGGGCCGCAGTTACGGGTTCTGTAATTAGGAGGCATGCTTGGTTAAAGGAACAAAATCTGCCTGATCATGTCAAAGTCAAATTGTTAGATGCACCTTTACAGCATGATACTTTGTTTGGTGTTAAGGCAGAGGAGGTGTTAAAGAAAATGGAGGACAAAGCTAAATCTATGCAAACCGTCAAAGATTTTTTTACAAATACAGCCACCTAGGTTTAGTAGACACTGGCCTACAAAGAATTGGTCCTTTCCTGTGTCAGACAGACCTCAAAGGGGCAGATCCAGATACCCTAGAGGCAGATCCCAGGTGCAAGGTTCCTACAGGTCAAAGCAATGGGGTGCTTCTACCTCCAAAGTTGGAGAAGACAAATCACAGCCATACAGAAAACAGTCCTAATGACGTCCCCCTGCCTGCACCAAGCACTCTCTTGGCAGCACCCGTAGGGGGAAAATTAGCACTTGTTTCTCAAAATTGGCATATTATAACTCAGGACAAGTGGGTTCTAAATATAGTGTCACAAGGGCACAAGTTCCAGTTCCATACCCTGCCAAAGGCAAACGGCTGGCCAGATCTGCCAGAAAATCAATGGGCAGAGGCACAAAAACAAGTCTCTTCCCTCATGGACATGGGGGCCATTTAACAAGTACCACAGCAAGAGCAGGGACAAGGATTTTACTCAAGACTGTTCTTGCTACCCAGAAAGGACAAGGCCTGGAGACCAATACTGGACCTATCTATTCTGAACACTTTCCTGGATACACCAAAAGATGATGACTTTGCAGCAGCATCTGCCCATGCTGGGCAAGAACGCTTGGCTGGTGACTATAGACCTAAAAGAGGCATACCTGCATGTCCCAATCAGACAATTATGCAGAAGATACCTCAGATTCAAGGCTGGCTCAATGCATTACAAATTCTCTGCACTGCCCTTTGGCTTATCTACTGCGCCTAGGGTCTTTACAAAGTGCCTGGCACCAGTAATTGCATTCTGCAGACAAAGAGGAATACAGATATATCCTTACTTGGACGACTGTCTAATTCAAGCAGAGAACAAGGACATTCTTCTACAGCATCTGGCGTTTGTGAAAAGACTTCTAACATGCCTAGGGTACACAGTCAACGAAAATAAATCAAAACTAGTACCCTCTCAAGAGATAATATACCTGGGTGCAAGCTTAAATACAACTGCCCAGATGGCTTATCTTATGCCAGACAAACAAAGGCAACTGACTACTTATTTCAAAATTTTGGCAACAAAGGCCCAGTTGTCTGCAAGAAAAATTCTGCAGGCTTTGGGCTTCTTGGCATCCTGCATCCTGCTAATTCCTTATGCAAGACTGCATATGAGGAAACT
Source organism: Protopterus annectens (assembly GCF_019279795.1). Lineage (NCBI taxonomy): Eukaryota > Metazoa > Chordata > Ceratodontiformes > Protopteridae > Protopterus > Protopterus annectens. The sequence continues at coordinate 589,211,834 of NC_056746.1, forward strand.
TCAATGGAACCTAAAAAGTGTTTGGACACAACATTACCACGACCTGGAAACAATGATTACTCTCATTCCCTGCCTACAACAGGAGTTTCGATGGTGGGCTTGTCACCAAAACAAGGGACAGCCATTCACATTACCCCCAACCAGGCAGACACTAACAACGGTTGCATCAGATTATGCCTTGGGGGCCCACATGGCAGGAAGATGCATTCAGGGCACATGGTCCTCAAACCAAATGCATCTACATATCAGTCAAAAAGAGATCCTAGCTGTTCAGAATGCCCTGACAGCCTTCAAGGACCTACTTCACCTGGGACAACTACGGATAGACAGACAACACCACGGTCATGTGGTATATAAACAAGCAGGGGGGCACACATTCTTACCCCCTTTGCAGACTAGCCATGACTTTGTGGAATACACTATTAACTTACCAAGTACATCTGCAGGCACAATTCCTGCCAGGAAGGAAAAATACTCTGGCAGACGAACTAAGCAGAAACCTCATGGATTCCCACGAGTGGCAGCTGGATCCACAAGTCTTCAGCATGATAACAAGGAAATGGGGATGCCCGGACATAGATCTATTTGCCTCCCCTCACAACTACCAGCTAAAAAGATTCTGCACAAGGACTTATCACAGACAAGCATGGAAAATGGACGCCTTATCTTTCAGCTGGAAAAAACTATCAGTATATGCCTTTCCCCCTCTGCCTCTCCTCCCCAAGGTACTCCTAAAGGTCAGACAGGAGAAGCCAAAAATGATACTGATTGCCCCAGACTGGCCCCACCAGTACTGGTTTCCAATCCTAAAGAACTTGTCTCAATGCCCAGCTTGGACCTTACCTCAAATACCTCCTCTACAGTCCCAGCAAAACAATCAGATCCTGCACAGCCAACTCAGGACTTTAAACCTGGCAGCATGGCGGATAATGTAGGCATACAAAACACACCTCTCAATAAAGCTGTGATGGATGTCATTTTGGAGGCCAAAAGGCCTAGTACTAGAAAATCTTTTGCTGGAAAATGGAAGAGATTCTGTGCTTGGAACCAGGCACAAGGAACTGATACAGCTGTGCCAAATATTCCTCAGATTTTGCAATACTTAACTGAGATGCTGGACAAAGGCCTATCTTTTTCGTCTATTAAAATTCATGCCTCTGCCATTTTGGCTCACTACAATACAGAGCCACCAATCTTTTCTCATCCCTTATTAAAACAGTACCTCAGAGGAGCCAAAAACTTAAGGCCTCCAAGGAGATCACCAATGCCTGCATGGGACCTCAACTATGTCTTGGAAAAACTCACCCTGCCTCCTTTTGAGCCAGCTGCTACTGCTGATATAAAGTTTTTATCTTGGAAAACAGCTCTGCTCCTAGCAATAACTTCTGCAAGACGAGTTTCAGAGCTACAGGCACTCATGGCTGTAGAACCTTTTATCATTTTTTATCCAGACAGGGTGTCTCTGAGGACAAACCCAACATTTATGCCAAAGGTGGTGTCACCAAACTATTCATCTGCCAACTTTTTATCCAAATCCTCAGAACAAGGGAGAGAGAATTCTGCATTCTTTGGATGTACGCAGACAGCTTAGATTCTAATTGGACAGAACCAAAGTTTTCAGAAAGACAGAGCAATTACTAGTGGCATATGCTACAGGATCACAAGGAAAGGCTATCTCAAAGCAGACTATTTCAAAGTGGATAGGTCACTGCATTCGTTTCTGCTAACTTACACCATGGCAAGCCAGTGCCTAAGGGCATTAGACCTCATACAATCAGAGCCGCAGCCACTTCAGCAGCCTTTCTCAGGGGAGTGCCAACAAAAGGACATTTTAGAAGCTGCTACTTGGAATTCAGTGCACACCTTTAAAAAGCACTATCATCTGCCACTCTACTCTAAATCCAGGGCAGGCTTTGCCACTGCAGTTCTGCAGGGCCTCATAGCCGCTCCTAATGCTGTTTAGCTCCAGCCTCCCATCCATAGCTTTGGGACTCTACCCAAATGTAATGACTGCAACAGCGAAACACGAAGAACATAGTACAGTTGTGTACACCATAAATGTAGATGTTCGAGTGTATTCACTGTTGCAGTCCAGGTTACCCACCCGCCATCCCCTTTCTTCTGATGAAACAACCTATGTGGTGTATTTGCTTGTAGAGGAAGGAAAAGTTTATATTGGTGCATGTATTTATATATATATATATATATGTATATATAGATATAGATATAGATATATAAATTTTGGCTACCCTTTTAGGGGGCACCTGACATCTGGGGCAAGAAAAACTAAAGAAAATGGCATTGGCCGCATCTTTTATACCCCTGACGACCTGATGTCAGGGAAGGGGCGACAGCAGCCGACGCAGGACCCAGGACTTTGGAATTCAGGCCGACTGAGAGCAACCTGCCAGCAGGATTACCCAAATGTAATGACTGCAACAGTGAATACACTCGAACATCTACATTTAAGGTAAGTGTACACAACTGTACTTTCTCTTATTTGTGTGGTCTGCTCCATGCTGGATTGGCATATTCTTCATTAAAAGCGCACCTGTCAGCAATCTCTGCCTGTCTGTCTTAGCTCCTCCTCTGGCCTCTAGTTTTGAGGTCAAGCAATTTCTTAAACACTTTCTTCATATCAGGACTCTCCGGAAGCCTATTCCCCCTTCTTGGGACCTTAGTTATGTTGTTTTAAAATTGAGTCTGGTTACTTTTGAACCTGCTGCCTCAGCTTCCTTACAAAATTGAACTTGGAAGGCTGTTCTTTTAGCCCTTACATCAGCTAAGATTGTCTGAGCTTCATGCTGTTGTGGCTGTTACTCCCTTTTTCACAGGGACAGGGTATGTCTTCTTAATAATCCTTCTTTTATGACCAAGGTGGTCAGTGAGTTGTCTCTTTGTCTGTTCATCTTCCTTCCTTTTTTCCTTCTCCGCAGTCTGCCAGGGAGGAGGTACTTCACACATTGGATTTGCATAGACAGCTCATATTTTATTTAGATAAAACTAAGGATATTTGCAAATCTGAGCAGCTTTTTGTTACCTTTTATCTCAGGTCTTTCGGTTTGGCTGCTTCTAAGCAAACCATCTCATCCTGGATTTCGAATACCATTTCTTTTTGATGATCTTTTCATGGTAAATGATTTTCTTCGGTTAAGGCTCATTCTTCCAGAATTGTTGCTTCCTCTGGTGTGTTTTCTCAAGGACTGGATACCAATTCCATTCTTGAGGCTGCTACTTGGTCCTCTATCCATGCCTTCAATAGGCATTACAGGTTGGATGTCATCTCCAGGACTAGAGCTGTCTTTACTGGGGCTGTCCGGCATGGATTTCTAGAGGGCTCTTCAGTGCCTTCCTCTTGCCAAGTTTCCTCTTGAACGTTTGTACTTTTCCTTCTGTTAGGAATACTGCAACAGTGATATGGAAGGACATAGTACAGTTGTGTAAAATCTTACAGTGACAGTACATGTTCTGTTCACTGTTGCAGTATTCACTCATCCCTCCTGCCCCCTCTGCTCTAGCCTGTTCTTCCTGCACTCCTGGCCAAAAGGTGGTTCTTTCTTTTCTCATTCTGGATGCACATGTTTTTCCTTGTTCCTAGGGACCTTCTGTTCCTCCTTTGGCTTTTTCAGTTCTGAATGTGTGCATCTGTACATCACCTTTATGCCCTACGCTGTACATGGGGAGTATAGCTCTCAACTGTCCAGATTTTCACAGAATATCCAGATTTTTTTACTCATATTTTTTCCGTTTCTTATAAAATTGTAGTTTTCTGGCAATTCACTGGCAGATCACTGAGGACTGAACTCAGAAAATAATGGCAGACATTTGACTTTCAAGCTTAATATCCTTCAGAAAATTCATGCTAATACAAAATCTGTTGTATCACCTTTCTAAGCTTGTGAGAACAACAATTAAAAGGTGTCCCTATTTTTAGGATTTTGCCCCCCATTATTTGTGGCTTTGTCCAGATTTCTTGCTCTATGAGGTTGAGAGGTGTGGCGGGGACAATGCATGTGACATATATGGCACCTGTAAATATGAAGGCTTTGGTATACTGGCTGGACGTTTGGCTATCACTGGCAGGAGATCCATTCTGTTTGGAATACTGCAACAATGAAGGGAAGGACATCTACTATTAAGGTAAGATTTTACACAACTGCATTTTTTGTCTGTGCATGTGTGTATTTTAAATGGGTCCTTTTTTTCAGCATGTACAAAATTGGTGAGAAAAGCTTCAGAAGTGTTCAAAATGTGAGCGCAATATTCCACCCCGTGACAGCCATGTTTTTTGTGTGGTGTGTTGGGGCTGGTGCATTTGACAGAGATTTGTGCCATTTGTTTTTCCTTTGGCCCTGGGGACTTGTCAGATAGTTGGAATAAGTCAGTTCTGAAAGGGCTGCTGCCCGTGATCCAGATGCTGTAAAAGCCAAATCACCTGACAAAACTGAGAAAGTCACAAAGCCTAAAGATTTGGAGCCAAAGAAAAGGCATTCTGATAACTTAGGACCCTCCTCGGCACTGAAGATGTTAAGACAGGATGTTCCAATGACCAGGACAATAACCTGTATCCCTATAGATACAGAGCTGCCAAATTTGGTGGTCATTCAAGATGTTTCCTTAAAAAGGACTGCAAGCCATTTTTCATCTGAGCGAGCTTCACCGGATCCCTTCCTGTCCTCCTCCCACTACATGATTAATATCCTTCAGATCATACAGAAGTACATCAGAGATGGACCTGGATCACTTAAAGAAATAGGGAAGGGAGTCATTCCTTCTTCTTCTTCGACTCCAAAGGAAGTTGGTGCTGCTCCTGTTCCAACCCCCCCCCCCTCAGCTCTTTCCCTGGTGTACATTTCTGTGCCAGTCGTCTCAGAACAGATTCTTCACCCAAAGCCTGGGTCCTCAGTGCTAACTCACATTCTGACGTTGACACCAAGGTTTTGGATCTGACACACTGTTGGAGCCAATGTTACATCAGGCCGAGGATTGGATGTTGGAGCTTCAGCTCTGTCTTCGATCTGTCTTGTTCAGCTATGTAGGTGTGGTCAGAGACTACGGTATTCAAGATTTCCATCCTGATCCCCTCCTCGAGGTCATCCACCTCCTGTTCTTTGGGAGTGCATCTTCCTGTCCAATTGTTTCCCTTCCTGGGGAACTGATCTGATGGTGGAGGTGGCTTCTTCCACTCTTGAGGAGGTTAGAATGGTCTTTAGGGTTATGCGGAGGATGATAGCTTCTCCATTGAGAACCCAGATGCAGACTTCATTGGGATGGGCTTCACCTCAAGACTACCACTCATTCTCAACTCTTCCCTCATCAAGTATCCACGGGTCAGAGCTGAACTGGGATTTAAAAACTTATGCTCCACAGCAGAGTCCTCTGGGAAGTCGCGACATATCCCACTTGATTTACAAGGAAGCAGATGTGTGAAAGGAGAGACAGACACTTTGTCAAGATCTGAAACACCAGATACTGACCTGGAAAATTGAGAGGGTTTCCTCAATTCCCTCCCAAACACATCTCCTTTGAGATATTGGAACTCGTGCAACAGAGTTGATCCTAGCCAATCGACCCACTCGCTTCCACCCCACACAAGTAGGTTCTATTTGACACTTATGGCTCAGCCTTGTCTACTAGTTAGGTGTTCCCTCCAACAGATAAAATTATTGATCTAGCAGTGTGGAGATAATAGCAAGAATAGGACATGTGTGGCTGTGCCTAGAAAGCCTGACACAATTCTTAGGCTCCCAAAGGACAGACAACATTGGGCAAAATCCCCTTATGGTAGATTACATTATTATGGTGGAATAATTTAAAAAGAACTTACTGGTGATTTTGTTTCTGTCCATGGTGATATACAAGTTTTGGGAGCAAGCTTATGCTTTGGGCACCTTTATCTTATGGTCTCCGAACTATGTAACCCATACGAGTCTCTTTCAGAGGGATTTTGCTTAACAGACACTAACCACTCTAAAAAGCCCCTCCAGCCCCCCCCCCACAAACACACACACACACTCTTACTTCTGATTCCAGGAAACAATTGGAGGCAACCCTTGACACAATATCTAATATTTCTGACCTCTTTATGTGCCTCATGCATAATACAGCAGTTGAAACACTGAGGGAAGCTGGCTATGGTGAGACCATGAGGTGCCAATCCTGGTTGTGCATATTTGATATTTGACTTGCAGACCACTTTAAGAAATCCTTAACCAAATGCCACATTTAACGAATTGTCATTATTTGGTCCAGTGGTGAAAGATGAGATGCAGAAGTGTGAGCAAAATGCTTTCTGTTGTCAGTGTAAAGTTTAGACCCACATAAATCATATAGCAGGAACCAAAAGAGTCCTTATATTTTGTTTCAGGAAGCCCAAGTGTCAGGAGTTTGTTGCTCTGGATAGGCATGAACATGGCAGAGGCAGCCCTTTTAATGGACACAGTCCCAGAGGCAGAGGTGGCCCAAAGAAAGAAGAGTCCATAGGCCCTTTTCTGATGGGCAACCCCATCATCCCTGAAGGGCTGCCCGACTGCTTCACTTTGAAGGCAGTTGGAGGCAGTTATCTCCTTACCCCACTGGGTGAGAGGCCATCATGCAGAACTGATGGGTTAGAGGGATCATGTCCTAAGAATGCTGTTTATCCTTTTTCCTTACACCTTCAAGGCCAATGTAGCCATTGCCAGATTTACCACCCAATCAGGCAAGAGTGGCAAAGGAAGAGCTTACTTCTTTACTCTCCAGAAGAGCCAACTTTGAGGTCCTAGCAGACCAAAATGTGTCAGGGTTTTATTCAAGATTTTTTTGGTTCCTAGGAAAAATCAGGAACTCAGCCATCTCGACAACTATGTGAGAAAGACCCAGTTCAAAACGGTCATGGTGCAGTTTATTTTGCTTTGCCTCAGGACATATAGCTTTTTCTGAGATATTTATAAAGGCCATCGGAAACATTCTCATGTCTCGTGTAAGCTTTGCAAAGCCTTTGTAGAAGGTGTTTTCTTGTTCAGATCTCCAATCAGAGAACCTATTCCTCCTTGGGAGTTGACCATTTTGTTGAAAGCCTTGTCAAAGCTGTCATTTGAGCCAGCTTCTTCAGCGACATTAAAGTTTCTGTCATGGAAGATATGTTTCTTGGTAACCTGCACTTCTGCCAGGAGGCTGTCCAAAATCCAGCCCTTCTCATCAGTCCTTTATTTGTTTTTTCACAAGGGCAGAGTTTCTTTTGGCACCAGTCCAGCCTTCCTTCTTAAAGAAGCCACTGAAACAAACATGGCACTGCTCATTCATTTGCCAGTATTTTTTCCAAATCATTCTAACAAAGGGGAATGCATTCTCCATACTCTAGATGTGCATATACAACTGCATTTCTACCGCCACAGAACTGTTGAGTTTCAAAAGGATCATCACCTCTTTGTATGTTCATCATATTGGTCACTGCTGCAGTAGCCTTAGCTGTAGGAGTTATATCCTGCCAAGGGTATACTTCCAAAACTTCAGGGCCCTTTCCATGCACCCAAACTGTCAGGCAGCTTGAGCTAAGCAGACTAAAAGACAGGTTTGGGTGCCATGCCCCCTGTCACTTTATTGCTGCCAAAGAGTATGCTCTTCTGAGGCTTTTGAGGATTGACGGTCGGCTTGTGGTTTTTCTTTGCTGGACATGCAAGTTCCCTTTGGAGAGGAAACCTTCCATTCAAGTATTTATGTTGAGTAGTAATACTTTCTTCTTCAGGAAAGTTATTTTAAAGCTAAGAGTTTGTTTTTTTTATGGACTGTCACAAGACTGTGTTGTACTTTTAAATGTGAGCGCTCTTTTCTTGTCAATTTAAAAGTTGATGTCCTTGTATTCCCATGTTGCAGTATTCTTACTGTAGGATGCTCCACCTCAGGCGACCTGAACTTCCAGTTCCTATGCAATAACTTAAGCTTGGTTGCTGCCAGGTGCGTGGGACATCACACGCAGGGCCATAAACCATGGGCCTTAAATGTGGCATCTACACGCACAGACCTCAGAACTTCTCTGCCACAGTTGAACGTCAGATCGATTGCTTTGCTCCACACTCCAGAAGATGCCTTCAGATAAGGACCTCGTTAGGGAATTTATTCTTTTGCTTGAGCTTTGGTTGCTCTTGCCTCTTATTTATTTAGCCGGTGTCCGCTAGAACGGGGAAATGCAATTGCGGCCTCCATATTCCGGGCAAGGACTTGCATGAACTTTGTTCTGCTTGAGCCAAGACCACAACCATACCACCTGTAGCATTTGCCAGTCTTTTGTACCGATAACTCTTCGTAGTCATCTGGCAGCCCTAAAACATTATCTTGAAAACCAGTGACTAAAGCATTTGGCCCTAGGTATGGAAACGGAGTCGGCCATCAAGGCGGAGCCACATAAGAAGGCCAGGGTTGTAAGGCCTACTGCTTCTGCCCATCCGACGTCTGATGTCCCGCCAGCCACCGAACTAGGGGCTGAGGGGCATCCAGTAGAACTGGCGATTTCGGTGGCTACCTTTGTGGAAGTGACCTTGGAAACCCCTGTAGGCACGTCCTCTGAGGTTGCTCTGACATTGGCTTCGGATGAGGTCAAGGGGGAACCGGACTTCGCCGGACGGCTGGCCATGGTTCTAGAAATGGAATCCTCTCCCACAGGCCAGGCGCCTGATACTAGGTCTACACCTCCACTTACTTCCACTGCGACTACTCCTCTTAAGGGGAAGCAAAAATCTAATCATTTGTCTATTTCCACTGAGGACCAACCATACTGGCATACATTTTCACAGTCCTTGGTTCAGACCTTTATGGCTCCTAGGACCACAACCTCTCTTGCTGCTACATTGCCTGCTCTCAGCCCCAGCCCAGCCTCAGCTGCTTCCATTCATTCCACCCATACTCAGGAGGAAGACTCCTGTTCTTCCTCCTCAGATGAATCTCTAACCTACACATCCTAGTTAGCTTCCCCTCTGAACTACTACTCCCCAGATGAGGAATCCTAAAGGGAGACTCTTCCCCCTGAAGATATTTTTTTTTTTTTGGGAAACAATTACTAAAATGAAGGTATTTTAAGTGGGATGCCACACAGATGACTGAGGTTCAAAAGAGGTATTTTGAACTACTCCAGGTGGAGTCGTCTTCCCCCTGAGTCCGGCTTACCTGGATGCATTTGCATCACCCTGTAAGGCCACGAATCACAGCCCCCAGCTCCCAAAAGACCTGACCAGTTTTACAAGGTCCCTGATGAGCACAAATACCTCATTAAGCCACCTCTGGCAGATCCTGCAGTCATTGCAGTGGCCCCCTCATTAAGCCACCTGCGGCAGATCCTGCAGTCATTGCAGTGGCCCCTGACAAACAGTCTAGACTAATACCTTCCTCCACCCTTCTGCCATCAGACAAGGACAGCAAGGTCATGGACAGACTGGTGAAAAAGATGTACACACCCTCCACGCTAGCCTTCGGGGCTATCAATTGTCAGACCCATTGGTCAGATATGCACTAGACTTAGTTTCTCAGGCAACCTCCTTGCTTTTTTCCATGCCTGACTCTCCTAACAAATCTCACGTAGCATCTAAGCTGTCTTTAGCATCACAGGTTGCCAGACATTCTATAAAGTGTAGCTATGATGCGGCTGAGGCCTCTGCTAGGTCTGCAGGTACAGTTTTGTGTTGCGCAGGTACTCTTGGCTTAGGCTTTAGCTCCTCCCTGAGGACTTTAAAACCAAAATTTTAGATGCACCACTTGACAAATTCCTGTTTGGCAAGCTGTCTGCTGAACTGTTCAAAAGATTCCAGGAAAAAAGCAAAGAACTTCCCCAAACAGTTATTGGTCTCTCCCATCCCAAAACTTTACAGAACTTTGTCAGGAGGGCTCCTGCCCCATCCACCTCCTCTTCTAGACACAGAAAAGGATCTAGAAAGGCACCTTCCCCAAGGGCAGCCCCTCCTCAACCTACTCCTAGGCAGCCCTTTCCCGATAGAAATAGTAATGCGTGACTGCCTCGGCCACCTTCCTTTCTCCTCCTGCCTCTCTCACTGTCTACCCTTCTGGAAAAAAGTCACCTCAGACTGCTGGGTACAAGCAGTAGTAGAAAAAGGGTACTTCATGTCCTGGCAGGAAAAGCCCTTACCACAAGGCATCCCCTTCCCAACCAAAAAACAGCTACCTCTAATTTCCCAGATCGTCCAAGATCTACTCACCCAAGAGACCATAGAAGAGTTCCTTCAGGCCAAGAAGGGAGGGGATTCTACACCCAGCTCTTTCTAATGCCAGAAAGGATGACCCTTGGAGGCCCATCCTGGATTTTTCCTTCCTAAATCTTTTTCTGAAGGTCCCTTCTTTCAGAATGTTATCCCTTCCACGTCTTCTCCCACTATTGCCACCCAAGGCGTTCATGGCCACTTTGGACTTGGCATACCACCACATACCCATTTATCCAAACTACAAAAAGTTTTTGCATTTTGCTGGACCCTCTTCATACTTTCAATTTACTGCTTTGCCCTTCGGTTTATCTACTGCACCAAGGGTCTTCACAAAGTGTCTAGCCCCGGCAGTAGCCTACTGCAGAACAAAAGGCATTCAAATTTACCCCTACCTAGACAATCTCATTCTAGCTGAAGAGGAAAGCATTCTCAGGAACCACATACTGTTCACTGTGACCCTACTTCAGACCTTGTGGTTCACCTTCAACCTGACAAAGTCATCCCTCATCTCAGCCCAAGACAAAACATTCCTGGGCTGCAGGATAAGAACCAACTTGATGAGGGCTTTCCTTCCTCAGGACAAAGTCTACTCCCTAGTCAACCACCTCCACGAGCTCCTCCTGTCACTCACATTTCAGCCAGGCAGTTCATGTGTCTTCTAGGCCTCATGGCAGCTACAATCCCTATGCTACCCCTAGCCAGGTTGCATATGAGGAAGTTGCAGTGTTACCTAAAAATTGTCTGGTCACAAGACAGCCACCCCCTGGACTTTTAGGTACCCTTCCTACCCTGCCTGAAGATAGAATTGAGGTGGTGGATCCAATAACTACACCAGAACCCAGGCCTACCTCTGCAACCCACCAAACCAGTGCTTGCACACAGATGCCTCAGATCTGGGGTGGGTAGCCACTGTGAACGACCTTAAGGTGCAGGCTCAGTGGGAGCCCTCCCTCCAGAAAAAAACATATAAACATAAGGGAGAAGACTGTGCTCCACCTACCCTACAGACCTTCCTTCCTCTAATGCAGGCAGACCCCCTCTAAATCTTCACAGACAATACAAGTGTGATGTAGTACATCAACTAACAGGCAGGGACCAGGACCTACCTACTCTGCAGGCTTGCATTGCAGGCATGGGAGCTAGCTTCTCAGTACATCACACTGCAGGCAGTCTGCATTCCATCCCAGAACAACCATCAGGCGGATGCACTCACAGAGATCATTCTGTCAGCATCATGAGTGGATGCTGCACAGAGATGTGTTCTTAGACATTATCCACCAGTGGGGCACACCACAGATAGATCTGTTTGCCTCCCCCCAGAACAGACAATTGCAGCTAATCTGCTCCAAGGACCCATCCCCACTAGCTTGGAAAGTGGATGCCTTATTCATCTCATGGAAGGGACTGTTCCTTTATGCCTTCCCTCCCTTCCCACTCATTCAGAAAGCCCTTCTAAAAATCCAGTATGACAAGCCACAACACTTGCTGGTGACTCCCTTTTGACCAAATCAGTATTGCTTTGCTCCCCCCTTCTATCTCTTGCCAAGGGCAATCACCACAAGTTGGACCTGCTTACACAACAGAAGAGATCTCTCATTTATCCACACCTGGGGGTGCTCTGCTTAACCCTATGGGTGATAAACTCTTGATCCCCTTCAGACACCGGTACTCAGAGAACGTGCTATCCATCCTGCAGGAGGCCAGGAAACCCACTACCAGGAAATCCTATGTTTTGAAATGGAAAAGGTTCTCCAAATGGTGTTTCCAAAGGCAAAGGGACCCCTTTCAAGTGGATGATCCTTTAGTGTTACCCTGTGTGTGTGAGTTCATAAAATCAGAACTGTCATATTCCTCAGTGAACGTCCACTTATCTGCCATTTCAGCCTGTTTACCTTTGGATCTACCTCTTCTTTCCAGGCTGGATGTCAAACTATTCCTAAAGGGGTTCTCCACATCAAACCACCAAAGAAGCCTATTACTCCCCCCTTGGGACTTGAACTCCGTACTTGAGAAACTCACTTTTGCCCCCTTTGAACCAGCAGGCTCTGCTTCTTTGCAGATGTGCACCTGGAAAACTGTCCTATTAGTAGTCCTTATTTCAGCCAGAAGGGTCAATGATCTGCAAGCACGCATGGCATCCCCACCATGCACAATCTTTCACAAAGATAGGGTGACCCCTTGCACCAATCCCTCCTTCATGCCCAGAGTGATCTCTCCTGTCCCTCAATCAGTCCATTCATTTACCCACCTTCTTCCCCTCTCCTCAGAATGACAGTGAGACAGTACTCCACTCCCTTGATCCGCTGACAATTAAGATTGTATCTGGACAAGACCAAAGCCATTCGAAGGTCCAATCAGCTCTTTGTGCCCCTCCACCCAGGGCCCTGGGAAAGGCTGTAGCCAAACAAACTATATCCTCCTGGATACGAAAAATTATTTTCTTCTGCTACTCTTATCATGGAAAAGACTTACCTTACAATGTTAAGGCACATTCTTCAAGAGCAGTGGCCTCTTCAGAAGACTTCCTCAAAGGCCTGGACACAGCCATCATTCTTTTATTTATACATTTATATTGATTTTTCATAGAACAAAAAAGAACATTTCAAAATATATGCATTAAATACACAACTATATGCAAAGTCCATAACAGATGCAATTTCATCATCATATTTACATTTTATCTAGAAGATTTCCAGGTTTTAACCAAGACTGTTTGTGTAACATTTGAAGTTTTTGAATAGCAGTTTGTAATTCCCTATTACAGACAATTTTAGCTAATGAAAGAAAATCTGTAAATGAGGATTTTTTACACTTCCAATTTAAAGTGATGATTTTCCTTGTAATTGCAAGGAGTGACCAGAGAAGATGCACTTGTACTTTTGGGATATAAGCTGGAATTGGCGCATTAAACAGCAACAAGGAATCTGATATTTCTCATTTGTCCAACCACAATGCTTTAATAAAATGTCTAAATTCAGACCAGAATGAGGTAATAATTTTATATTCAAGAAACATATGTGCCCAGTCTGCATCTAGTGTTTCTTCACATCTCCAGCAATTTGTGATATAATTGTTTGATATTATGACAATTTTATATGGGGTAAAAAAGCTTCTATGTATAAATTTCCATGTAAGGATTTTCCAAAAGGGAGGGGATGTGGTGTAGTTGACTGACTTGAAAATTAGAACTTTATCACTCTCTGAAAAACTGGTTTTATTTATTTTACTTGTATAATTCCATATAGAATCATCTGAAACTTGGAGTTCCACTCTTAAAGATGTATAGATCTTTGACAGTGCTATATCATTATTATAGTTCAAAGTGTGTATTTCACAAAAGAGATTTAAAGTTTTAGGAAGTAATCTTGTGTCTGAAATTCAGCATTGTTTAAACTCATTATCAATAAATTCTCTAATTGTTTGTATATTTAGCCAGTTATTGTGGTTTATATTATAGCTAGCTATTAGAAAATTCAAATTATGTATCTTGTTATTGTTTAAAAATTGGTGCCAGAACTTTAACCCATTCTCTTCCATGTCTTTTATTTTGTTCATATTAAGAGTCTAGACATCCTTTCATAAAAACAATAGGGAACATTAAAAATAGAAGATTCTTTATAATATAGTTATTATTCATTTTTTAAGTTATTCAATATATATTTAACAAAAGGAGTCAGGTTTATATTCTTAACTTTGTAAAAATCTTTACAAGGAATATTTTGTTAGTTTCTGAGAAAAAGTCATTATTCATTACTGTATTAATGTTAGACAATAAAATTACTTTATAAATATTTTTCCAACTGGAAGTGTAATTAGGGTTTAGCCATTGACCCATTAAATTAAGGATGACTGATTCAGCATATAATTCAAGGTTGGGAAATGCTATTCTGCCATCTTCCCAACTTTTACAATGCCATGTGTAACCCATTCTCGGTTTTTGGGAATAACATAAAAACTTTACCAAAAAAGAGTTTAATTGTTTTATTAGTTTTTTAAAAGGATGCACAATTAGGGTTTGTAACAAAAACAAGAATTTTGGCAATATAATAATCATCTTTATCAAGGATGGTCTTTCCTCCATAGTGAAAAACATTTTATTCCGGTTCTCCAAATGTTTTTTGATTGTATTCGTTAAATATTTATAATTTGTTTCTATAGACTCATTCCGGTTAGATTTTATGGACACACCTAGATATTTGAGTTCCTCATTTACCCAAATGAATTTATGTTTTCCTAATACTGTACTAATTGTTTTATTTATTAGCAAAGTTTTAGTTTTGTTATGATTAAATTTCAAGCATGAAATCTCTTCAAAGATTTGCAAAGCGTGTATAATATAGTCATTAGAAGAGTCTATATCTTCAATTGTTAACAAGATATAGTCAGCAAAGAGATGAATTTTAGAACAAAATTTTGAATTATCAGAAAAACTACTTGTATTGGAATTTTTTCTTATGTAGTTAGCAAAAGGGCTAATAATAATGGTGGCAATGGACAACCTTGTTTAGTACCTTTCAATATTTTTAGAGGACCTGATAGATATGCACCAATTTTAATGTATGATATTGAATTTTCATATAGTCTGATTAACAAGTCTAGAAAGTCAGGGGAGAAATTATGATGTTCATCGTGTTTCACTGTTGCAGTCATTGCACTTGGGTTATCCTGCTGGCAGGTGACCCGTAGTCGGCCCGAGTTCCAAAGTCTTGGTCCAGTGTCGGTTGCTGTCACCTCTTCCCTGACGTCAGTGCGCCAGGGGTATAAAAGTTGCAACTGACGCCATTTTCTTCAGTCTTTCTTGCCGCTCAGTGCCCGAAGCATAAGCAGTTCGCAAGTGCCGGTCGGCCAACTCTTGAGATTTTCAAAATTGAATTTCAGAACCGAAGTCTTCAATAAAGCTAAGTACCCCGTTGGGGAAACTTTTTCTTGCTCCAGACCGATGTCAGTAAAAGTTAATAATTGTATTTCTTGTGGGAAGCAAATACCTCATAAGGACTTTCACTCTTAAATGCATTCCTTGCCTAGGCCCTGACCACGACGTCACTAGTTGTCGGTTTTGTTCTAGATTTAATAAACGCACTATTAAATGTCGGTTTGATTTTGATTTACATTAGTTTGGACGAAGATTTAATTACATAATGCCATCGGAACAACCGGCGACCGGAATGTATAAAAAACGCAAAGACAAAGAAAAAGACAGGCATCCGCGATCCAAAACCGACGACGAAACCTCTTCTAGGCCAGTCGCTGGTTCGCCGGCTCTCAGTGAGGCGCTTTCGCAGCTCCTGACACCTGCTACCTCAGAGCCACAGGCTGCAAACGACAGCCACGTGGAGACACCGAGGCCTGTGGAAACTCAAGGTATTGGGCCTACGGAAAATATACCCTCAGATGGGTCTGGAGCCGCTGAGCAGGCGCACCGGCTTCTGAGGGTGTTTTCAGACCTTCACAGCTTACAATTAAAGCTACTACAGTAGCAAAGGCAAAGTCAAAAACACCATTAAAGACAAAGAAACAAGTGCAGCATTCTCCAGAACAGTCATCCATGCCTAAGAAACAGATGCTTAAAATGGCCGAAGACCTCATTACTTTAATCAGGGGTTCCCATCCCCCTCCTGACAAAAGGCCTAGGCAAGACACTGATTGATTCCTCTGATCAGGTTTCCATTTCTTCTGATTCTTCTTCTGACCATGGCTATTTTCTCCCTCCCTATGAGGTCTCTGATGCTGAAGAGTCCATTCCTTCAGCCTCACCGCCTGAGGATTACTCTTTTGGGGAAACCATGCACACCATGAGGGAGCATTTCCATTGGGAGAGCCAGGATTATTCTGAATCCAAGATAAGGCTCAGAGATTTCCTTCTATTGCCTCAGCACAGGCCCTTGGCTATCCCCCCTGTGCTTGATGTTGTTGATGTTTTTTTCTGAATCCAGTCTGTCTCCAGATTCTTTACCCCCTGCACCAGTAAAGCCAGACAGGTACAACAGGGTCCCTGACTCTCATAAATTTCTTTACAAAAACCCCACTGCAGACCCAGAAATTATTTCTCAGGGTCCTAAAGGGGTTAAAGCTTCCACTGCCAAAAATCCTGTCCCCTCAGATAGGGATTCCAGAGCTCTGGACAGATGGGGGAAAAAAAGTTTACACTTCTGCTACTTTAGCTGTAAGAGCTGTAAACTGTCAGTTTCACATGCTTAAATATCAGCAGTATCTCATGTCTTTGTTAAAGCAGAAAATGGTTACAAATATATAAGGTCCTGACTGTAAAGAAATTCAGGATTTATTGCATGCAGTTGAACAAGTGGGAAAGCATACTCTGCAATGTGGTTTTGATTCATTAGAGGCTTCTTGTAGAGCCGCAGTTACAGGCTCAGTTATTCGTAGACATGCTTGGTTGAAAGAACAAAGTTTACCTGACCATGTTAAAATTAAATTATTGGATGCTCCACTACAGCATGATACTTTGTTTGATGTTAAGGCAGAAGAGGTTTTAAAGAAAATGGAGGATAAAGCAAAGTAAATGCAAACTGTGAAAGATTTCTTACAGGTTCAGCCACCTAGATTTAGCAGGAACTGGCCTTCAAAAAATTGGTCCTTTCCAGTGTCAGGCAGGCCACAAAGAGGCAGATACAGATACCCAAGAGGCAGAACTCGGCCCCAAGGCTCCTACAGACCTAAACAGTAGGGTGCTTCAGCCCCCAAAGGAGGAGAAGACAAATCACAACCTTATAGGAAACAGTCACAATGACTTCCCTCTGCAAATGCCAAGCTCTTACCAGTTGACAGCACCCCTAGGGGGAAAGCTAGCACTTTTCACAAAGAATTGGCACATGATCACCCAAGACCAATGGGTGTTGAATATAGTTTCTCAAGGGTACAGGTTCCACTTTCACACGCTTCCAAAACCAAAAGGTATGCCAAACCTGCCCCAAAACCAATGGGCAGAGGCACAAAAACAGATTGCAGCTCTTATGGATATTGGAGCTATTCAAAATGTTCCACAAGAAGAACAGGGCCAAGGATTTTGCTCACGACTTTTCCTAGTACCCAGAAAGGACAAAGCATGGAGACCAATACTGGACCTGTCAATCCTAAATACTTTCCTGAATGTATTTCAAAATGTTAACACTACAACAACTCCTGCCCATGCTGGGCAAAGAGGCTTGGCTAGTTACTTTGGATCTCAATGAGGCATACCTGCACGTCCCAGTCAGACAATCGTGCAGAAGATGCCTCAGATTTATAGCAGGCTCAATGCATTATCAATTCTCTGCATTGCCCTTTGGCTTATCTACTACGCCCAGGGTCTTCACAAAATGCCTGGCACCAGTAATTGCATTTTGCAGACAAAAAGGAATTCAAATATATCCCTACTTGGACGACTGCCTTATTCAAGCAGAGAGCAAGGACATTCTTCTAAAGCACCTGGAGTTTGTAAAAAGATTACTAATTTGCCTAGGGTACACAGTAAACGAAAAAAAATCAAAATTAGTGCCATCTCAAGAGATAATATTCCTGGGTACAAGATTAAATACAACTACCCAGATGGCTTATCTCACGCCAGACAAACAAAGGCAACTGACTCATTACTTCAAATAATGGCAATAAAGACCCAGCTCCCTGCAAGAAAAATTCTGTAGGCCCTGGATTTCATGGCATGTTGCATTCTACTAATTCCATATGCCAAACTGCTTATGAGGAAACTACAATGGTATCTAAAAAGTGTTTGGACTCAGCATTGTCACAGCCTAGAGACAATCATAACCTTGATTCCCTGCCTACAACAGGAGTTTCGATGGTGGTCCCATGCCTATCACCACAACAAGGGATAGCCTTTCACCTTACCCACAGCCAGGTAGACAATAACAACGGATGCATCGGATTATGCCTGGGGAGCACATATGGCAGGAAAATGTATTCAGGGCACGTGGCCCAAGGAACAAATGCATCTTCACATCAATCAAAAAGAGATGCTAGCTGTACAGAATGCCCTGACAGCCTTCATGGACCTAATACATCCAGGACAATTATTAATAAAGACGGACAACACCACAGTTATGTGGTACATAAACAAGCAAGGGGGCACACATTCCTACTCCCTATGCAGTCAAGCCATAACTTTGTGGAACACAGCACTGACTTACCAGGTACATCTGCAAGCACAATTCCTGCCAGGAACAAAAAATACACTGGCAGAGGAACTAAGCAGAAATCTCATGGATCCTCACGAATGGAAGCTAAATCCACAAGTGTTCAACATGTTAACAAAGGAATGGGAACGCCCAGACATAGATCTATTTGCCTCCCCTCACAATTGCCAATTACAGAAATTTTGCACAAGGACTTATCACTCTCAAGCATGGAAAGTGGATGCTCTATCTTTCAACTGGAAAAACCTGACAGTCTATGCCTTCCCTCCGATGCCTCTTCTCACCGAGGTGCTTCTAAAAGTCAGACAAGAGAAGCCAAAAATTATCCTGATTGCACCGGACTGGCAATGCCAGCACTGGTACCCAATCCTAAAGATTTTGTCCCAAGGCCCGCCTTGGCCTCTACCTCAAATCCCTCATCTTCTGACACAGCAAAACAATTAGATTCTGCACAGTCAACTCAGAACCTTAAACCTAGCAGCATGGCAGATTATGTAGCCAATCAGACTGCACCTCTCTCTAAAGCTGTTATGGATGTAATTTTGGAAGCCAGGAGACCCAACACTAGGAAATCTTATGCGGTAAAATGGAAGAGATTCTGTGCTTGGAACCAGGCACAAGGGCTTGACCCACTGGTCCCTAATATGCCTCCGATTTTTACAATACCTGACTGAGATGTTGGACAAAGGCCTATATTTTTCTTGTATTAAAATCCATGCCTCTGCCGTTTCAGCTCATTACAATACGGATCCTCCTATTTTTTCACATCCTCTACTACGACAGTACCTCAGAGGGACAAAGAATATAAGACCCCCTAGGAGAGCACCAGTACCTACTTGGGACCTTAATTTTGTTTTAGAAAAACTAACAGTGCCTCCTTTTGAACCAGCCAGCACAGCTGATCTAAAATTCTTGTCATAGAAAACTGCTCTGCTCCTAGCAATAACTTCAGCAAGAAGAGTTTCAGAGTTACAGGCATTGATGGCTGTGAAACCTTTCCTCATTTTTCACCAGGACAGGGTTTCTCTAAGGACGAACCCAACGTTCATGCCAAAATTGGTCTCCAATGTGGCCTTAAACCAAACTGTTCATTTGCCTACTTTCTACCCAAATCCCCAGAATAAAGGGGAAAGACTTCTGCACTCTTTAGATATACACAGGCAGCCACGATTTTACTTGGACAAAACAAAAGCTTTCAGGAAAAACTGAGCAACTGTTTGTAGCATATGCTGCAGGATCACAAGGAAAACTTGTTACAAAGCAGACAATCTCCAAATGGATAGGACACTGTATCCGCTTCTGTTATGCACTACATGGCAAATCTGTGCCTAAGGGCATTAGGCCTCATTCTACCAGAGCAGCAGCCACTTCAGCAGCTTTCCTCAGAGGAGTACCAACCAAAGACATATTAGAAGCTGCAACCTGGAGCTCAGTGCACACTTTTAGCAAGCACTACCACCTACCTCTCTACTCCAAATCCAGAGCAGGCTTTGCCACTGCAGTTCTGCAGGGCTTGTTAGCCTCGCCTAATCCAATCTAGACCCAGTCACCCTACCTCAGCTTTGGGATTCTACCCAAGTGTAATGACTGCAACAGTGAAACACGATGAACATAGTACAGTTGTGTACCTACCATAAATGTAGATGTTCGAGTGTATTCACTGTTGCAGTCCTGGTTAACCACCCACCATCCCCCTCTTTGCTGGAACTATTCTGTACTTCTCAACTCTATACAACCTATGTGGTGTATTTGCTTTTAGGAGAAGATAATGTTTTTACTGATATATGCATGGTTGTTTGGCGTATTTTTTTATCTTTACAGCCTTCATATCTGGGGGCACCTGACATCTGGGGCAAGAAAAACTGAAGAAAATGGCATCGGTTGCAACTTTTATACCCCTGGTGCACTGCCGTCAGGGAAGAGGTGACAGCAACTGACGCCGGACCAAGACTTTGGAACTCGGGCCGACTACGGGTCGCCTGCCACGACTACGGGTCGCCTGCCAGCAGGATAGCCCAAGTGTAATGACTGCAACAGTGAATACACTCGAACATCTACATTTATGGTAGGTTTACAACTGTACTTTCTTCAAGCACTTTGACTAGATATGACCAACTTATAGAATCAAATGCCTTGTCTAGGTCTAAACTAATGACCAGAAGTTTTTTCTTTTTGTTTACATAATCTATCAAAGAGAAGAGTCTAATGACATTATCTTGAACTTTTCTTTTTAAGATGAAGCCCATCTGATCATCTGCTATTAATTTAGGAATCATTTGTTTCAGTCTCTTTGCAAGAATTGATGTGAACGTTCAAAAGGGAGATGGGACGAAAAGAGGATACTAGTTTAGGGTCTTTATCTTGTTTTAGAATTGGGGATATCATGGCATATTTCCATGAGGGGAATTTATTTACATTATTTCTAAATTCTTCAAATGCTTCTGATAATATCTTTTAAAGTATTATCTGGGAATAGTTTATATATTTCTAGTATTAATCCATCCAGTCCTGGAGCTTTGTTATTGTTAAGGCTTTTAATTTGTTCCTTTACTTCCTTTATTGATATAAATTGGAATAATTTAGCATTTTGCTCTTTTCTTAATTTTTTTGTCTATGTTCTCTTTTAAGAATTTCTCTCTTGAAACATCACTGCTTACATTTATATTTATTTTATTTTTACATGATGTGTCCTGATTATCTCTAAAATATCTTTTAGATCTGTCATACATTTAGGCTTATTTGCAGAATTATCTGTAATCTCTTTAATATGCTTAACATTGGATAGCCTTTTAGATTCGACTGCTATTCTATGCAAATATTTAGGATTTACTGAATATGATTGTAATTTGTCTCTCTACGTTTATTGCCACTTTATGGTTTAAAATTTTGATATGTGCTGAATTTAGTTGTTTCAGCTCCAAATTTGTACTTATATCTTTGGTGTTAGGTGACTTTTTAGTGAATCGATTTTTGTTTGTAATTTTAGTAATTCTTTTTCCCATTCCTTTCTTTTGTTTAAATACCAACTTTTGATTTTACCAAATAAGTAAGATTTTAAAGTATCCTATAAAATGATTTTAGATGTTCTGTTATTATCATTAAGGTTAAGAAATAAGTTTAATTCTTTTAAAAAAACAATCTTCTCTGCCAGAATGTTAGATCACTTGGTTTGATGCTGATTTTTAAAGAAAATAGCATTGTGATTGGACAATGGACAAGAGCTAATTGAGACCTCTTGTACTTTTGAAAATAGACTGCCAGTAATGAATACATTATCAATAGTTGTTTGTGTGCTGAATCTATATGAATAGTGCGTGTATTTTAAAAGATTTTGATTCTTTAATTTCGTAAATGTCTCTCAAATTAAAAGAGGTAATGAAATTATTTAATTTTTTGGCTGAAGGAGATAATGAAAAGTTTCCAACTTTAGTAGTATCCTTTGTGGAGCGAATAGAGTTGAAATCACCTGTATAAATAATATTGTCTTTAGATAATATTGAAATTAGTTCAAAATATTTACTTGCTGTTCTTGTTCCAACATCAGGAATCCAGTACGTATTTGCAAATGTGATGTTATTTATTTCTAAAATTACTAAGCTTAGCATTCCATTTTTATCCAAATAAGAATCAATTATTTTAGGTATGGGTACAGTTGTTTTACCATAAGATCATAGTGCCTCTTCTCTTGGTCTGATAATGCGATTCTACAAGTATGGAATAACCAATAAAAGACATGTTAACAAAGTCTTTTTCTATTAAATGTGTTTCTTGTAAAAAGGCAACATATAAACAGTTTTGTGGATATGTTTGAGTACTCTAATTTCTGTTATGGACAAAAAACTTGTATTAAACGTAACTAACATAAATTTAGAACTACATACAACCCAAAAGATGGAATACTTAGTTCCAGGTTTGATGACTAAATCATCAAAACCACTCTCGCCCATCCTTGAAGCTGTAATCTACACCTTTCTGAACCTACTGCCTTTGATCATATAAACTAATAAGATTAGGATTGTAAAGAACATCTCTCCATAGTTAACTTGAACCATATTAACCATAAGTATATAACAATGCTTCATTAAATGTCTAAACTTTCATAAGCAGTTAAATATGAATGTAGAATAAGCTAGCCAATAGATGTAACTATCATCTAGATGTACCTAAATCCATTGACTGTAACAAGACATTGCCATTAATCTAATATGCATGTGATTCTACAAGATTATTATGTAGTTGTCTTCAGATGTTAATAGTGAAAATATGTCTCCAAACGTATAAAAAGAAGCTTCAATATTTCAGGAAAACCATGTTTAACAAAGTTATACACACAAATCCATATACCTATATCTAATAATACATGAGATATAGACAAATGGCACTATATCCAGAAACAAATGCTAATAAATACTTATTTGCTTTCAAAGATAGTGTTAAAGCCTGTATGAATTTTAATATCCCTATTGAAATGTTATCAAATAATGATGTTTTAAATTTAATTAAGGTAGAAGAGTAATCACAGCTATCACACCTCTTAGATTTGCAATCATTTTATTTTCCTTTGCTTCAGTTGGTTAATTCTAAGTATTTTAAATAATATATTTAGTTCTATACTGTGTTAACTTCTTGATGTTGACTAGTATTCTCCCCTCAAACCAGGGGAACAGACTAACATATTCATGTGAACAGCTAATCTATCTATTCTTTAATTTATCTAACTTCTCTCTTCTCTCCCCCCCCCCCCTCTCACTGGAAAAAACGTACATTCAAGTATGCGAGTATGTATGAAAGAGATATTATTTGACTAATCTATTTCAAAAGGTGACTATCTACCTATAAGATCCATGTTTCAATAAGAAATTAATGAAAGGTTATGTAATGTTTATTGTATAGATATAGTAGTACTGGCTACCCTTCTTTCTCATTTCTTATGAGTGAGTATATTCTATTACTATATGTCATTTCAGTCTGTGCAACTGATATCACCTTTCCAGTAAACTGAATCAAAATATTTATAGCTATTTCTACCATCAGAGTATTACCTCTTTACGTAACTGTTTCACCTAAGTTATGAAATAGAGCATGTAATCATTATAAAAGTGTGACACATCTTCATTAGTTTATTAAATACCCTCTTGGTTAAAATCATGTTATATGTGGTTGGCAACTACTGTAATAGACATTCAGTACTATTTATAGAACTATTTCCCCATGAAAATGAAAAATGAGAACAATATTTGTACATATTTCACGGTACACAGACAATACCAATCACTGAATGCCCATTAAAATAAAACACACTGTATTCTCACGTCTCTCCATGAATTACTAAACAAAATAAAAGTAAAAAAAACACAGAGAAAGCAAATAACACCAGCTGCAGAAGCATAAAATCCAAAATTGTTTAATACTCCAGCACCTCAGCTAACAGAAGCATAAAATCCAAAATTGTTTAATACTCCAGCACCTCAGCTAACAAGCCTTTCACAGAGTTAACATCACAGTAGCACAAACTGCACTTAAATAAATGTCACTTCATTAATCAGTTAACTAAAACAATTAAACACAAACTAATAATTAACACTTAATGCAGAAACGCTTTCCATTCAAATTCTTTGCTTAAATCATAAGGCACCAAAGTGCCAAACTTAGGCTGCTTCTTTGTATAAGTTTGTTTTTAAGTGCAATATCATCCTTAATCAAAACTTGTTCTAAAATACATGCTTTTAAATTGGTACAAGACCCCAAATGTACTGCATGAACATGTGATGCCACAGAGCTATCCAAATGTTGATTCTTAATGTCTCTAACATGCTCTTGTACTCTGATTTTAAACATTATTTTGGTTTCTCCTATGTAGAAGAAACCACAAGGGCATGAGAGATGGTAAACCATTCCCTTAGACACAGGAGAAAATAGCCCTAGGCTGAAAGAAAATTACCTGTATTTTGTCAAATGTGCTAAGCACATGAATACAAACAGAGCATTTACCGCAGGGAAATGTACCAGAATTTTGTAAAGGAATAGTTAAAATTTCAGTAGCCATAGAGAACAAATTATGAACAACCATGTATTTTATATTTCTGGCTCTTTTATGGGAGACAGTAAAGGAGTCAGGTAAATTCTTAATCCCAGACTTCCCCTTGTGTAAGAATCGCCAGTAGTATCTTAAGATTTTTACTAACTCAACACTATAAATATAAGTAGGACAAAATACATATTTTTATCACTAATATTTCCTGCATGACTCCTACATCTATTGACAGACTTCATATAATCTAGAACATTAACCACACTAACTCCTTAAGCACAACTGTTTATTCAAAGAATTAATAATTAATTCATTGCTATATCCCCTTTGTTTAAAGGCTATTCAAGAATATAAAAATCTCTTCCTTGAGAGACTAAATGTTATTACACAGCCTATTTATTCTGAGTAACTCATTATAAGGCAAAGCCTTTAAAATATGGGGGGTGGCAGCTGTTACTATCTAAAAAATGAGTACCATCATCAATTTTTGTGAATCTTTGTAATAATCATATTATCAACAATATTTAGTTCCAGATCTAAAAAAAACAGAAATTCCTTTTCGTACACCATCAAATTGTAAGCCAAGATGGTTTTCCTGGAGAGAAGCTGCAACAGAATCCACTAGCCATGCACTGTCTTTACATAAAACATTAAATCATCAATAAATCTATTATAAAGAACAACATACTTATTAAAAAGCTCTAACTTGTAAAGAAACTCTAGCTCAAATAAACCCATTGCCAGATTAGCATACATGAATGCAAAAGATGCACACCCATTGCTGTACCTTGCATCTGTTGAAAGATGCAGTTGTTATATTCAAAAAAGTTATGGGTTAAACTAAAATATAACAGTTCTATAACAAAAGTACTAACCGGGCTAGTGCCTAGGAAAAATCTAAGAGCTTCAAGTCCCACCTGATGTGTAATACTCATATAAAGACTCTTGACATCGAGAAACAGCCAGAAAAAACCTTCTTGAGAAGTGATGGACTCAATATTTTTTAGAAAATGAAAAGAATTTCTTATATAAGAGTCTAAACCAACGACATGCCTAAGCAAATAAGTATGAAGAAATAGACCCGTATTGTGTAAAAAAAAAAAAATAATAATTCTCAGCTGCTACAACTGGCCTTCCAGGAGGGGGAAAAACTTTCTTATGGATTTTTGGCAGGCAGTAACATTTTTCCAAACAACTGCCTTCCACTTTAAATTTAACTTCCACATCTTGCTTGGAAAGTAGCCAAGTCTATAACCCTTATGTAACAAATCTTTAAAGCTATCTATAGCTGCATAATATTCATGTTCACTAGCCTCACGATATACATTACTGTCAGAAAGATTATCCATACACATATTAAAATATGGCATATAGTGCAACACAACTATTTTTTTACCTTTGTCTGAGGGCTTGATAATAACCCTCCAAGTACTAAGACATTGCAGTGCATTCAGCCTTAGTCAAATTACAACATACTTTAGCTTTTTCTTTTTTAAAGGTATTCAGACTAACCTCAAGAGCATAATTTACCATAGATGAAAACTCTTGGATGGTATTATTAACAAAAGGGGGAGTGAAATTGCTACTATGTGGTACCTTAGAAGTATCTAAAACACAGTAAGCATTAATGTCATCATATGAATCCATTGATGAATTACATGAGAAAAAAATCACATTCCCCATCCTCTTCATCTGTATCAATGGAGGGACCATCCTCAGACACAGTCTTACTATTTTCAAAATAATCCAACAAATGTAATTTCCTAGACAGCTTAAACAATTCAGTTTTACAGACATATAATCAGGGCAGAGATGTGAGAATACATTTTTACCCACGCTATAATAATGATAATCCTGTACAAGACAAAGGGTCACCTGTAAAGTTTACGATCAAGTTGTCACCATTGGTAACACTGGTTGATTTTACTACATTACAAACGTTAGTATACTCAGTGTCTTCTTTTGTTACTGTTGAAGTACTGATGTTAAGTTGTCTATCTCACCTTCATTCTTGCTGGATGGGTTCGGAGCCGATCCTCGGCTCCGACTCGGCCACTCTAAAAGCTCGAGAGCTAGTTCCACCGGCTCGAGGCTCCCCTATATCCCACAATGCTAGGCGGTAACTCCTCAGATCTCATTTGCCGCTACAGCGATCGAGGTGCGTTTCTACCGGCTCAGGTTAGTTTTGAAAAGAAACTAGTTTTCTTAGCTCTTTTCCCCCTTTTTAAGTTAGTTTTTCTAAATAGTTATATTGTGAAGTAGTTCCATCCCATTCCCTGTTATTTCCCTCCCTTTCCAAAAATTCTCTAGAATTTTTCCCTTGGGCCTTAGGCCCAGTCCCTCCCTTCCTAGTAGTGAGTGACTGTGTTTTGTAGGGATTTTATTTTCTAATTACTTCTAACTTAATTTAATTTAGTTTAATTTATTTTTAAGTGTAATCGGTGTGTGTGTGTTTGTGTGATTGCACTTTTCCCCTTAGACATTTCTAAGGAATCAAAGGTCTCGGGCTTTAAGAAGTGTGACTCGTGCTGTCAGAAGATGTCTCTGACAGACGGTCACACTTCTTGTGTGTACTGCCTGGGACCTTTGCACCTGCAGGACTCATGTGCTGTTTGCCATGGCTTCAGCCCTAGAGTCCTGCAGGAGCGAAAAAAATAAACTTATTTTAAGGGGCTTATTAAAGCCTGAGGGTCCCTCGACTGAGTCCTCGGGGAAACCCTCTAAGCCTTCCAGACCTTCGGCTCCAGCCTCTGACCCGTCTTCTGGGGGTCCTAAGGCTATTCGAACATCGGCTCCGGCTGGAGCCGATGATCCTCGAACACATGCCCCTACGGTGTCCTCAGCTCTGGACGGATCCGAGGAAGACATAACTGAGTCGGCTCCGATCAAGTTGTCGGAACCGACATCTAGAAAGAGGTTCCGATCTCCATCTATCGGCTCCGTTCATTCGGCTCCAGCATCACCTTTGCTGTCTGAACGGAGCCATAGATCCCACTCTTCTAGGTCTTCCAGGTTATCGGACCATGACCTTCAGAGAGTAGTGAGTCAACTTTTTAAGTCCGAGGCACTAGCCCAGATGCTTCAAAGTCCGACTCAACAGTCGAGAACTATTCCCATCACTCAAAATGTTCCTCCTCTGACTCTTTTGAGTTCGGAGCCGGGATGGCTCGGACCCAAGACTGTGGTGGCGTCGGAACTGATACCTTTGTCTTCGGTTCCGTCGTCTGCTCCGATGTCTTCCTTGGAAGAATCTCGGCGCCGGACTTCCCTCGTCGGCTCCGAGGGGGCGAGTGGCATCGGACCCTTGTCCGACCTTGCTCTCCCTCTCGGTGCTTCGGCGCTGGTGAGTTTGGCTCTGACATCGGCCTCGGAGCCATCACTGTCGGTGCCGGGAGAGGTTTTCAGTTTTTCGGAACGGAGACCTCCGGCTCTGCCTGACAGGGGTGCCTT
The DNA here is from genome assembly GCF_019279795.1 of Protopterus annectens. Lineage (NCBI taxonomy): Eukaryota > Metazoa > Chordata > Ceratodontiformes > Protopteridae > Protopterus > Protopterus annectens. The sequence continues at coordinate 589,239,652 of NC_056746.1, forward strand.
CGAGGTCATGAGGAGTGTGTTAGAACCAGGTTCAACTCCACAGTCTGCTCCTTCTGCCCCTCCCTCCATGGTGCCTCCGGTGATTTCTACTCACTCTCTCATCCCCGACCGTAGAGAGCCAGCTCCTCAAGTTTCCCCAGTGGGGATCTCCTCCTCTTCCGAGGCCTCTCCTGACCCGGTTGGAGAGTCCCCTAGGAAGAGGCAGTGCAAGAGGAAGCACATTGACTCCCCTGAGTCTGTCACCTCTGACACTGATTTAGAGGATTCTGAAGGTTCCCCTCTGAAGATGTCTCCTTTGCAGACATCCTTGAAATCTTAAAACAGAGGGGGAATTGGCCAGCCCTCAACCCTTCAGAGGATGAATCTGTGTATCTTGAGGCGTTTGGCTCTCGCCCTTCCACCTCCTGGGTGTCCCCTCCCTTTGACCCCCTTATGCAAGTGGTGGCAAAGAAGGCTTGGGCAGCTCCTGATTCAGTGGAACCCACCCCCAGGAGACCATCAAAATTCATTACGGCCCCCAAGGACAAAGAATTTTTAACCAAAGGCGTCTCTGATGCTATGGTGGTGGCTGTGGCCACCAAGAAGGAGTTAGCTGATCCTTCATTGCCTGTTCATCCTCCTAACAAGGAGTCTAGGTCGATGGACAGGTACGGGAAGCGGATGTTCTCTTCAGCGACCTTTACTATGAGATCGCTGAATTACCTGTGTCATTTTACTCGTCTTCAGAGGGATTTGCTCAAGGAAGCGAGTGAAATGTTGAAGGACCCAACAGCTGCGGGTTTTCAGGATAGAATGAACTCTCAGCTGGCAACCCTTAATTCTATAACTAACTCCTCCATGCGCCTCCTTTCATATGCGGCTGATGGAGCAAGTAGAGCGGCAGGTACAGGTGTAGCCTTGCGTAGGCACACCTGGATGTGGCTTTATAACTTTGCGGACCCTTTCAAGGCGTCCTTCACTAATTCCCCCATTGACGGATCATCTCTCTTTGGTCCTCAAGTGAAGGAAACCCTGACTAGGTGTGAGACTGATGGCAAAACTCTCTCTGCCATCGGAGTTCGTTTTTCTACTCCTTCTAGACCTTACCCCAAAGGCCAGAAGGGGGGAAAGATGTGGTTCCGCTAACAATCTCAAGGAGATTTGCCTGACACACAGAGTCGATTCCCCTCTAGAGGCAGAGGGGGGAACAATAATGGTAGACGCCGCCCTAGAGGCAGAGGGGGCCCGCAGAATCAGGGCAGTCGAGAATCCTTTTCCGACAAGCCCTTTCAGCATCCCTGAGGTGTTGCCCGACTGTCCACCTTCGGAGGCAGTCGGGGGAAGATTGTCACTATACCCTGAAGCCTGGCTATCCCTAACTCAAGACAAGTGGGTACAGTCTATCATTTCCGAAGGCTATAGAATCCCTTTCCTTTTCATTCCGAAGCAATCCAAAAAATCCCTTCCAGACGTTCCACCCAGTCAAAGGGAGCAAGCAGCATTAGAAATTTCAAAGCTGCTCGCAAAAAGAGCCATTCAACCAGTTCCAGCAGACCAAACAGGATCCGGAATCTACTCCAAATTCTTTTTGGTTCCAAAGAAAACAGGGGACTGGAGACTCATTCTGGATCTCAGCAACTTGAACAAGTTTGTCAAGAAAACAAAGTTCCGGATGGTCACGCTGCAGTCCATTCTACCCCTTTTGGGGCGGGACAACTGGATGTGCTCAATAGATCTCCAGGATGCGTACTATCACATCAGAATGAGTCTACGCTCCAGGAGGTTTCTCCGGTTCAGGCTGGGAACCAGTCATTTTCAATTCAAAGCCCTGCCCTTTGGTCTCACTACAGCCCCCCCGAGTGTTTACCAAATGCATGGCAGTGGTAGCCTCTCATCTGAGACGACAAGGATTCCAGGTGTTTCCTTATTTAGACGACTGGCTCCTTACAGCCCCCACCAAGCATCTTTTACTTCTCGCCAGAGACTACACCTTTCACACATGTCAGGCACTAGGCATTTCAATAAACTACGAAAAGTCTGTCTTGTCGCCTTGTCGTGTTGTTACCTTCATAGGCGCAAATCTAGACACACTCAATATGTCAGCCAGACTCACAGAGCAGAGAATAGCAGACATACACAGGCAGGTCTCTGTTGTCTTGCAGAGCAACAAAGTCAAAGCCAAACTGATCCTGAAAGTTTTAGGGATTATGGCGGCGGCCATCCCCCTTCTACCATTAGCTCACTTCCATATGAGAATTTTACAATGGATGCTTTTCACACAATGGTCTTACCAAAGACTTCCAATGTCCCATCCTATTCGAATAACTCAATCGTGCAAGAATCCTCTCTCTTGGTGGATCACATCTCCCCAGCTCCTCCTAGGGAGACCTTTCGTCCCTCCCCCTCCGGTTGCTACAGTGACAACGGACGCCTCCCTGATCGGGTGGGGGGGGCATTACCAGGGCAGGACAGTCCAGGGCATGTGGCAACCATTCGAGTGCCACTTGCACATAAACGTCCTAGAGATGAGAGGAGTGCTTCTAGAGTTGCAAGACTCTCTTCCCAAGGGAACTATAGCAATTCAGACAGACAACATGTCTGTAGTGTGGTACATCAACAAACAAGGCGGAACCAGATCTTACCCCCTATGTCGTGAGGCACTCAAGACTGTGACAATGGGCGATTTCTTCTCAGCGATTTCTGTTAGCAACGCACATCCCCGGGAAGTCCAATGTGATTGCAGACAAATTGAGCAGAGCTATTCTCATGCCTCACGAGTGGTCTCTGAAGAATTCAGTGTTGGAGAAAATTTTTCGAAAGTGGGGCCGGCCTTGCTGCGACCTTTTCGCTACTCCCCAAAACAGCAAGTGCGACGATTTTTTCACCCTCTTTCCCCAACCAGGCCACCCCAGCGGAGACGCTCTAGTGCACGTTTGGCCCCAGGGACTTCTGTATGCTTTTCCTCCCTTCCCACTGATATCTCAGCTGATACAGAAAGCCATCGCTCAGAAAGCTTCCATGATCCTCATTACCCCTTACTGGCCTCGACAAGTTTGGTTCCCATTTCTCCACTGTTATCTGTTGGAGCAACCTTGGCATCTGGACCCAGTTCCAGACCTCTTGACCCATCAGTCGGGTCAGTTGCACCACTCCCTTCCTTCTCTGAACCTCACAGCGTGGTTCCTCCAATTCCAACTTTAGGCAGGCTTCCTCTGATATCTCACTCAGTTAGAGATATCTTGATAGCCTCTCATAAATCTTCCACTCGGAAGATTTATCATAACAAGTGGAAACGTTTTTCCTATTGGGCGCAGTCAAAGAATATAGATCCTTTCACTGCTTCCATTCAATCAGTTCTTGACTTTCTAGCGAACTTTTCCACTCAGGTTCGTCTCCATCTACCATTAGAGTTCAATTGGCAGCAATTTCGAACTTTCATGTTGGAGTCTGAGTCCTCCATTATGTCTCACAAACTCTGCAAAGCCTTTTTAAAGGGAGTTTTTCTCCTCAAACCACCCATCAGAGATCCTCCTCCCCAATGGGATCTCAACTTGGTTCTGACGTCCTTAATTCTTTCCCCCTTTGAACCTGCGGCTTCATGTTCGATAAAGTTACTTTCTTGGAAAACACTCTTTTTAGTAGCTATCACTTCAGCTAGAAGAGTCTCTGAACTTCATGCTCTGTGTAGTCGACCCCCTTATCTTGTATTTCATAAGGATAGGGTGTCCTTACGTACTATCCCGTCTTTTTTGCCCAAGGTAGCTTCACTGGCAAATTTGAACCAAACCATTGAGCTTCCTGTTTTCTTCCCTAATTATTCTAATAGGTCAGAACAAAAGTTACACTATTTAGATATTCATCGCCAACTTAGGTACTATTTAGACAGGACCAAACAATTCAGGAAATCTGACCAACTGTTTGTTTCTTATGCAGAAGGTAGAATGGGCCTTCCAGTTTCTAAAGTGTCTCTCTCTAGATGGCTTACTTCGTTGATTACCCTAGTGTACGAGATAAGACATCAACAGTTGCCATCCAAACCCAGGGCTCATTCAACTAGAGCTTTAGCCACTTCTATAGCTTTCCAAGATAGACTGCCTATTGATTCGATTTGTTCTGCAGCTACTTGGGCTTCTCCCCATACCTTCATTTCTCATTATAAGTTGGACTTGGCCTCTAGAGACCGAGCCAACTTTGGTTCCACTGTACTCGAGAGTCTGTTCCGATAGGCCACCCGGGACAAGGTGCTAGGGACGTGGTCCCATCCAGCAAGAATGAAGGCGAGATAGACAACTTTTAGAAGTTATGTACCTACCATAACGTTCCGTGTTAGTTGTCTTCTTCTCGCCTTCTTTCTTGCGTCCCACCCTCCTTCCCCCTAGCCAGGACAGACCTAGAGGAGATTTTCTTTGTTCCTTATGGAATTTTCTTGCTGGCCTTAGCTTTCAAATGAGATCTGAGGAGTTACCGCCTAGCATTGTGGGATATAGGGGAGCCTTGAGCCGGTGGAACTAGCTCTCGAGCTTTTAGAGTGGCCGAGTCGGAACCGAGGATCGGCTCCGAACCCATCCAGCAAGAAAGAAGGCGAAAAGAAGACAACTAACATGGAACGTTATGGTAGGTACATAACTTCTAATTCTTCCTTATTTAGGAAATATCATTGTTTTCGATTACTATTGTTGGTTCCTGGTCTGTTGTAACGCGAAAGTTCTCCTGCATATAATTGAGCTGTTGGGGATGTGAAAGGGGAGAAAAAGCCCTAGCTTTGTTGTCAGATTCCCCAGCACTACTGTTGACTTCAGAAGAGGCAAAAGAAACATTTACTTGCTGTTTCTGCTTAGCAGAAGTGGCTCTAGAGCCTCCATATGTGTTTTGTTTAACTGTCTTCTTATTTTATTTATTTTATTTTACATTTGTTAACCGGGCTGGTCCAACTGGATGCATATCCTTTTTCAGTAGAGGCCCGAGGAGAAAAGCTCCAATCATAATCTTCAAACACAAAATATCAAAACAAGTTATATAAAAAAAATACAGGTTATAACAATACAAGTTACAAAAAGTATAAAAAAGTAGACGTTGTACATTTACAAGGTTAGTAAAAAAAAAAAAGTCCATTTACATAGAAGTATAATGAGATGAGAAAATGAGAAAATTAGATGATTCTTGAAAATGTTCCCCGAGCTGTAATCTTGGAGGTCCCATTCTAATTTGTGAATCTTCCTTTTAATGATGTCACCGGAATTCTCCTCAAGTGAAGCATTCATTGAACATAACTGCTCAAAACAAGCTGTACCAATTTGTGCAGAAAGGGTAGAACAAGATACAGAAATTTCTTCCCTTACTTTTTGTTGTTTAAGAACATCTCTTTCAAGTAAAATTTGGGTCCATTCTTTAACGCAATGATGGGCAGCCACTGCCTATCTATTTTCAAACTGTTTATCAGTAGAGTTAAAAGGAGTAGTGGGGCATTTAACAAAACGCAGAACCCTGGGTGTAATATCAAGATCTAAATATCTCTTAAGCCCCAAAATGTTATAATAAATCACATTTTCTTTGTTAAGCAGCCTCTCAAGGGAATCAATATTACTACGAACCTCAGTGGAAAAATTATTACCAGCCATAAGTCCACCAACATTTTCAAATGGATTGTCGCTTCTCTTGGCTCTACCTTCCTCCAGAAATCTTTCCCAAGACAGAAGGAGGCTGTGCATGCTGAGCTGAAGTGCCTTCCAGCAGTGCACCCGGTTGTAATTTATTCCTCAGGGAAGACAGAGTAGAAGACTGTGCAGAATCAGTAATATCTGGAAATAAATGAGGCAACTGCAGAAGTGAATTGCTGGCCATATTCACTAAACAACAAAATAAAAAATAGAAAAAATAAATAAAAACGCAAAGAAAGCGAAGGACACCAACTGCAGAAGCATAAAATTCAAAATTGTTTAATACTCCAGCACCTCGGCTAACAAGCCTTCATACAGAAGCACAAGTTGCACTTAAATAACAAATATCACTTCATAGGTAGGTGCTAGGCTATCGGCCCAAGGGCCTACGTAAGCCTAGCCAACAAGGTTCCCTGGCTTACGCCACCCAAGAAAGTTATTTTCCTGTGCCACTGTCGAGCAGACACACAGAAGTGATCCCCGGGGTGTATTTCCTATTTCCCATCCACTCATCAAGATTTTTCTTGAAGAGTGCTAATGAAGAACTTTGCTTGACCTAGATGGGTAGCCTGTTCCAGAGTATGGGAAGTCTCTGGGACAGGAATTTATCCCTCCAGAATGTCCTAGTGTCAAGGTTTAGGTCCCTAGAGCATGTAGCTCAGAGGGATTGGGATTTCTTTAGCTGTAGCATGTCCAACAGCTCTGGGTTTGACATAGCTTTATATGTTTGGCAGAGATCACCTCGGAGTAGGCGATATGCTACGGAGTAAAGTCGGAGTTTTTTGAGGCGGTCACTGTAGAGCACTTGTTTGAAGCCAGTAATCCTCTTTGTGAGGTACTTCTTTGGCCTTTCCAGCTGCTGCAGATGTCTTGTGAGGTACATTCCAAAAGGGGCGTTGTAACTCTATAATGGGTCTAATGAGTGTCGAGTAGAGGGGAACAATTGCCTCTTTTTTCCTGAATGAGAACCCTTTTATGATGAGGTGTGCCACGTAGAAGGACTTCCTGACTACTATGATGATGTAACTATCAAAGGAGAGACTACTGACCACCTGGGTCCCAAGGTCTCTTATCACACATTTGGTGTTAAGTAGATTGCTGCCTATGTGGTAGTTCATGGGTACTGAGTTTTTACCAAAGGGGATGACACTGCACTTCTTGGCATTGAGCTTAAGGCCATGGGACACCAGGCATCTGTCTCAGTGAGGCCCTTCTATAGGATGTACACATCATTTGGGGACTTGACTACAGCTCCTAGTTTGCAGTCATCTGCAAACTTCATTAGCCAGAGGCCTTCTGTGTTAGCATGTACTTCAGAGAAGTAGATACCAAACAGGAAAGGTCCCAGGACGGAACCCTGTGGTACTCCACTTGTCACTGCTTTGAGGTCAGATTTGGATTCTGCAACTTTTGCAGTGTGGGTTCTGCCAGTGAGCCAGTTGGCAACCCATCTTGTGACGTAGGGATTTATACCTAGTTTGTGAGTTAGCCATAATTCCAGAATGGGGGATGGTGTCGAAAGCCTTGGCGAGGTCAAGATAGGCTGTGTGACCCACCTTACCCTCATCTACGGCTTTGGTGACTGCCTCAAAGAAGTCGATCGGGTTCAGGAGGCATGATCTGCCTTTCACAAACCCAAACTGGGTGGGATCCAGAGTTTGGAGGTTACCAAAGTCTTTGTTTATGAGTTCCATGATGATACCGTTCCATGGCCTTGCAGACCAGGCTCGTCAGGCTAATAGGTCGATAGTTCCCGGGATCAGTGGTGGCTCCCCTTTTGTGGAGTGGGATAACTGTTGCTGTGCGCCATTCAGTGGGCACAAAGCCTGATGATCGGCTATTATTGAACATGGTGCTTAAGTGGGGAGCCAGTTCATTCTGAAGTTCGTGTAAAACGCAGCCTGGGATGTTGTCCAGTCCCACAGATGCTGTGTTTTTGGCTTTAGAGTGCAGTTTTTACCTGTGTAGTTGTGATTACTGGGACTCTGCATTCTTCCTGTATAGATATGGGCCCTTTAGGGGGTGAGAGGGGGGTAAAGTTAGCACTGAACCTATCTGCCAGGATGTTGGCAATATCAGTTGGTTTTGTAATTTTCGTGCCTTTGTGCTGTAACTCAGAGCAGATCTGGGTGTTGCCATTAAGATTCTTGACATAGCTATAGAATGCTTTGTGGTTGTCCTTAGAATTAGTGGTGATTTTGTTTTCATAGCTAGCTTTGGAGGATCTTATAAGGGATCTCAACTTTTTACTGAGGCTGACCAGGGAGCTCCTCCACTCATGGGATTTTACTCTCTTTTGCAACAGTTTCTTCCTTCTGTTGTTCAATTTGTTTATGGCAGGGGACCACCAGATTGGCTTCCTTTTTTTGGAGGATAGCATCTTGGTTCTGTTTGGGATAGCATGATCCATGCACTCGTGTAAGTGCTTATAGAGTGCATTTGTGTAGGATTCAGCAGTTGTAACTGTATTGTCCATCTGCATGGGTGTCATGAAGTTCACCACTTCTGTCTTAAGAAGCATGAAGTTGGCTTTGGAGAAATTTTTTACTGTGGTTTCCTTAATGGGGGAGGGGGTGGGATGTGGATATCAAGGGTGATTAGCTTATGATCGGATAGGACCAACGAGGAGATGACTTCAGGTGTGGAACACCAGTTACTCATGTTGGTAATGACTAGGTCTAGGATATTGTTGCCCCTGGTGGGGGTGTGGATAAGTTGATCTAGGGCATTGGAGGATGTTCATCGTGTTATACTGCTGCAGTCATCACACTTGGGTTATCCTGCCATCAGGCGGTCCCGCAGTCGGCCGAATCCCAAGGTCTTGGTCCGGCATCGGTTGTCGTCGCTTCTTCCCTGACATCAGTGCGACAGGGGTATAAAAGAGGCAGCCGACGCCATTTTCTTCAGTCTTTCTTGCCGCGCTGTGCCCGAAGCAGAAGCAGTTCGCAAGTGCCGGTCGGCTAGCTCCTGAGATTTTCGAATCGAATTTCAGCCCGAAGTCTTCTCTAAAGCTAAGTACCCCGTTGGGGAATCTTTTCTTGCCTCAGACCGATGTCAGACAAAGTTAATAATTGCATTTCTTGTGGGAAGCAAATACCTCATAAGGATTTTCATTCTTATTGTATTCCTTGCCTAGGCCCAGACCACGACGTCTCTGGTTGTCGTTTTTGTGCTAGGTTCAACAAACGTACAATCAAGCGTCGGGCAGATTTCGCCCAACATTATTTTGGCAGAAAATTTAACTATAGCATGTCGTCGGAACAACCGACATCAGCAATGATTAAAAAACGCAAGGATAAGGACAGGCATAGGCCAAGACCAGATACCGAGGCCTCAGCAAGGCCTGCCACCGGTACTCCGCTTTTCACCGAGGCGCCTACGCAGCCCCTGACTACCGCTGAATTAGAAATTCTGACAGCCTCCCAGACCGAATCAGCTGGGCCCTATGCCTAAAAAACAGATGCTTAAGATGGCTGAGGATTTAATTACCCTTATCAGGGGTTCACAACCCCCTCCTGACAAAAGGCCTAGACTGGAGGAAGATTATTCTTCCTCTGACCAAGCATCCATTTCCTCAGCTAACTCAGAGGACCAGGTTTATTCCTTCCCTCCTTATGAAGACTCAGATGCTGAAGAGTCCATTCCCTCTGTCTCCCCCCCGAAGACTACTCTTTTGGGGAAACTTTACACACCATGAGGGAACACTTCCACTGGGAAGGCCAAGATTTCTCTGACTCTAAGAAAAGACTCTCTGAGTTTCTTCTTCTCCCACAGCATAGACCCCTTGCAATTCCTCCAGTTTTAGACATTTTGGATGATGTTTACACCGAATCTAGTCTAAACCCAGATTCCTTACCTCCTGCACCAGCTAAACCAGACAGATACTACCGAGTTCCTGATTCTCATAAGTTTCTATATAAAAGCCCTGTTGCAGACCCCAAAACCTTTTCCCAGGGTCCCAAAGAGGTTAAGGATTCTACTGCTAAGAATCCACTACCTTCTGAAAGAGATTCCAGAGCATTAGAAAGATGGGGGAAGAAAGTGTATACATCTGCCACTTTGGCCATGAGGGCCTTAAACTGCCAATTCCACATGCTAAAATACCAGCAGTACTTGATTACACAGTTAAAGCAGAAAATGATCCCTCAGACAGATCAACCTGATTATAAAGAGATGCAGGATTTGCTGCATGCAGCAGAACAGGTGGGAAAGCATACCTTACAGTGTGGTTTTGATTCATTGGAAGCCTCATGTAGAGCAGCTGTCACAGGATCTGTAATACGTAGACATGCTTGGCTAAAAGAGCAAGCCTTACCAGAACATGTCAAAGAAAAGTTATTGGATGCTCCATTGCAGAAAGATGTGTTATTTAGTGTCAATGCAGAGGAAGTTTTAAAGAAAATGGAAGAAAAGGCAAAATCTATGCAGACAGTTAAAGATTTTTTACAGGTTCAACCTGTAGAAACTGGCCATCCAAAAACTGGTCCTTTCCTGTATCAGACAGACCCCAAAGGGGTAGGTACAGATGCCCAAGGGGCAGAGGCCAGCCACAAGGTTCTTTCAGGCCTAGACAGTGGCACACAACAACTCAAAGAGGTGGAGACGAAAGATCTCAACCCTTCAGGAAACAAACACAATGACTTCCCTCTTCGCCTGCCAAGCAAAATTGCCCTGGCAGCACCTTTGGGAGGAAAACTGGCTCTATTTCCACAAAATTGGCACATCGTAATGAAGGACAAATGGGTTCTGGATATTATTACCCGAGGCTACAGATTTCATTTTCACACTTTACCACGGATGAGAGGCATGCCAAATCTGCCTCCAAACCAATGGGCAGAGGCACAAATGCAAATTTCAACTCTAATGGGTATGAAAGCAATTCAAAAGGTACCTACAAAGGAGCAAGGCCAAGGTTTTTACTCAAGACTATTTCTAGTACCAAGAAAGGACAAAGCCTGGAGACCCATTTTAGACCTCTCAATTCTAAACACATACCTGGAGGTACCCAAATTCAAAATGCTCACACTACAGCAGCTTCTTCCCATGCTGGGCAAGGAGTCTTGGCTGGTAACGTTGGACCTCAAAGAGGCATACCTGCATGTCCCTATCAGACAAGATTGCAGAAGAGATCTCAGATTTTTGGCAGGTACAATGCATTATCAATTGTCTGCATTGCCCTTTGGCTTATCTACTGCGCCCAGAGTATTTACGAAATGCCTGGCATCAGTAATTGCATACTGCAGACAACGAGGAATACAAATTTATCCATATCTGGACGACTGCCTGATCCAAGCGGACAGCAAGGCCATTCTATTACAGCATCTGGCATTTGTAACAAAGCTGCTAAGTTGCCTAGTGTACACAGTAAACAAAAAGAAGTCAAAGCTAATACCCTCACAAGACATAATATTCCTGGGTGCCAGCTTAAATACAACGGCCCAGATAGCTTATCTCACGCCAGACAAACAAAAATAACTGACTCAATACTTCAAAAAGATGACAACTTTTACCCAGCTCACTGCAAGGAAAATCCTGCAGGCATTTGGGTTCATGGCATCCTGCATTCAACTAATTCCACATGCAAAGCTGCATATGAGGAAATTACAATGGTACCTGAAAAGTGTATGGACTCAACACAGGCACAGCCTCGAAACAAGTACACCTGTCATTCCCTGCCTTCAAAAAGAGTTCCTATGGTGGGCTCAAGCATGTCAAATAAACAAGGGTCTTCCTTTTGTCTTACCTCCAGCAAACCAAACTATGACAACAGATTCTTCAGACTACGCCTGGGGAGCACACATGGCAGGACAGTGCATACAGGGCAAATGGTCTGCAAAACAAATGCATCTACACATCAACCAAAAGGAAATGCTAGCTGTGCAAAATGCACTGACAGCCTTCAAGGACCTCTTGCATCAAGGACAACTACTAATAAGGACAGACAACTCCACAGTTATGTGGTACATAAACAAACAGGGAGGAACACACTCCTACCCTTTATGCAGACAATGACCTTGTGGAACACAACATTGACTTACCAAGTACAACTGCAAGCACAATTCCTGCCAGGAAAGGAAAACATACTGGCAGACGAATTAAGCAGAAATATGGCAGATCCTCACGAGTGGAGACTACACCCACAAGTATTTTCAATGATAACTCAAAGGTGGGGATGCCCAGACATAGATCTATTTGCCTTCCCCAACAATTGCCAACTACAGAAATTTTGCACAAGGACTTATCATTCCCTAGCCTGGAAAGTGGATGCTCTTTCTTTCAGTTGGACAGCATTGACAGTCTATGCCTTCCCACCACTACCTCTATTGACCCAAGGTATTACTGAAAGTCAGATCATAGGTTCATAGGTTCATAGGTTGGTACTAGGCTATCAGCCCTAGGGCCTATACAAGCCTAGCCGTAACAATTCCCTGGCTATTTCTTCCCACATTATTTACTTTCCTGGACCCCTGTCTAGCAGGGCGACTGACGTGATCCCTGGGGTGAATTTCCTTTCTCCCATCCAATCGTCAAGGTTCCTCTTGAAGAGGTATAAAGAGGCACTCTGCTTGACATGTATGGGCAATCTATTCCAGAGTCTGGGGAGTCTCTGGGTCAGGAACCTATCCCTCCAGCATGTTTTGTTTATTGTGATGACAAGGTTTAGATCCCTAGAGCGTGTAGCTCTGAGAGATTGGGATTTCTTTAAGTGTAGCATGTCCAACAGCTCTGGGTTTGACATGGCCTTGTATGTTAAGCAGAGATCGCCTCTGAGTAGACGATATGCAACAGAGTATAGCTGGAGTTTTTTAAGGCGGTCAGCGTAGGGCATCTACTTTAGGCCTGTGATTCTTTTAGTGAGGTATTTCTGAGGCCTTTCCAGTTGTTGCAGATGTCTTGAGAGGTACATACCAAATGGGGCGTTTTATTCTATAATGGGTCTAATGAGGGATGAGTACAGTGGGACAATGACCTCCTTTTTTCTGGATGAAAAGCCCTTCGTGATGAGGTGTGCCACATAGAAGAATTTCCTGACTGTTGTGGCGATGTGGTTATCGAAGGTTAGACTACTGTCCACCTGTGTCCCTAAGTCCACAAATGATCCTCATTGCTCCGGACTGGCCATGTCAGCACTGGTACCCATTACTAAGGAACTTGACTCACAGCCCTCCATGGATCTTACCTCAATTCCCACTTCTGTTGACTCAGCAAAACTCTCAGATCCTTCACAGTGAGCTCAGGACTTTAAATTTAGCTGCATGGAGAATACCTTGAATTATCAATCAGCACTTCTCTCAAAGGATGTACTGAATGTCATTTTGGAGGCCAGGAGGCGCAGCACCAGAAAAACTTACTCAGACAAATGGAAAAGATTTTGTGCATGGAATCAGGCTAAAGGCCATAATCCTGGGATACCAAACATTCCTCAAATACTGCAATACTTAACTGAGATGCTACACAAAGGCCTTTCTTTCTCATCCATTAAGATCCATGCTTCAGCCATTTCAGCTCAATATAATACGGATCCTCCCATCTTCTCACACCCTTTACTAAGGCAGTTTCTCAGAGGGGCTAAGAATATAAGACCCCCCCCAGAAAACCCCCAACGCCAGCTTGGGACCTCAACCTCGTTTTAGAAAAATTAACACTGCCTCCTTTTGAACCAGCCTTCTCAGCAGAACTACAATACTTGTCATGGAAAACAGTTCTGTTGCTGGCTATCACCTCAGCACGCAGGGTCTCAGAACTACAGGCACTCATGGCAGTGGAACCTTTCATCATTTTCCATCAGGACAATCTCTCTCGACGAACTAACCCTACCTTTGTGCCAAAGGTAGTATCCAGTGTGGCTTTGAATCAGACCATTCATTTACCCAAATCCTCAGAATAAAGGAGAAAAACTCCTTCACTCTTTGGACATTCATAGACAGCTACGTTACTATTTGGATAAGACAAAGACCTTCAGAAAAACTGACTAACTCTTTGTATCCTATGCTGCAGGTTCACAAGGAAAGGCTATTTCAAAACAGACCATCTCCAAATGGATAGCACATTGTATCCGCTTTTGCTACTCGCACCATGGGAAAGCAGTGCCTGTTAGTATTAGGTCCCTTTCTACCAGGGCTACAGCAACCTCAGCAGCCTTTCTCAGGGGGGATCCAACCAAGGACATTTTGGAGGCAACTACTTGGAGTTCAGTGCACACCTTTACCAAACACTACCACCTTCCATTATACTCAAAAACCAGAGCTGGTTTTGCCACTGCAGTTCTGCAGGACATCCTAGCTTCGCATAACCCAGTTTAGTACCAGCCACCCATCCATAGCTTTGGGATTCAACCCAAGTGTTGATGACTGCAGCAGTATAACACGATGAACATAGTACAGTTTTGTACCTACCATAAATGTAGATGTTCGAGTGTATATACTGCTGCAGTCCAGGTTACCCTCCCACCTTCCCCTCTACATACCAGGGTGTTAGTTATAACTCCATGTACATCAATCAATTGGATGCATGTCTATATGGTGTATTTGCTAACAGCTAGTACTACTGTTTATCTCCTAAGGTATTTTTGCATAGTTATTTGTATTGCCTTCCTAGTTGGGGGCACCTGACATCTGGGGCAAGAAAAACTGAAGAAAATGGCTCTTTTATACCCCTGTCGCACTGACGTCAGGGAAGAAGCGACGACAACCGACACCGGACCAAGACTTTGGGATTCGGCCGACTGCGGGACCGCCTGACGGCAGGATAACCCAAGTGTGATGACTGCAGCAGTATATACACTCGAACATCTACATTTATGGTAGGTACAAAACTGTACTTTAAGAATTCCAGAAAGTGTTGAGCTAAGGAGTTGGTACACGAGTAATTTTCCCAGTTAATGGTGGGGTAGTTGAAGTCGCTCATTATTAGGGTGTTTGGTTGAACCCTAATATTTTCCAGTACATCAAGAAAAGAGGAGTAGGAATCCTGGGGCATGGTGGGGGATCTGTAGCAAGCTACAATTTGGATTGCAGTTTTGCCCAGAGTTAGTTGTACTTGGATGACCTCGGATGCGTTATGCTGAGCAACTAGCCTGGAGGTGTGGATATCCTTAATGAATATGGACACACCTCCGCCTTTGGTGTTTTGGTCCAGGTTACATGGCCGAAAAGTGTGGTATGAGTTATAGCTTGGTAGTGCAGGGTTGCTGTCTGGAGCCTTGAACCAGGTCTCAGTCACTGCACAGATATCAATGTTCTCCATTTTAAGGAGTGCCTCAAGTGAGTGCATTTTGAGATTTAGAGTTCTAACATTGAGTAGCATTACCCTCAGTTTTTGCTTGCCTGTTCCTGTTATGGTGGTGAATTTGTTATTTGAACCCTGCCTAACAAAGGCACTATAGGGGCAACAGGAGCCTTAGCCAGTATCTGGAATCCCAGGGGCGATAGGTGCAGGCCATCTGTGGCAAAGCATTGTGGTCTTTCTACCATGTCATCCCAAGCAGACAGATACTGGATCCCCTTAAAATGATACCAGAAGCTTAGCCAATTGTTGAAGTCAATCATTTTGTCCTTGTACTGTGGTATCATTCTGGACGATGGCAGAATGCTACTCAGGGCTAGGGTCTTACCTGCCTGGGCTACAAGATCGGAGAGCTCTTCCATGTCTCTTTTCATGTAGTCCAGGGAGGTACATCTCAGGTCATTCACACCAACATGGACAATGACAGAGTCATATTTGTACTTGTTGTGGAGTGACCTGAGTGCGTGGGTTATGTGGCGGATTCTGACACCCGACAGGCAGCTGACAGTAACCTTCTCCTTGTTTAGCCAGGTGAGTGGGACATCAGTGTGCCTGATTATAGAGTCACCTATGACTAGTGTGTTGGGTACGTTGTTTTGCCTTATTGGCTGTGGTTGAGTGGCACACTGAGTCTGTGGGCTGTGTGTCATTTGGGTTTGTGTTGGGGGGATGGAGGTTGCTTGCATTTCTGCTTTGGAGGTCTCTGTTGCTTAGACAGATTATTATTGATAGCATCCGCAAATGTTTTTGTGTTACTTTGTGTGGATTTTGGTGGTATAGATTTAGTGATACTATGTGATGAGTGTGGTGTGGTACAAATGTTTACCTTCTCCTCATGACTGTCAAGTTCATTCTTGGTTGGAGAGAGCTTTACCTCCAGTTTGGCTAGATAAGTGCATCTCTCACAGGTTGTAGTGTTGGGTGGTAGGAGGAGAGGGTTGTCTGTGTACATGAGGCAATTTCTACATTGCCTCAACATGCCCAGATTTATCAGATAGACAGGAGAGAACACTGGGACCTGACCCTTGGACATGCCTGAATAAAAAACTATTTTCCTGTAGATAAGTGAGTACAATAGCTGTTTTCTCTAAGCCAGTGAGAAAAGTAAGTACAAAAACTGTTTTCCTGTAGGTAATGAGGAAGATTGAGTGCTATAGTAATTAGTAGCTTATTTAGTGCTTACAAGTTCTGAACAAGTGCTGAGCATGAATAAGCAAATTTAAGTGCTAAAACTAAGAATCTATATCTGCACTGGACGAATTACAGGACAGAAACAAGTACAAATGCAGGCTTTCAAATCAGAAAGTTGAGAGAGATGGAAGATTGCCCAAACGGCTAATAACTACAATTTCTGGGCCAGAACCACTCCTTATGTGGTAGACAGGTTACCTAGTACTTACCACTCCCACTGATAAGCTAGAAGGCTTTCCTCCAACACAGAAAGGCTTGGGGGGCTCAGAAGCTTACATACAGTCCTGGATACAGCAAATCTGTATCTGGAACACTAGTTACAGGAAAGGTAGGAAACAGGCTTACAGTTTTTTGTTTTGTTTTTTTTTACAGAAAAGTAGCAAAAACAGTAGTAAAAACAATTCAGATGCAGTGCAAGCTAGCACACTTGAGCATGTAGCAATATTAGACCAAACGCAGTTTAAAAAATGCAATTAAATTAAAAAGGACTAAAAGCAAGTGCTGAAAGAGTTTATTAGGTAGAATGTGGTAAAGAGATGGGACTAGGGGAGTGTCCCAGATCAAATCTACAGTGGGGCGGGCAACTGCAAAAGCCACCAAATTTAAACTACAAACCACAAATAGGGAAGGGGGTTGGGACAAAACAGTTTCAGCAGAGATCTAAGCAACAACTAACAGTACAAACTTTAAAACCAAAAAATATACTCAGCTCTGTATATTTGCAGATCAGTCTCTCAGAACAGTGAGACAACAGTTTCAACAGAGATCTAAGCAACAATTAACAAACTCTATAATCAAGAAAAATATACTCAGCTCTGTATATTTGCAGATAGTCTGTAAGGCAGTCTCTCAGAACACAGGTTCCAGCAATTTAAATGCAGGCTGTTACAGGTCAAATTAAGTGATCTTTGAGTTAGATACCACACCAGCTGTAAAAACCAATTATATCAACTGAAGACACGGCAGAAAATGGGGTGGGGGGGACAGTTTCAACAGAGATCTAAGCAACAACTAACAGTACAAACTTTAAAACCAAAAAAATATACTCAGTTCTGTATATTTGCAGATCAGTCTCTCAGAAAAGTGAGACAACGGTTTCAAAAGAGATCTAAGCAACAATTAACAAACTCTATAATCAAAAAAATATTCTCAGCTCTGTATATTTGCAGATAGTCTGTAAGGCATTCTCTCAGAACACAGGTTCCAGCAATTTAAATGTAGGCTGTTACAGGTCAAATTAAGTGATGACTTCATTAATCAATTACCTACCTCCACATCCCCATAAGGGAATCCTGCAGGAAATTACTGTGCTTCAGAGCAGGCTCACAACACTTTCAGTTCTCTGCGCTACCCTTTGGCTTGTCTACCTGCTCCCAGGGTATTCACCAAATGCTTAGCCCCGGCCATAGCATTTTGCAGACAGAGAAATGTACAGATTTACCCTTATCTGGATGACTGCCTCATTCAGGCAGCGTGCAAAGAAAAGCTGCTCCAGGTCCTCCTCTTTGTCAAAACCCTCCTAACTTCCTTAGGGTTCACCATCAATGAGAAGAAATCAAAGCAAACACCCTCCAGGAAGATCATTTTCTTGGGAGTGCTGTTGGACACAGCATCCCAGATGGCCTTCCTATCCCCAGAAAAGCAGAACTTCCTGCCTCTACTTTACCAAGCTGGCTTCCAGAAGTCACCTCACTGTGAGGAAGTTCCTGCAAGCCTTGGGGTACATGGCATCTTGCATCCTTCTAATTCCTCTGGCCAGGCTTCACATGAGGAAACTTCAGTGGTATCTAAAGAACCTTTGGTGTCAGCGCGCTCAGCCTCTAGAAATCTCTCTCCCTTTGATCCCCTGTATATGGGCCGAGTTTCTCTGGTGGGCAGTGGCCTGTGCCAAGAACAAGGGTCTTCCCTTTATCCTCTGCCCTAACGGTCAGACCATCACTACCAATGCCACAGACATTGTTTAGGACGCTTACGTAGCAGGCAGGTGCAAGTCTTTGGGATGCCCAGCACCTTCCCTTACACATCAAGCAGAAGGAAATTATGGCAGTACAAAAGGGTCTGACATCCTTCAAACCCCATCTCAGGCCTGGGGTTCTCCTTATCAAAACAGACAACACCACAGTAATGTGGTACATCGACAAACAGGGACGGGCCTAATCTTGCCCTCTGTGCAGGCTAGCCATGAACCTCTAGCTGACAGCCTCCTCCATGGGATTACACCTAATTGCCCAATACCTACCAGGGATCAACAAATCCCTGCCAGACCACTTAAGCAGAAACTTACTGGACCCCTACGAATGGCAGCTCCACATAAAAATCTTTTTGCAAGTCACTCAGGAGTGGGGAACTCCGGAGGTGGATCTCTTTGCTTTGCACCTCAACCACCAGCTGAAAATATTCTGTACCAGGGAGTATCACCACATACCGTGGAAGGTGGATGCCTTGACCTTCCCCTGGAACTCCCTCTTTGTGTTTGCATTCCCTCCTCTGCCTCTTATTCCCAAGGTACTGATCAGGATAAGGGAGTAGAGACCAAAGGCCATCCTCATTGCTCCAGATTGGCCCAGACAGCATTGATGCCCCTTACTGCGCAGCCTGACATTACAGCCTGCCAGGCAGCTTCCCCTGATCTCAGACCTCTTGACTCAGGTGGGGGGGGGGGTGCTGCACCCAGACTTGCAGACACTCAAACTGTCAGCATGGCTAATACTCTAAAAGCAAACAAAGAGCCCCTACTAAGCAAACAGGTCCTAGACATTATCACAGAGGCCAGAAGACCCAGCACCAGAAAATCTTGCACAGAGAAATGGAAACGATTCTGCTTCTGAAGCCATTCCAGAGGGGGCAATTCCTCACACCCTTCCATCCCTCTTATCCTGGGCTACCTAGTGGAGTTACTCAGTAGTGGCCTCTCCTTTTCTTCTATTAAAATCCACACCTCAGACATTTCAGCACATTTCGATACACATCAGCCCCTGTTCTCACATCCTTTGATTAAACAATTCCTCAGAGGGGCTTCTAATATCAGACCTCCCAGAAGGCCACCCACTCCACCGTGGGACCTGAGTTAAGTTTTGGAAAAACTAACCTTACCACCCTTCGAACCTGCTGCTTCAGCAGAACTAAGATACCTCTCCTGGAAGACTGCTTTTTCCTACTAGCTATCACCTCAGCCAGAAGGTTTTCAGAACTTTAGGCACTTATGGTCATTGAACCTTTCATAATTTTCCATGCATACAGGGTCTCTCTGAGGACTAACCCCTCTTTTATGCCCAGGGTGGTATCTAATGTGACTCTCAACCAAGCCATACATCAACCCACCTTCTTTCCTAACCCTCAAAACAAGGGGGAAAGAATTCTGCACTCACTAGACGTGCACAGACAGCTCAGATACTACCTGAACCATACTAAACCCTTCAGGAAAACAGACCAGCTTCTTGTCAGCTTTGCCCCAGGGGCAGAGGGGAAGCCCACTTCCAGATATCACACTGTATCCATTTCTGCTACAGATTACATGGGAAACTACCTCCTAAATCTATTCGTACCCCTTCCACTAGGGCAGCCCCCATTCCACAGCATTCCTTAGAGGAGTTCCCACCAGGGACATCTTGGAAGCTGCCACCTGTACATCTATCCATACCTTTACAAAGCATTACCACCTACCTCTTTTCTCTAAGGCTAGGGCAGGGTTTGCCTCTGCAGTTCTTCTGCAGGGCATACTGACCCATGTCTAGGTCTCTAACTAATCCTTCCACCCCCTCTCCTCAGCTTTGGAAATCCTCCCACAGGTGATGACTTCAACAGTGAAACATGAAGAACATAGTACAGTTGTGTACACTTACCATAAATGTAGATGTTCAAGTGTATTCACTGTTGCTGTCCTGGTTTCCCTCCCTCCTTCCCCATTATATCCTCTTCCCTTAGGGAGACATAGGCTTCTCATGGTGGCTTTTAGCTACCAGGACAACTTTACCATATTTCCTTGGGCTTCTGATGAGGTAGGGCAAGAAAAACTGATGTAATAGTATCAGCTGCCTTGCTTTATAGCACAGACGACCTGACGTCAGTCTGCATGAGACAGCAGCCAATGCAGAAAAATATTGATTCTGGTATCCGGGCCGGCCGAGGGCTACCACAGCAGGGATAACCCACAGGTGATGACTGCAACAGTGAAAACACTCGAACATCTACATTTATGGTAAGTGTACATAACTGTACTTTCTAAATTTACTAACACAACACGATGTTTCCTAAAATGCAAGACTCTGCTCATTAGAATTCATAATTCAACCCTCTTCCACTGGAGTGATTGAGGCAAACTAAACTATTACAAGGGATTTATGTGGAAAGGCAAATGCAAACAAGTATTTATTATGAGAATTTCCCGTTAAATAATTATTTTTAGTTTTCACAACCACTTACATTTTATAAGATCGTCCAAAGGCTAAAGAATCAAACTATCTTCTCTCTGTATAAAAATGAGCACTACAGTGTCTTTTTTCCATTGTAAGCAAGTTATTTGCTCATCACGACGAGAGTTCAAAGGTCATACATGTCATCTGATGCAGCATTTACTCATCTGTTTCAACTGTTTTTAAAGATGATCGTGGTCTGCGCTCATGAAGTTAATAAAGTGAAGCTTTTGGGGTTCTGGCAGTAAAATCAAGTAATGAAGGTAAGCTTCATTAGTAATGTCTCCTGCTCACTTTGCCGAAATACACTCGACCATCAGGGAGGAAAGTAAAACATAGTTAGCAAAGTTCCAATCACTCTTCAAGTCTTTATGGTTATAAAACAAAGGCAAACATTACATTTATTTCCTCTCCACCTTCCCAACAAAAATGAGCAGATCTTTCCACCAATTCTCGACATATTTATTAAAAAACAACTCAATGTTAGTAAGTATAGGTTTACATATATATGGAGTTGTTAGTAAAGCAAAAACACATCTCTTAATGACCAGCCAGCCACATCCACTTTGGATCTTCATGCAGTCACACAAGCAAAACTCCAGATGCCCATAACTCCAGAAATAAACTCTAAAACCCAAATAATTAAAGCGCTATAAACATTCAGTAGCATTCCCGACCCCAGATTGTTACAAATAAACAACAGAAAATGTCTGCTTACCATCATAGTTTCAAAACAGTTAAGAAAATGGAATATAAATACTATGCACAATGTTGATGCTGGACATGTATGTTTATTAAATAAACAGTAGAGTAGGTGACTGTATCTTAATATATCTATATACCCAATCTCTATAACTTAGAAAGTGGTAGTCTAACCCCTATATATAGCACTTTAACCAGAAGTTATTTTAAAATGAAATTATTTTGATCTATGATTTCATTGTAACATAGGCAGACGATAATAAAAATGAGGAGACATACAGTACATAGAAATCAAATTGTGAATTCTATAGAAAGAGTAAAGGAATTAGAGAGAGAGAAAATAAAGTAAAAAAAAAAAATATATATATATATATATATATATATATATATATATATATATATATATATATATATATAAGAATTGTGTATCTTATGTAATTTGTTGTTTCCCCTGAGTTGAACAGACATATATATGGAAAGAGGTTCATTCTATTTTCCCTTAAGTTTTTTGCATGTTTTATCACTAGTGTTTGATGTACCATTAACAGCTTGTCCTTTCAGACTAGGTAAGGATAAATCCATGTTTTCAACCCTGTCCAGCAAGTTGTTTTTCTTGATGTAATCAGTTGCTTCTTCAAGATTGTTAAAAATTTTCTGACCATCAGGGAGAGTGATTTTTATTCTGGCAGGAAAGAGGGATCTGTGCTTTAATATTAGGTTTTTTTAGATTCTTGATAAGGGGAACACATGCCTTTCTCAGTTATTACAGTAGATGTGTAGTAATTAACAAATCTAATGCTCTTTCCATTCATTTGAATTGGATTTCCTGACCAAGCTTTTCTTAATATTAAGTATTTATCTTGTGTTGACAGGAATTTCACAATGATAGATCTCACAGAAGCTGTTTTTTTTTGAGTGTTTGTGTGCCTTCTGTGGAAGGTTGGGCGCCGGGCTAGCAACTCGACACTGTAAAACTCCACTGCCAATCATGAGCGGACAGGTGATCCGCTGTACCGACCCCTAACCGGGAAAAGACGAAAGAAGAAGAAGAAAAGTCAATTATAAAACAAACAAATAACTATTTGCATAGTTTCACAGCTGATCGATACATCAAAGTTATACACATCAACAGCAATTAATATTTTTGAAGCAGGTCTTTACATTTAAGCCAAGATTTATATAAAAGCGTAATATTAGAAGTTCCCGTCTTTATAGTATGCAATTCACTACTGCAAACAATTTTGCCATACAAATAAATTCAACACTGGAGGGGTTAACTTTACTTTTCCAACTTTTAGTAATTACTTTTCAGGCTGTAGCAAGAATAGACCAAAGAAGAGGCACTTGGGTTTTTGGAATTATCTCAGGAATCAGGGCATTAAATGAAACTAAAGATTTAGAAATGTTACATGTATCTGATCATAGAGCTTCAATGTATTTATTAATTTCTTTGCAAAAAGGGGAGATGACTTCACATTTATATGCCATAGTCATCCGATCAGCTGTTATTTCAGAGTCGCATCTTCAGCATTTAATTCTGTTTGATTTATACATAATTGTAATTTTGTTGTGATTGACAAAAGCTCTGTGCAAGAATTTCCAAGTGAAAATGTTTCCAATATAATGAAGACATGGGTTTATCTGTAGAGTCTAATATTATTTTCTTGTATTTTTCAGATAGATTGAGCTCGCTGATTGTGTCCCAGGCAGGCATGTCCCTAGCCTTAAGCAGCATTCTGCCATCACCTTGATGGCTGGGCTTACGTAGGCCCTTGGGCCGATAGCCTAGTACATACCTATGAACCTAATACAAACAGAAAGTGATTGACTTTAACAATTGGCTTAGTTTCTGGTGTCATTCCAGGGGGATCCAGTACCTGACATCCTGGGAAGATATAATCGACAGACCACGATGCTTTGCCAGAGATGGCCTGCATCTGTCTCTCCTGGGCTTCAGGCTTTTGCCTCCCCCCATAGTGCCTTTTTTAGGAAAAGTGGTGAGGTTAAAACTACCAACATAAAAATTTCAACAAAACACAAATTAAAGGTCATGCTGCTAAACTCTAGGAGTCTAAATATGAATCTGCACTCATTGCAAGCATTCCTGGAAAATGCTGACATCTGTGCAGTCACAGAAACCTGGTTCAAAGCTGCAGAGAGCACCCCAGCCTTACCTGGTTACTCCTACTATCATACTTTCAGACCCCAAACTGTGGGCAGTAAAGCCAAAGGAGGTGAAGTTTCAATATATATTAAAGACACGCAGCTCCAGGCTGGTCAAACAGTATGATGCACAGGAGACACTCCAGGTGCAGTTAAACATTGATAAGACCCCCATTCAAATCATAGCTAGCTGCAGCCCTCCAAATCTGACTCAAGATGCCCAATACGCCTGTTCGGACATGTTTGAATATATCAAGATTCTACCCTTTACCCTGATCCTGGGTGACTTTAACTTCCTAAACATAAACTGAAAGATCTTCTCATGCTAGAACACAAAGGTCAGAGATTCCTCAATTTTGTCAATGCAAATGCCTTGGAACAGCTAGTCAATACCCCCACAAGAGGTAATATCTTGGACCTGGTATTAACCAACATGAGTGACCACTGCAGCATCCCTATAGTATCATCCTCCCTGGTAAGATCCGACCATAAAGTGGTCACTTTTGAAGTCATCATCTTCCCCTCCCCCCACAGCTAGGATCAGGCATAAAAACTTCTCCAAAACTGATTACAGCCTCCCGAGGGATGGTATAAACAGCTTCACAGTCCCTTCCCCCTGGCACCAATATCTAAAACTACACCAAAGCACTATACGAGCACTTTTATAGATGCATGGAATCAGGAATACCCAACAGGACTAAATCATCCTCCGCAAGAAAAAGTAAACCTGTCTGGTGGACATATGCTATAAATAAACTCTATAACAAAGGAAAAAAATTGTTGTCCAAGACCAAGAAGGAGCAGGTGCCCAACTGGAAGCAATGTCTCCTTAGCCTGAGCAAGCAAATAAGATCACTAGTGAAATCCTCTATAGCAAACTTTTGAGTCCAAATTGGCCACATCTGCTAGAGACAGTCATAAGGCCTTCTTCACATATGTCTGCAACCTCAAAGGAAGCACCCAAATCTGTTCAGAACTGGTGGTCAAGGACACCACATATACAAATGCTGTAGATATAGCAAACTTGCTGGCTGACAGATTCAGCAAACACTTCACCCCTCCTTCCCCCCAATCAGTAAATCAGGACATACCCGGTACCTGCCCCCTTCCCCTTATATCTAGGGAACAGGTCATCACTGCTCTTTCAAAGGGCAAAAAATACAGCCTCCATGGGACCCGATAACGTCCCAGACTGCATCCTGTGTGAACTCGTCAGGAACTTGCAGCACTATTAGGCTCCCTATTCAACCAAACACTAAGTACTGGTTTCGTCCCAGCTGAGTGGAGGACAGCCACTGTCATCCCTTTACACAAAGGTGGAAAATATGCTGATCCGCAAAGTTATAGACCCATCAGCCTAGCTAGCCTGATCTGTAAGGCCATGGAATGGATTTTCATGGACCTCATTAACAAAAACATTGGCAACCTCCCAGCACTTGATCACACACAGTTTGGCTTCATCAGGGGGAAGTCATGTCTGCTAAATTTGGTTGACTTTGAGATAGTCACCAAAGCCATGGACGAGGGGAAGACAGTGCATACTGCCTACCTTGACCTGGCGAAAGCCTTTGACACTATTTCCCACTCAGGCATAATAGATAAACTCTCTCAGCTAGGCATCAATCCATATGTTACCAGATGGGTAGCAAAATGTCTCACTGATAGAACCCACCTACTCAGAACAGGGGAAGCCATCTCAAGCAGTAGACCCTTAACAAGGGTTTGGTCTTGGGGCCTCTGTTATTTAGGATATACTTTTCTGAGGTGCAGGCCAAAACCAGTGGGCTATGGCTGACCAGGTTTTCAGACGACTGCAAGCTGGGTGCTGTCATAAATTCCCCTAGTGATGTGGACATCTTCCAAGAGGGTCTCACTCAGACAAATGACTGGATCTGAGACCTTCGTCTACTCCCTCAGGTCCAAAACATACCTCAAATCTGACTGAGATCATCACCATTGCAAGCTCCCCAAGGGCTTTCCACTTCAAGCTCGAATCCTAGGAGTTACAGACCCGAAGGCCAGGATCTGAACTCCTGAGTAAACTTTCAGACCAGTTTCCCCAGCTTTACCCACTAAATTACTGGAGACTCCAAAGCATTTGAGACCTGTTTCTGTAGTGTCGTCAAGGTACTCTAGGAGTTTCTTAGATGTGGATGTGGACAGATGATGAGATTTCTCAAGATTTAAATCCAGGTAGGTTCATAGGTTAGTTCTAGGCTAACTGCCCTTGTAAGCCTAGCCAGTTACCCCATGTGAGAATCAAACCCTGCACCTTGTGTCTGTAAGGTAAACATCTTAACCATTATGCCAACCTCCCATCCCTGGGTGTCCTGCCAACTCTGTCCCCTTTGTGATCTGTGAGTGTTCCCACCAAACCTAACCATTCTCTTTCTCTGATCCGACCAGTGATCTTGGAGCCGCAGGATCCTAGTTATCCGAGAGTGTCAATGTCGTATCTAAGAGAGCGTTGTGCCTCGACTCCAACAGCTACCTTGACCCGCCCTGCTCCAGTTTCATCTGATTTGAGCAGGTCTCTGATCTGTGATGTTGGCATCTGGTCCATAGGGGGGAGTTCAGCCCTCAACAGCTTGGATCTGATTTTTTCTGGAGACCATGGATCAGGAGTTCTTCCAGTCTTTCTTTCTTACTTGACTGTCTCAGCTCTGAGAGAGATGGAGGGGGGGGGGTCCTCCGGGTCCATCAGTTTTCCAGATTGCACAAAGGGTTTCACATAGAGAGAGAGAGCCTCTCTTATTCCGATCCTTCCTTTCATTGGATTTGAGTGCTGAGCTCATCATTCCTGTCCAAGATCAGTCTACCCTGAGAAGCCTTCAAGACGTTCCTCCTGAGGAAGCCCCCTATTTCTTCCAATACCTCCCATGAACACCCCACAGAGGAGGTTCCTCGAAAGGAAATGTGCAAGAGAAGAGACATAGACTCCCCAATGAAGTCCCTCACCAAAGAGACAGACTTTGATGAGGGAAAAGGATCCCCGCGATCACCACCAGTTGGACAGAAAGATGGCTGGTTGGCCCAGCCTCCTTCTTCTGAAGAGTTGGTGTTCTTAGATGCTTTTGGGATGGGCCCATCTATGTCGTGGGTGACCCCCCTCCCCCAGCAGATGAACTTATTGATTTAGTTTCTCATTGGGCTTGGAAGGAGACTCACACTATTGAACAGATCCCTAAATGCCAAGACAGATTCCTTGTTCCCCCTAAAGATGGACTGCATTGGACTAAAGGTGTTCCTGTTGATGCCATTGCTATGGCAGCAGCCACCAAAAAGGAGCTAGCTGAACAGAGCTCCTCTGTCCATCTGTCGAACAGGGAGTCTCAAGAGATGGACAGGTTTGGTAAGCACATTTATGCCTTAGCTGCCTTTGCAGTGAGTTTGTTAAATGACTTGGCACATTGCACTTGCTTGCAGAGAGATTTGGTCAAAGAACTTTCTGACTCTCTCGCAGAGACCATATCAGAAGAGGACGTCAAGAAAGTGTCTCCCCAATTGGCTACTCTTGCATCTGTCGATAATTCCTACATAAGGCTGATCTCCCATACAGTGGAGGGTTCCTCACGGGCAGCTGGCTCAGTTATTGCTGTCAGAAGACATGCCTAGATGAGGCTTTGTGACTTTGCGGAACCTTTCAAGGCATCTTTTGTCAGTGCCTCCTCTTTCTTTGCGCCATCCATCAAAGAAACTCTTACCTGCAGCGAACAGGAAGGAAAGACCCTGTCTGTTATGGGATCAAGTTTTCTACCCTCCAGTGTTCCTTTTCTAGAAATCAGTAAGGTGATAAGAAGACTTGGTTCTGAAAATCCCAATGGTTTTTTCAGGACCAATGCAGGGATTCTTCCTTCAGAGGCAGATGAGGAAGTCTCAATGGTAGATGCCGCCCCCAGAGGCAGAGGGGGTCCCCAGAATCAGGGCTTCAGAGAACCCTTCTCTGACACTCCCTATCAGGGCCCCTGAAGAGCTGCCCAACTGTCCTCCTCTGGAGGCAGTCTGGGTCATTTTTCACTGCACCTGGATCAGTCTGAAATGAAATGCCTGGGTGCTTAGCATAGTGTCCAGAGGTTATTACATTCCCTTTTTCCTTCCTCATCCAGTAGACCAAAAGAAACTCCCTGACATACCACCCAGTCAGAGGGAGCACACAGCACTAGAGATTCAAAAAATTGCTGCAAAATATAGTCATCCAAGAAGTCCCAACCGAACAAAGAGGATTCATAACTTACTCCCACTTCTTTTTAGTGCCAAAGAAAATGTGGGACCTGAGATCCATTCTGGATCTGAGCGATGTAAATCAGTATGTAAAGATGTCAGAGTTCTGGATGGTTACAGTTCAGTCCATTCTACCTCTGTTGCACAAGGATGATTGGATGTGCTGTTTAGACCTTCAGGAAGCGTAGTATCACATCAAAATAGACAGATGCTCCAGAAGCCATCTGCACTTCAGGCTGGGAGCCAGTCATTACCATTTCAGAGCTCTGCCCTTTGGACTCACCACAGCCCCTAGACTATTTACCAAATGCATGGCAGTAGTGGCAGCTCACCTGAGACTGAAAGGATTTCACGGGGTTCCATATTTAGACAACTGTTTTCTAACTGCCCCAACCCAGCATCAACTACATCAGGCAAGGGATTACTTGTTTCAGATCTTCAGCTCCCTCAGCATTACCATAAACCTTGCCAAGTCAAACCTATCTCCCATTCAGAATTTGGAATTCATTGGTGCCCTTCTGGATACAACACACTACATGGCGTCTTTACCTCCACATCATATAAGATCTTTGAGAAACCAAGTACAGGACATACTTTCTGTACCATCTCTGTCTGCAAAATTGATACTACAAGGTTTTGGCTTTGTCAGCTGCTGGAATCCTAGTTCGCTTAGCAAGATTTTTTTATGCAAATCCTCCAGTAGACTTCATCTGTTCAGTGGTCTGTTCTTTACCAACAGTTATCTGTTCCTGTCATGTTAACTCTGATTTGCAGATGTTATCTTTAATGGTAGATTCATTCTGATGACTTGTTCCTGGACAGGCCATTCCTCGTCCTTCCCCCAACACCCACAGTGACCACGAACACTTCCCAACTGGGGTGGAGGGGGGAGCATTTCAAGGGAAAGATGGTTCAAGGCATGTAGTCTTCTTCAGAGACCAGATTGCATATCAGTATCTTAGAGATGAGGGCAGTTCTTCTAACACTGCAAGCCTTTCGGGCAGTCTCCCCTTTGAGACAATTGTAATATACACTGACAACATGTCAGTAGTCTGGTCTGTCAACTAACAAGGAGGAAACTGCTCTTACCTGTTATGCAGAGAATACATTAGTGTCTGAGAATGGGCGATATCTTCAGAACGTTTTCTAGTTGCAACATATATACCAGGGAAATCCAACGTTCTGGCAGACAAACTCAACAAGTCCATTCTGACCCCTCATGAGTGGTTGCTCAGTCAATCGGTGGCAAATCTGTTTTTTAGCCATTGGGACCAACCTTGCTGTGACCTGTTTGCTTCCTCCAAAAACAAGTGCAGCAAGTACTTTGTTCTGATTGCCCCTGCAGGGGAGTCACCAAGGGAGGCTGTAGTTCTCAATTTGCCCCCTGGTCATTTTTCTGCTTACCCTCTGCTTCCTTTGATCCCGAAATCCCTGCAGAAAGCCAGCAGGCTGAAGAGCTTAGTCATCCTCATTGCCCCCTTTTGGCTTTATTAGGTTTGATTCCCCTTTCTCTGGTCTTGCCTGAAATATCTTCCATGGATTCTGGAGCCCAGCCAGGACCTCCTATCTCGCCCATTAGACAGTCTGCTCCCCAATCTCTCCACCCTCAAGCTAACTGCATGGCTTGTCCACTTCCAGTAACTGTATGAAGGTCCAGGCTTGTTTCCCCTGTTCAGGATATAGTTTTAGCATCCCAAAAAGTGTCTGCTAAGGTGGTCTACAGAAGTAAATGGAAAAGATTTACTATATGGGCTTCCAAAGAAAAATCGACCCCTTTTAAGCCCCGGTTTCAGCCATTCTTCTTTCTTTCTTTCTTTCTTTCCTTTTTAAGGAAGGAGCTAGTGTTTCCACTATAAAACTTAATTTGGCAGCTATTTTTGTTCCCTTTCCACTTCCAGACTATGCAAGGCATTCATGAAAGGGATTTTTCTGCTTGCCTATAAAGGATCTTCCTCCTCGGGATCTCACAGTTGTACTTCAAGGCCAGACTCAGAAACCTTTTGAACCAGCAAATGCTTGTGATGTGAAATTCGTGTTTTGAAAAACTATTTTCTGGGTAGGTATTATATCAGCAAAGTGAAATTGTGTATTTTCTATTATTTTTCACGTGTATATTTACCTTTTAAGCAGCTACTCTGCGTACTTTCTTGCCCAATAATTCAGCACCACACACAACCTGCATTTCTTCCTTCTGTCCTGACTATATTTTCAATCTATTGCAGTAGGAGCCCATGTAGAAATCATATGTAGTGAGCATTTTTTCAGCCTGTATCTTATCTTCTGCAACTAAGGTTGTCTTCCTAGAGTACCTGACAGTGTACCATGCAATATTTTTTTAGCTGTCTGAAACTTACACAGCACTTATTTTGGCAATTTATTTATCACAGGCCTCATCTCCATTCAGGGTTTATTTTCAGGGTGCAGTTTTTTTGAATGATTCC
Organism: Protopterus annectens; assembly: GCF_019279795.1. NCBI lineage: Eukaryota > Metazoa > Chordata > Ceratodontiformes > Protopteridae > Protopterus > Protopterus annectens. The sequence continues at coordinate 589,269,703 of NC_056746.1, forward strand.
TACCAAAATCCACCCAAGAGATTTAAGCTTGAGACTGTTGGATGAAGATAAAACTTTGTCTTGAATATCAGCAGTTGTTTACTTAATTTAATAATGCAGCTAAATTGGCAGCTCCATTATCATTGCCAATAACTTCCATGTGCAGCCTTGCTTTTTCCTGATGAGACCACGGTAATCTGTCTTTTGATAGCTTGGGTTGTATTTTCATTTTTTTCCATATTTACAAACGTTATACATCACATGTATTGTTATATTATCCTATCATTATTGCATAAATTTAGTTCTTGCCTTCTTAAACCTCATTCCCCCTGCAAAACATTTTTCTGCATGTTATAGTTCCCACAATTTACCTTTCTTAGTAATTTACTCCTACCCCTTTCCAAAGATCCCACTTCCTTTTCTCTTATCTCTGTTACAGTATTCACTACTACAAGCATAGTTGGTTTAGATTTTGATTTCCATTTTCTAGTAATTGTTTTTGGCAGAATTTAACTTAATGCCTTACTATGTTAGGGTTGCCACCTTTTCAAATGGCCATAGTGGGACATTTTCGAGACACACATCAGATTTTACAGGCCGACACAAACCCATGGTCAGTACAAAGGATAGAACTTTACTTTTTTGCCTAAATAAAAGCTTATTCTTGTAGCAGTTTAGTTGCTTATCCTGTTTCTTGTAACGTATGTATTTTAGATACAGAAATAACTATTTTATTCAACTATTACATAAAATATGGGACATAATTATGTCCTACAATCTCGGGACATTTGCCATTTTTAATATTTTTGGTCAGGACACAACCGCCACAAGAGGGACTGTACCTCGCAAAGTGGGACAGGTGGTAACCCTATACTATGTCTAGGCAATTCAGATCCCGTATAAAATCCTTAGTTACACTCATTTGCTTGCCCAGTATTCCTAACAGAGTGCGCTGTGGGGAAATATTAAAATCTGCCAACTCATTACACTCCCAAAACATAAGTTCCCCGTTACCTTTTTCTTCCCCATCACACTTCCAGCATTTGTCATCTACCAGAGAAAAAATTGTGGAATCTGCTTGGGGTATGAAAGTAAGCATCTCCTGGCAAAAATCCTAAATCTTCTAGACTTTGTTGCATATTTGGCCATGCATATGCCCACCCTTTGTTTCTTTGTGAATTGCACATCTAGTCTCTCTTCCCAATCTTTTCATACCCCTTCTGATTGATTCCTGTAGTCATTGTGCAATATTTTATATGCCCTACTAATTATCTGTTTTTAACAGCAGCTTCTGTTCTAGATTCAGTTAAAAACTCCACCAGTACAGGCCTTTCATTTAGGATTACCCTATCCCTTTCTCTTAGTCGTCACTATATCAATCTCTGATAGGGATAGCAGTCACTAGCCTGCAGTCCAAATATTTTCTTGGCCTTTTCCCATTCTGTTACCTTTCCCTGTCTAATTTGTTCCCCAATACCTTGACTCCTTTCCCAGCTTCATGTAGTAAATTCCAACCTCCTCTTGTCTATTCTCTGTACCCCTAACTGCAGTCATACCTATTGGCAGAATCTCCTTTCTAAATTCATGTGTTAGCTTAGTTCTTAGTATGCCTTCTGCTACTTTATGAAATAATATTCTGAATAATTGTTATTCTCTTTAAGGATCTGCATCCAAAATCCCACTCTTTCCCTTATTTCTTGAATTACCCCCTCCATCATAATCATCCCTTTCCACTTTGAATTGTAGCTTTCTGTGTATGATATGAATAAGAACCTTAAATGTGTATGTCTAAAATACCCCTTCACATCAGGTAATGCTGTACTTCCTTGTTTGGTTGGGAGGATCAACATATACCACTTGATTCATGCCCCCTTCCCCTCTCAAATAAAATCCTTCAACTCTTTATTAATTACTATCCACAACTTCTCGTCTGGTTAATAAAAAGTTGCCTTATCTGGGTATAAAACTAGAGGGACTAAAAAGTTTTTAATGCTTGTGCCTTGCTATACGTATTCATTAGCAGTAACTTCCTGTGTCTCAGTTTTTGTATTGATCTTTTATTTAGTCTCTTCGCACATATCCTTAACAGTCACAACTGAATTCTTTTTTAATCCGTACTGTGAAATACTTCATTTTGTCATGCTTCTGTAAGTGTGGGTATTGCTGGACCAGTTTGTGTGTTGATACATAGTTTATAGCTGTAGCCTTTGTTTTTATCTTCATTAATTTTATAACCTGAAAAAAAATATGTTTTGTCTCCAAAAATTCCACAACACAGAAATGTCCTTCTCTCATTCCATCAGGTACAAAATAATATCTACAAAAACAAATTTTATTGAACACCATACCAGTTAAGTTCTTACATTTCTGAGTCCCCTTATTTTCTTTGCCACTGGTTCTAAATATAACACAAATAAAGGGGAAAGATGACACAAGCCTAGCCATAACAATTCCCTGGCTATTTCTTCCCACAGTATTTACTTCCCTGGACCCCTGTCTAGCAGGGCTACTGGTGTGATCCCCGGGGTGAATTTCCTATCTCCCATCCAATCATCAAGGTTCCTTCTGAAGAGGGCCAAAGAGGTGCTCTGCTTGATATGTATGGGCAGTCTATTCCACAGTCTGTGGAGTCTCTGGGTCAGGAACCTATTCCCCCAGCATGTTTTGTTCATTGTGATGACAAGGTTTAGATCCTTGGAGCGTGTCTCTCTGAGGGATTGCGATTTCTTTAAGTGTAGCATGTCCAGCATTTCTGGGTTTGACATGGCCTTGTATGTTAAGCAGAGATCGCCTGTGAGTAGATGATATGCAACAGAGTATTTTTTTTAGGTGGTCAGGGCATCTGCTTTAGGTCTGTGATTCTTTTATTGAGGTATTTCTGCAGCCTTTCCAGTTGTTGCAGATGTCTTGAGAGGTACATACCAAACAGGACGTTGTATTGTATAATGTGTCTAATGAGGAATAAGTACAGTGGGACAATGACCTCCTTTTTTTTGGATGAAAAGCCCTTAGTGATGAGGTGTGCCACATAGAAGGATTTCCTGACTGTTGTGGCTATCGAAGGTGAGACCACTGTCCACCTGTGTCCCTAAGTCTCTTATCACACTTTCGGTGTTTAGTGTACTGCCACCTGTGTGATAATTCATGGCTACATGTTTTTTCCCAAAGGGGATAACTATACATTTCTTGGCATTGAGCTTGAACCCATGGCTCTAGCACCAAGCAGCTGTTTCTGTAAGGCCCTTTTGTATTCTATCCACATAATTTGGGGATTCAATAATGGCTCCCAGTTTGCAGTCATCTGTAAACTTTGTTAGCCAAAGTCCCTTGTTGTTGGCCTGTACTTCAGAGACGTAGATGCCAAACAAGAGCAGTCCCAGGACTGAACCCTGAGGTACTCCACTTGTCTGAAGCTGGATTTGGAGTTGGCTACTTTTACAGTGTGGGTTCTGTCAATAAGCCAGTTGGCAACACATCGAGTGATGTAGGGATTAATACCCAGCTTAGTAAGTTTATCTATGATTCCAGAGTGGGGGGATGGTGTTGAAGGCCTTGGCGAGGTCTAGATAGGCTGTGCAGACCACCTTACCCTTGTCCACGGCTCTGGAGACTGATTCGAAGAAGTCATTCAGGTTCAGAAGACAAGATCGGCCCTTCACAAACCCAGACTGCGTGGGGTCCAGTGTTTGAAGGTTGTCAGTGTCTTTGTTTATAAGTTCCATGGCCTTGCAGATCAGGCTCGTCAGACAGATGAGGCGGTAGTTCCCGGGATCCAAGGTGGATCCCCCCTTGTGGAGTGGGATAACTGTAGCTGTGTGCCACTCAGTAGGCACGAAGCCTGAGTTGAGGCTATGATTAAACATGACACTTAGGGGAGGTGCCAGTTCATTTTGTAGTTCATGTAGTACACAGCCTGGGATGTTGTCTGGTCCCTTGGATGCTGTATTCTTAGCTTTGGAGAGTGCGTTTTTGTTACCTGTGTGGCCGTTATTACCGGAATTTGGCAATCTTTCGGTATTGAGGGGGTGAAGTTTGCACTGAATCGATCTGCCAGGATATTGGCAATATCCTTGGGATCAGTATATTTAATGCCATTCTGTTGTAGCTCAGAGCAGATCTGAGCATTGCCATTTACATTCTTGACATAACTATAGAATGCCTTGTGGTTATCTTTGGAATCTTTGGCAATTTTATTTTCGTAGCTAGCTTTGGAGGATTTTGAGGGATCTCAGCTTCTTACTGAGGCTGGTAAGGGAGTTTTTTGCATCCTGGAATTTTCCTCTTTTCTGCAACAGTTTTTTTCCTTTTGTTGTAAAGTTTGTTTATGGCAAGGGACCACCAGATTGGCTTCCTTTTTTGAAGGAGAGTGTCTTGGTTCTATTGGGGATGGCACGATTCATGCATGAGTGGATGTGCTCATACAATGCCTTAGTGTAGGACTCAGCAGTCAAACTTTCAGACACAACTTAAACAGTGAGGAGCCCTCCCACTTTTATTTTTGCCTCCGATCCCTCATATATCCTTCCAATTAACGTTATTATTATATCAGGAAATGCAATTGCTTCCATTGCCATACTCACAAAATCTTTGCTTACTCTCTCAAATGCTTTCTCTGCATCAAGACCCACCAGTAACAGAGGTATTATCCTATATTCTGAAAAAGCCAAGCTAGCAGGTACAATTACTGGCACCAAATTGTATGCAAGGAAACTGAACCTTAAATTGATAATGGAGGGCCCAGAGCAACACCTTGAGGCCAACTCCACAGTCACCGATGGCAGCAGTGAGAGGGTGAATGACAGCAGGGAGAGGGGGAGCAACACCAGACCCTCAGAGACTTGAACACATCACAAGTAGAAGAAAAACACAGTAAAGTGTAGACACACTGGAGACAGACCACCACAATAAATGGAAAAGTTTAATAATCAAGGACAAGCGCTTTCGCGTACATAAAAGCACGCTTCTTCAGATCCATAGAAAATACATTTACGGGTGTTGTATATATACTAAAACTTCTCAATAATGAAACAATCAAACAATCAATTAGTTAATTAACTAAGCTGTAAATTCATTGTCCAATTAATGAATGAATAGATTAGTTTGGTATGCAAAAACATTTCTTAAACTCTAACATAACTAATTCTGTGTATCACTAAACAAGTTAAAAACATATTAAAACATATTAAAAACATTCTGAGACTTTTAGGGTTACACATAATCTATGTCAGTGTCTGTATCTAAAGCATCATTTGTGAGCTAGCAAGTTTGTACAATATACACTGCCCTTGTCATAATTATTAGTCTAAACCACTAAAATAAACCCATAGACTGGGTAATTATTGCATCTTTGAAAAGAATGTACAGTCAGGGTAAAATCGTCATAATTGAAGGAAATGACAACAATGATAAAATGAAATAAACTACATTCAAGAAGGTTAAACTCATTGTATAAAAAACCTATCTTCCCTATTTACAATCACATCACAAGTAGACCATGAAACATAAATGTCAGTTAATTCCACTGCATTAAATTCTGCTTTAATTGCATCAAATGCTGTAAATATATCTGGTACTCCTAGCAGAGGCATTGCCTTACAAGCTTTTTCCACTGTGTGCAAGCTGGAGATTAGGAGCATCCTGAACAAGAAACCTCGACACAAATGGTTCAGCCTTTCCCAAGACAAACGAGCTGCCCTCTGCATGATCCAAGCCCACCTCCAACTCCAGATAATGAAACTGGTAAAGGCACGGGCATTGTCATCATGAACCAAGAAGTTTACCTCAACAAGATGATATCAAGGCTCGAAGCTGACCAATGCTACAATTTAGTCACCACTGATAAGGTAAGGGCAGCCTTCCAACAAATTGACCTTACACTCCTTAAATTACTAGAAGAGGGAGCCATTTCCCAGCTAGAATTCCAGTTCATGGAGATAGACAGCACCCAACTAGAGAGGATGTTCGGGATCCCCAAGATTCATAAGGACACCTCTGACTCCCCTATTAAGACACACAGTGTCTTCCAAACGTATGAAAGCAGAGCACATTTCGGAGTTCCTGGACTCAATCCTGAATCCAGTAGTTCAAGAATCCTAATTTTACCTCAAGGACTTATGGCTTCTACTCCAGCAGACCAAAATTGAGGGCACTGACCACTTACTGGTCACCCTAGATGTAATAGCCCTATATACCAGTATCTCTCACCAGGAGGGCATTGAACTGGTATGCAGCTATTTGTGCAGGCACACCGGTTCACCCGTTTAAGAATCAAAATGATTAGGGAATTAGTCTTAGTAGTGCTTGTAGATCAGATTGGATGTGCTGTATCTTTAAGAAGCATATCAAGGACTGAACGTGCACAAATAAATACCGGGCACGTGCTATTCCCAGTGCCATTTTAAGATTGCAGCCAGAGAGTGAGCTTGTATGATTACAGTAGTTAGTTTGTGTATAAGTTACTTATGTTAAAGTCAATAAACTGTTATTGTGATGTGTTTGTATATAATAAAGCTGCTTGAACAGAACCCACAAAGACTCTTCTGTAGTGTCCAAAGTAGGAGAGTGACATGGTGTCAGAACCAGGATTCCAGAGAATGATATTCGGAACCATGAAGTGCAGAGATGTCAGTGAAGGTGAACTATGAGAAACAAGCACAAAAAAGACCCAGAAAAGAATCAAAGGTAATGAGAATTCGCACAAACTGCTTATTTTATAAAAAAGATAAAGCAGAACATTACAAGGGCACAAACCGCATTATTAAACAAGCGGGAGGCACAACAGGTTTATTAACCTAGCAAAATGTTTAAGATTAAGATATCTGATAAAACGATTATCAGAAAAACAAAATGAGTATGTTTAAAGTAAAACAAGCATGTTTGAGGCAAAATGGACATTTTTAGAGTAAATGAGCACAAGACAAGTACAATGGGCATGAAGAGAGAATAAACAAGCAAAGTGAATATAATAAGGGCAAAAAGGGCACATTAAGGATAAATAAAGCAAAGCAACTGCATGTTTTTGGCAAAGTTCTGTGTTTTGGCATAACTGTGAATGTTAAGTTGTCAATCTCGCCTTCATTCTTGCTGGATGGGTTCGGAGCCAATCCTCGGCTCTGACTCGGCACTTGCTAAGCTCGAGAGTCACTTTTACCAGCTCGAGGCAGCCCCATATCCCATGATGCAAGGCGGTAAGTACCCAGATCTCGTTTGCCGCTTCGCTGATGAGGTACTCCTTTTACCAGCTCTTGGTAAGTAATTTGTTAAACAAATTTTAGTCACCCCATTCCTAATTTTTCTCTCATAGTTTAGTTTATTTGTCATTTTTAGATAGTTGTAGGGTCTTTAGCTCTAGTTCTACTGTTTCCCTAGTTGTTTTATTTAGTCGGGCCTTCAATTCCCTCCCATCCCTTCCTGTCAGGGTGTGTGTGTGGGGTTTTTTTTTTCCCTATTTAAGTTAAAATTTCTGAATCTGGGACTGTGCGAGTAGTGTGTTGTGTGTGTACTCACTATGTCTAAAGAACAGAGGGTCTCAGGCTTCAAGAAGTGTGACTCGTGCTGTCAGAAGATGTCTCTGACAGACGGTCACACTTCTTGTATATATTGCCTGGGACCTCTCTACCTGCAGGACTCCTGTGCTGTTTGTCACTCTTTCAGCCAGAGAGTCCTGCAGGAAAGGAGAAATAAATTAATTCTAAGAGGTCTACTTAAACTGGAGGGCTCCCTGGCCAAGTCTGCTTCGGGCAAGCCCTCTAAGACCTCCAAGGCCCAGGCTTCTGCTTCTAAGCCTTCGGCCCTGGCTCCGACTCCTTTGGAGTCGAGATCGGCTCCGGCTGGAGCCGATCTTATTTTGACTAAACCTTCGGCACCGATGGCTATCGGTGCCGATACTTTAACTGCCACATTGGTGTCTGCTCCGACTGGCTCCGACCACCATGTCTCAGGCTGCGGTATCGGCGCCGACCAGCTCCGATAGCATTATTTCTTTGCCTGTATCGGCTCCGGCCGGAGCCGATACATCTTTGACCAGGCTTGGAGCCGATAAGTTGTCGGCTCCATCTGGAACCGAGGGTTCTTTGGCTCCGATGGTTCCGTCAAGGAAGAGGTCCAGGTCTCCCTCTTTGGAACCGATACTGTCGGCTCCGACCTCGCCTCTTCTTTCGGAGCGGAGCCATCGGAGCCGTTCATCTAGGTCTTTCAGGCTCTCAGACCATGATTTGGAGAGAGTGGTAAGCAGATTGTTAAAATCACAGGCACTAGCCCAAATGCTTCATAGTCCGTCTCATCAGACGACTACTAGTCTACACCCTCTTCAAGTTCCTCCTTCGACTCTCCTCCAGAGCTCGGAGCCGGAGTCTATGGGAATAGTCACTGCTACGGCTGCGGGGCAGATACCACCCCTTTATGCTCCTTCAGCTTCTACTCTTATCTCCTCCTCGAGACCTTCCTTGGAGGGATCCGGTGGTCGGGCTTCCCTGGTCTGCTCCGAGGGGGTGAGTGGCATCGGACCCTTGTCCGACCCTGCTCTTCCCCTCGGGGCTTCGGCCTTGGTGAGCTCGGCTCCGACATCTGCCTTGGAGCCTTCCCTTTCGGTGGGCCCGGGAGCCCCTGTTTCTTCGGAACGGGGTCTCTCGGATCTTCCTGGCAGGGGAGCCTTCGAGGTGATGAGGAGTGTGCTGGCCCCTGGGCACAGTCAGCAGTCTATCCCATTAGCTCCTCCCTCTATGGTGCCTGTAGATATCTCTTCCCACTCTCTTGCTCCCGGACCGAGAGATCCACCGCCTCAGGTTTCCCCACTGGGAGGAACCCCCTCTTCCGAGGATTCTCCTGATCCGTCAGGAGATCCCCCGCGTAAGAGGACCTGTAAGAGGAAGCACCTGGACTCCCCTGAGTCTACAACTTCGGATACCGACTTAGATGAGTCGGAGGGGTCCCCAAGATCCCCCTCTGAGGATGTCTCCTTTTCAGACATCCTAGAACTCCTAAAACAGAGGGGAAACTGGCCCTCCATTAATCCCTCCGAGGATGAGTCTGTATACCTAGAGGCGTATGGATCTCGACCCTCCACCTCCTGGGTGTCTCCGCCTTTCGATCCTCTCATGGAGGTGATAGCTCGGAAGGCGTGGGCAGCTCCTGATTCCGTGGAACCAGTCCCCAGGAGGCCTTCTAAATTTATTACAGCCCCTTCCGAGAAGCAATTTCTTACAAAAGGTGTCCCAGTTGATGCCATGGTGGTGGCGGCCGCCACCAAGAAGGAACTTGCAGATCCTTCCATACCAGTCCATCCTCCTAACAAGGAGTCTAGGACCATGGACAGGTATGGTAAGCGGATGTTTTCCTCAGCGACCTTTGCCATGCGTTCTCTGAATTATTTATGTCACTTCTCCAGACTTCAAAGGGACATCCTTAAAGAATTAGGTGAAGTAGTACAGGATCCTACAGCTGCAGGGGCTCAGGACAAGATTGCTTCTCAGCTAGGAATCCTTAACTCCATAACCAACTCCTCCATGCGACTGATTTCATATGCAGCAGATGGAGCGAGTAGAGCTGCAGGGACAGGAGTGGCTCTTAGACGTCAGTCCTAGATGCGGCTCTGTAATTTTGCGGATCTCTTTAAGGCATCCTTCACAAACTCTCCCTTCGATGGGTCAACATTGTTTGGTCCTCAGGTGAAGGATACGTTGACCAGGTGTGAGCAAGACGGTAAGACTCTTTCTGCCGTAGGAGTCCGTTTTTCCACCCCTTCTAGGCCTTACCCTAAAGGACAGAAGGGGGGAAAGATGTGGTTCCGTAAATCTCAGGGAGTCACGCCGGACACACGTGGTCAGTTTACCCCTAGAGGCAGAGGGGGTAATAATAATAGACGCCGCCCTAGGGGCAGAGGGGGTCCGCAGAACCAGGACAGCAGAGAGCCTCTCTCTGACGAGCCCTTCCAGCATCCCTGAGATGTTGCCCGACTGTCCATCCTTGGAGGCAGTCGGGGGAAGATTATCACTGTACCCAGAAGCCTGGCGTTCCCTTTCACAAGACAAATGGGTACAGTCGATCATATCCGAGGGTTACAAGATTCCTTTCGAGGAAAGTCCCTTCACACACAAAAATTCCCTTCCAGATGTTCCACCCGGTCTAAGGGAAATCGCAAAATTAGAAGTATCAAAGCTTCTACAAAAAAGGGCCATTCAGCCAGTTCCAACAGACCATTCAGAGCCCGGGGTCTACTCAAGGTTCTTTTTGGTTCCCAAAAAGACGGGAGATTGGAGACCAATATTGGACCTCAGCAGACTCAACAAGTCTGTGAAAAAGACAAGATTTCGGATGGTCACACTGCAATCGATTTTGCCCTTCTTGGGCAAAGACAACTGGATGTGCTCAATAGACCTTCAGGATGCGTACTATCATATAAAAATCCACAGACGCTCCAGAAGGTTTCTCCGCTTTCGGCTGGGGTCCAGTCATTTTCAATTCAGAGCCCTGCCCTTTGGTCTCACTACAGCCCCCAGAGTGTTCACCAAATGCATGGCAGTGGTCACGGCTCACCTGAGACGTCAAGGATTCCAGGTGTTTCCGTATCTCGACGACTGGCTCCTCTCGGCCACCACCAGGCATCAACTTCTCCAAGCCAGAGATTACACCCTAAAGCTCTGCACACAATTAGGAATTTCGATCAACTACGAAAAATCCTCCTTATTGCCCTGCCAGTCTATTACCTTTATAGGCGCAAATTTAGACACTGTTCGGATGTCAGCAAACCTCACAAGCCAGAGAATTCTAGATATCCAAAACCATGTGCGGATTATCCTTTCCAACAAAAAGGTGCAAGCCAGACTGGTTCTAAAAGTATTGGGCCTCATGGCAGTTGACATTACTCTTCTTCCTTTGGCCCGTTTTTACATGCGTCTCCTTCAATGGATGTTGTTCACCCAATGGTCCTTCCAACAGCTTCCCATGCGTCACCAGATTCTGGTGACACAAACTTGCAAAAACCACCTATCCTGGTGGATTTCTTCTCCCCAGGTCCATCAGGGCAGACCCTTTGTTCCCCCAGCCCCGGTAGCCACAGTCACTACGGACGCCTCCCTGATCGGGTGGGGGGGTCATTATCAGGGCAGGATGGTTCATGGGACGTGGCAGCCGTTCGAATACCACCTGCACATAAATGTCCTAGAGATGAGAGCAGTGCTTTTAACGTTGCAAGCCCTCAATGACTTTCTTCCCTTGGGAACAATTGCAGTTCACACGGACAATATGTCCGTAGTGTGGTACATCAACAAGCAGGGCGGAACCAAGTCCTACCCCTTGTGTCGAGGCTCTCAGACTTTGGCAATGGGCGATCTCCTCTCATCGGTTTCTGGTAGCAACGCATATCCCTGGGAAAACCAACATTTTAGCGGACAGATTGAGCAGAGCTATACTCATGCCTCACGAGTGGTCTCTCAAGCAATCTTTAGTGGAGGAGATTTTTCAGAAGTGGGGCCGCCCATGTTGCGATCTTTTTGCTACTCCCCAAAACAGCAAATGCTCAACCTTCTTCTCTCTCTTCCCACTTCCGGGCCATCCCCCCAGAGACGCTCTTACCCAAGATTGGCCCCAGGGACTTCTTTATGCCTTTCCTCCCTTTCCATTGATGCCGCAGGTACTCCAGAAAGCTGCTGTTTTGAGAGCCAAAATGATTCTCATTGCCCCGTATTGGCCTCGACAAATTTGGTTTCCGTTCCTTCATCGTCATCTTTTGGTGCAGCCGTGGCATCTGGACCCAGTGCCAGATCTTCTGATCCACCAATCGGGTCAGCTGCATCGGTCCATTCCTTCTCTCAACCTCACAGCTTGGTTGCACCACTTCCTTCCTTAGCCAGGCTTCCTATGATCTCTAACCCTGTTAGAGATATCATAGTGGCTTCCCTTAAATCCTCTACTAGAAGGATTTATTCTAGCAAGTGGAAACATTTCTCCCTTTGGGCAAAATCAAGGAACATAGATCCCTTTACTGCCCCTGTTCATGCAGTTTTGGATTTTCTAGCGGAAATCTTTCACTCGGGTTCTTCATCTTCCACGGTCAAAGTTCAGTTGGCTGCAATCTCGAACTTTCATGTCGGTTTTGCAGATCACAACATTATGTCCCACAAGCTTTGTAGAGCTTTTCTGAAAGGAGTTTTTCTCCTCAAACCTCCGGTCAGGAGTCCTCCTCCTCAATGGGACCTAAATCTAGTGCTGACATCCTTAATTCTTCCTCCTTTTGAGCCAGCTGCTTCATGCTCACTAAAGTTTCTTTCGTGGAAGACACTCTTCCTTGTTGCTATTACCTCGGCTAGGAGAGTGTCAGAACTTCATGCCCTCTCTGTTCGTCCCCCATATTTGGTCTTCCACAAGGACAGAGTATCCTTGAGAACTAATCCATCCTTTTTGCCCAAGGTTGCTTCAAAAACAAATTTAAATCAATCCATTGATCTCCTGTATTTTTCCTAATTATTCCAACAGATCGGAACAAAAATTACATTATCTTGATGTTCACCGCCAACTCAGATATTATTTGGACAGAACAAAACAATTCAGGAAGTCTGATCAGCTCTTTATTTCTTATGCTGAAAATAAGAAAGGCCTCCCTGTTTCCAAAGTGACCTTGTCTAGATGGCTATCTTCCACCATTTCTGACATTTATCAACTTAGGGGCAAACAGCTGTGCTCAAAACCAAAGGCACATTCCACTAGAAGCCTAGCCACTTCTACAGCCTTTCAGGCTAGGCTACCCTTAGATACTATTTGTGCAGCAGCCACTTGGGCCACTCCTCATACCTTTATTTCTCATTACAAATTGGATTTGGCCCCCAGGGATAGAGCCAGTTTTGGTTCCACGGTTCTCAAGAGTCTGTGCCATTGAGCCACCCAGGATAGAGGTGCTAGGGACGCGGTCCCATCCAGCAAGAATGAAGGCGAGATTGACAACTTAACATTTAGAAGTTATGTACCTACCATAACGTTCCATGTTAGTTGTCTTCTCTCGCCTTCTTTCTTGCGACCCTCCCTCTTGCCCCCTTGCCTGGACAGACCTTGATCTCCCTTGGCTCTGTAAGATTTTGTTTCTTTGGGCACCAGTTAGTTCTAGTTTAGTTATCTGGTTTCCTCTTACAGCCTTTAGGCTTATTGCTCTTCTTCCTTAGTGGGAAGTTTTTTATGCTAGGTAGTTGTCCCTCTAGGTACCAAACGAGATCTGGGTACTTACCGCCTTGCATCATGAGATATGGGGCTGCCTCGAGCTGGTAAAAGTGACTCTCGAGCTTAGCAAGTGCCGAGTCGGAGCCGAGGATCGGCTCCGAACCCATCCAGCAAGAAAGAAGGTGAGAGAAGACAACTAACATGGAACGTTATGGTAGGTACATAACTTCTAATTTCGTTATCAAGGGCATAACTAGAGTTATTCGAAGTATCTCAAAAGTGTGTAAAAGTGCTTACAGTGTGTGTTTATTGCTGTGCATGTATTCTGAAGAGTTATTTGTGTGCAAAGGGCAACTGTTTTTTGAAGTACAGTCAAAGTACAGCCATTTCAAAAAATTTCTTGTGCTGGGTGTGTCTATTCGCAAAGTGCCGCCATTACAGGATGTTTCTTCCACTGTAAAGAATTGCCTAGCAAGGTACCACCATTTTGGGGAATTTCAGTGTGCTGTGTACTGTTTATTCACAAAGTGCAGTTACTTCAAAATGTTTCTGACTCTGAGCATCTTCTCGCCAGTTTGTTCACATTGTGCAGTTATTTGAAATGTTTCTTAAACTGATAAGAGGTGATTTCTTGCAGTACAGTAATTTCAAGAGTAATACAGTGCCCGGGAGGCATATTTCACAAAGTTCAGTTATACAGAGGCTTACTGAGCAAAGTCACAGATGCTGGCATAAATTTCTGACATATGTGTAGATGTTCTTCGTGTTTCACTGTTGCAGTCATCACACTTGGGTTATCTGCCTGCAGGTAGCCCTCAGTCGGCCCAAATATCAGACTTAGTATATCTGCATCGGTTGCTGTCGCTCCAGGACTGGCATCAGGTTGTCAGGGGTATAAAAACAGGCAGTCGACACCATTACACCAGTCTTTCTTGCCGAGCAGCCCGAAGCAGAGGAGTTTTTGTTTCCGAATTGAATCATCCTGAAGTCTTCTAAAGCTAAGTACCCCATTTGGGGATACTTTTTTCTTGCTCTAGCCAATGCCAGAAAAAGTTAACAATTGTCTCACCTGTGGAAAGCAAGTACCACACCGAGATTTCCATTCTTACTGCATCGCCTATTTAGGCACAGACCACGACATACCTCGCTGTTGGTTTTGTGCTTTGTTCAACGCCTGAACTATTCGTCATCAGGCCGTTATTGTCGCTACTTTCACTCTCCATCTCTGTATTCCGAAATGGCTTTGGTAAGCCATCCAGCTACCGATCTTCTGAAAACACATAAGGGTAAAAACAGAGAGTCCGCACAGGTCCAAAACTGCCAATGACGCTTCCATTAAGCTAGTCGCCAGTTTGCCGATAGTGAGGCGCTTTCACAGCCCCTGATGCCTGCTTCGATGGATTTGCAGGCTGCTACCGAGACCCGTTCGGAGTCAGTTATGCCGCAAGAGTCTTCTTTGACTACGAAACCTATGGATGTCTCTACCCTGGATGGGTCCGGAGCTGCTGTGCAGGCACCGGCTTCTGAGGAAGTTCTTCACACTACCGATATTCAACACAGACGTCTTTCACATCATCAGTTCTGTCTAAAACTGCAGAGTTTCTAAGGCCATGAGTATGAGCTACACCTAAAAAAACAATGACCCAAACTCAAGCACCTGCTTCCTTGCCACAATATCAAATGCTTACAATGGCAGAATACCTAATTATGCTGATTAGGGGAAGCCAGGCTTCCCCTGCTAAGAGAAAGAGGCTTGTCCCCAGCAGCTTTAACAGACCAAGAGTCCGACTCTGAGGTTTCTGAATATGAAGACATACCTTTGTCTGCTTATGAGGATCCAGATGCAAAAGAATCTATTCCCTCTGCTTCTCCCCCAGAGGATTTTTCTTTTGGTGAAACCTTACATACTTTAAGAGAGCATTTCCGCTGGGAATGCTAAGACTATCCTCAGTCCAAAAAGAGACTCAGAGAATTTTTAGATTTGCCACAACATAGACCTTTAGCAATATCTCCAGTTCTGGATGTTGTGGATGATGTCTTTATGGAATCCAGTCTAACTCCTGATACTTTACCCCCTGCTCCTAGGAAACCAGACAGGTACTACAGAGTTCCTGACTCTCACAAATTTCTTTTCAAAAATCCTACTGCTGACCCAGAGGTCTTCTCCCAGGGGCCTAAAAGTATAACAGCAACTACAGCTAAGAATCCCACCCCTGCGGACAGGGATGCCAGAGCTTTAGACAGATGGGGTAAAAAAGTATACACCTCTGCAACTCATTGGGGCATTGAATTGCCAGTTTCACATGCTGAAGTGCCAGCAACATATTATGGAACTTATTAAGCAAAAATTAGCTACCTTTACAGACTGTGCAGAAAATAAAGAATTAAAGAGCTTATGCATTCTGCAAGACAAGGCAGCAAACATACTTTGCAATGTGGCTTTGATGCCCTAGAAGCATTTTGCAGGGCAGCAGTCACTGGTTCTGTACTGAGAAGGCATGCTTGGCTTAAGGAGCAGACCTTGCCAGACCATGTCAAATCAAAATTACTAGCCGCTCCTTTGAACAAGGACAAGCTGTTTTGCACCAGAGCAGAAGAGGTTCTTAAAAAGATGGAAGAAAAAGCTAAATCTATACAGACAGTCAAAGATTTCTTGCAAGTACAGCCTCCTAGATTCAGTAGGCATTGCCCCTCAAAGCATTGGTCCTTTCCAGCCCCCTCAAGGCCATCCGAAACTAGACCCAGGGGAAACAGACCCCCAGACTACAGTCTCAGGGTATGCAGAGATCTAAGCAGTGGAGTGCCTTCACTTCAAAAATAGGGAGTGCAAAGCCGCCCCCTTACGGAAAGAATTCACAATGACTTCTCAACTCCACTCCTCACCTGTCCAACTGCTTCTGCCCCTAGGAGGAAAACTTGCCCATCATGCAAAAAATTGGATTTCCATCACCAAAGATTGATGAGTCCTCAACATTGTATCCCAGGGGTACAAATTTTACTTCCACTCACTGCCAACCCCAAAAGAGTTCCAAGACCTTCCTCCAAACCAGTGGGCAGAGGCACAAATCCAAGTTCAATCCCTGCTCTCCATAAGGACAATTCAACCTGTTCCTGCAGAGCAGATAGGTCAAGGGTTCTGTTCCAGACTTTTCCTGGTACCCAGAAAATAGGGCACTTGGCACCCAATCCTAGATCTTTCCGTTCTAAACACCTTCCTGGTGGTATCAAAATTCAAAATGATCACCCTTCAGCAGCTTCGTCCTGTGCTGGCCAAAGATGCCTGGTTAGCCACCCTAGACCTAAAAGAAGCTTATCTGCACATCCCTATCAGGGACTCATGCAGGATATGCCTACGCTTCAGGGCCGGATCTATGCATTATCAGTTCTCTGCACTTCCCTTTGGCTTATCCACTGCTCCCAGAGTATTCAGAGATGCTAACTGTTCAGCGCACTCTAACAGCTTTCAGATCCCTACTCTCACCAGGACCCCTGCTAATAAAAACAGACAACACTACAGTTATGTGGTATATCAACAAGCAGGGGGGACCACTGTTTACCCACTCTGCAGGCTAGCCATGGCCCTGTGGTACACGGCCTTGGACATGCAAGTCCATCTGCATGCTCGGTTCCTGCCAGGCAAACAAAACTCACTGGCAGACGACTTAAGCAGAAATCTCCTAGACCCACACGATTGGCATTTAGAGCCCAGCACCCTCAGCCTTCTAATCCAGAATTGGGGGACCCCAGTGGTGGACCTCATTGCCTCCCCCTGCAATCACCAGCTCAACAAATTCTGCACCAGGACACCTCACAGCAGGGCCTGGAAAGTGGATGCACTATCCTTCAAGTGGGAAAACCTCTTGATCTATGCATTTTCCCTGTCTGCCCCTTCTCTCAGGAATATTACTCAAGATTAGACTGGACAGACCAAGGACAATCCTGTTTGCCCCAGACTGGCCATGCGAGCACTGGTACCCACTACTGCGCAGCCTGTCACTCAACAGGATGGACAGATCTTGCATCTGCAACTGCAAACCCTGAATCTTGCAGCCTGGCTTATTCCTTGAATTCCCCCCCGTGACCAGCCTAAGCAAGCAGGTGCTGGACGTCATTCTTGAAGCCAGAAGACCCAGTACAAGAAAATCCTATGCTAAGTGGAAAAGGTATTGCTCCTGGATTCAGTCTAAAGGAGATGACACAGTACTACCCTCCCTACCTCTAATCCTGGATTATGTAGCCGATCTCTACCACAGAGGCCTTTCCTTCTCCTCCATTAAGATCCATGCCTCTGCCATCTCGGCTCATTACAACACTGAGCCACCTCTCTTCTATCTCTCTCATCAAACAGTTCCTGAGAGGGGCAAACAACTTAAGGCCCCCAAGGAGAGCACCCACCCCTGCTTGGGACCTTAACTTTGTACTGGAAAAGCTCACGCTACTCCCCTTTGAGACTGTAGCATCAACAGAGTTAAAATTCCTCTCTTGGAAAACAGCCTTCCTTCTGGCCATCACTTCAGCTAGAAGAGTGTCTGAGCTACAAGCACTTATGGCTGTGGAACCCTTCATTATTTTTCATGCTGACAGGGTCTCCCTCAGGACTAATCCTTCCTTTATGCCTAAAGTGGTGTCCAGTGTGGCTCTCAACCAATCAATCCATTTGCCAACCTTCTTCCCTAATCCTCAAAATAAAGGAGAAAGGATCCTACACTCCTTGGACGTGCACAGATAGCTCAGATTCTACCTGAGTAGGACTAAGCCCTTCAGGAAATCTGAACACTTACTACTCAGTTTTGCACCGGGGCAGAGGGCAAGGCCATTTCAAAACAGTCTGTCTCCAAATGGATAGCACACTGTGTCCATTTCTGCTACAAACACCATGGGAAACCAACCCCTCAGGGGGTCAGAACACACATTCCATTCGGGCAACCTCTACCTGTACAGCATTCCTCAGGGGGGACGCTAGCAGAGACATTCTGGAAGCTGCTACCTGGAGTTCTGTACACACATTCACCAAGCATTGCCACCTGCCTATCTACAGTCCTGGTTTCCCTCCAGTCCCCTTCTCTCTCTCTCCTCCCTGTGTATATTACTCTCCCCTTAACAGGGGTATTGGTGTTTACTTTTTTACTGGTGGTGAGTTTCCCACCATAGCTTAGCTCCCTGTTGGGGGGCTCCTGACATTTAGGGCAAGAACAATTGATGTAATGACAGCTGCCTGTTTTTATACCCCTGACGTCAGTCCTGGAGTGACAGCAACCGACGCAGAAATACTAAGTCTCTGGTATTTGGGCCGACTGAGGGCTACCTGCAGGCAGATAACCCAAGTGTGATGACTGCAACAGTGAATACACTCGAACATCTACATTTATGGTAAGTGTACACAACTGTACTGTGTTAATGTTTATTTGCAAATCTTTTCACTGATGTGTCAGTATGGCAGACGGATTTCGAAAGCCCTTACCATTTGTATTTGATCAGAATATTGCAGAGAATTGTAGAATATTTGAGCAAGAGTACGATATTTTTATACAAGCAGCTTATTCAGATAAAGATGCATGCACCAGGGCATTTATTTTGCTAAACCTAGCTGGATCAGAGTCCATTGAAAGAGAGGGTTCATTTCTGTATGCACCAGCACTATAGGAGAGAGAACATGAAAATCATCATATTGTTGTACAGGCTGAATCAAGGGAAGACTCTGAGTGTTTGAAGCACAAATTCAGAGAAATGCGTAACCCCCATACAAATATTACATTAGAGAGGTATTGGTTTTACACGAATTACCTGAGAAACAAAGCTAAAATGTGTCTGTTTGGTGAGTTAAAAGATGAGTTAATAAAGGACAAGCTCATGTGTGGTATTAATAGTGCTGCTGTGAGAAAGATTTTGCTTTGTGGTAGGGATTTAACATTGAGTAAAGCCATTGAGATTTGTCAAATCCTTGAAGTTACAGAGAAACGCGCAAGTAGGCTTGCAAGTGACGAGCTTGGTTTCGACCGGCTACAGAGCAAATGCAGATAGCATGCAACACGTAGCAAACAGAAGTAGGCCTAAGCACATGGCAGCCACAGCCCCTGCTGGCTCAGCAGGGAAACCACATAGTTTTCCAGCAAGTTCTAAGACCAGTTCAGTTAACGGGTCATGCTCAGTGCAGTACAAATGTGAATTAGCAAAACCCAAGTCCAGCTTTATCGTTAACTGTCACAATTGTGGTGTCAATCATGAGTCTAAAAGAGAGAAATTCTTAGCATTTGGTCAGCAATGTCACAAGTGTAAAAACTGGAGCCATTTTCAAAATTATTGCAAATCATGTAAACCCCACACAGTTGTAAAGAAAGGTCACACAAAAAAGCAAACTAATCAAGTAGAGCTGCAGCAGTCAACTTTTTATGTAGATGGTGCATCGATAATTGATGAAGAAGTTGATGCAGTGACTTGACTGGCTAAGAATGAAGTGTTTTGTACAGTCTGGATCAATGGTAAGTCCACAGAGATTAAAGTAGACACTGGTTCAAAGTGGAATGTGATGTCAGTGGACACATTTGCTAAAGTGAGAATTAATGAGGAACTCAATGTGGCCAGTAGTGCGAAACGTATTGCTTATGGAGGAGAATAAATTCAAACCGGAGGCTCAGTGACACTTTCATGTTATTTGGCTAAGAGCTTTTACAGCTTGTTATTCTATGTAGTCCGAAGACAAAGTACAGTCATTACTGGGTCTCGGACAGTTTAAGAATTAATCTGCATTCTTTTACCAAAGAAGTTAAGTGCATGTCCTAGTTCCAATTTTTCTGAAACCATTTTCTCAGAATTTGCTGATGTTTCTGATGACAAGTTGGGCAAACTTTCAGTTGTGTACTCCATCAATTCAGTAGTTAGACCAGCAAGAAAAGTTCCGATAGCAATGCAAGATAAGGTCAAAGCTCAGTTGGATAAAATGGTGCAGCAAGGTGTAAATTTGTCCAGTTACAGAACTAACTGAATGGGTGTCGTCTCTGGTAGCAGCTCATAAAAAAAAAGGCTCAGACGAAATCAGAATATGTATTGCCTGAGAGCATCGAAGACACTGCATCATCCATTGAACACAGTCAAAGAGGTCGCAGCCCTAATACCAAATGCCACTGTTTTTTCTGGCTTTGATGCAAAATGTTCATTTTGGCAAGTGATTCTTGATCGCAAATCTTCATTACTAACCACTTTTGGTACCCCATTTGACAGATACAGATTTCTAAGGATGTCCATTTGGAATAAATTCTGCAAGTAAAGTCTTCCAGTGTGCAGTGGAGCAAACTTTCAGGTTAGCCTTCTGCCATAATAGCCGATGATTTATTAGTTGGAGGCAATGGTAAAGCAGAGCATGACAGAAACCTGAAGATAGTTTTAGACAGAGCACGTGAAGTAAGCTTAGAGCTCAATCCTCTGAAGTGAAAATTAAGACTACCAGAAGTTACATATGTAGGTCATTTATTTACCAGTACTGGCTTGAGACCAGACCCGACCAAGCAAGCATCTATTCTTGAGATGTCAGCACCAGATAGTAATCAGGCTCTACGACGTTTCCTAGGCATGGTCAGCTGTTTAGGCAAGTTTATATCAGACTGCAGTGAGTTAACAGCACCTTTAAGAGAGCTCATTTGCAAAAATGTTACATGGTCATAGAGCAGCACCAGAAGGCACTTACATTACAAAGCTATGATGTAAATAAACCAGTCAGTCTTTTCTGTGATGCTTCAAAATTTGGTCTTGGCACAGTTATTCTTCAAGAGGGCAGACCAGTAGCTTATGTGTCTAGAACACGTACCCAAACTGAGATGCAATATGCTCAAATTGAGAAAGAATGTTTGGTAATAGTATTTACATGTTCCAAGTTTCATGATTATATCTGTGTTCGAGCTATTCAGATTGAAACTGATCACCAACCTCTAGTTACTATTCTAAAGAAGCCTATGCATTCAGCTCCAGCAAGATTACAAAGAATGTTTCTCAAATTGCAAAAGTACAACTTCAAAATGGTCTATACGAAAGGCAAACTACTTTATCTGGCTGATACCTTATCCAAAGCCCCCAAAAATATGACAGAACAGCTTGACGCAGAGAATTTTTACTTTGACATGATGACAGTGCATAATTTCTCAACCACTAGACTCGATGAGCTGAGAGATCATACAAAGACTGTTCCAATTTTACAGAAGCTCAGTCACTATATTAATGTTGGATAGCCGTTAAAGCAATCTAGTGTACCACCTGAAGTGCAAACCTATTTTCCTTACAGAGATGAAATGTTGATGGAAGATGGCATTATTTTGAAAGGTCCTAAAATTGTTGTTCCTGCTTCCTTACAACAGGAATATATCCAGCTTTTGCATTGTGGTCACCCAGGTTCCGCATCCACTAAGAGAAGAATGAGAGACTTGGTATTTGGCCTTCACTAGTGAAAGACTTTGATAAAGTACTTTCTTGTTCTTCAGTATGCAATAGTACTAAACTGCATTTGCAGAGAACCACTTCAACTAAGCCAAGTTTCCGAACTACCTTGGTCACCAATAGCCACTGATATCTTCGAGTGGAGCAATCAGTACTACTTAGTATTTGTAAACTCTCATTCAAATTGGGGGTCCAGGAAAGTAAATAATGTGGGAAGTAATAGCCAGGGAATTGTTATGGCTAGGCTTGTATAGGCCCTAGGGCTGATAGCCTAGTACCAACCTATGAACCTATGACTTACTACCTAATTTAACATCCACTACTGTTATTACTAAGTTGAAACGTCATTACTTGGTCCATGCCAGTCCACAGGAAGTTAATTCTGACAATGGTACTCAATTTACTAGACAGTTATTTCAGAAATTTGCGAGAGAATGGGACTTGCATGTTACTAGCAGTCCTGAATATCGACAGTCAAATGGGCTATCTGAACCTGCAGTGCAGAGTGCAAAGCAATTGCTTGAAAGTTCAAAGTGTGACAATACCGATGTCTTTTTGAATTTACTTAATCTCAGAAATGTACCCAGTGAAGATATACTTGGCTCACGTGCTGTCATACTTGGCTCACCTGCTCAAAGACTTCTATCCAGGCAAACCAGAACGACGCTACCTGTGAGTTCCAGTTTATTGAGGCCTACAGCTAAGTACAACAGAACCATCAAGGCTCAATTATTCAAGAAACGTTCTATCCAGAAGTCCAGTTATGATAAATCGAGCAGATTTCTTCATCCGTTGAGGGAAGGAGAGAGGGTGAGGATACAAATGGCGAAAGGTTTTGGCTGGATTGGTCAAGTTACAGGTATATGTGCCGAGCCTAGATCCTACCTTGTAGAATCAGATGGTGTATACTACAGGAGAAATTACAGACATCATCTTCCTGTACCAGAATCATCATCGTAACATTGTTACTATGATACAGACTCTAGATCTCAGAGCGAACCAAACGTTGTTCCCATTCCAGTGTGTGTTTCAGCATCTACTTCCATTCCTGAAGATGGTCCAAGTAGTCCCAAGGTTGAACATTCCGTAGAGACAACTCCAGTTGTTAAACCTAATTCCCAGTTTTATGTCTCACGATATGGTTGAATTTCCAGGCCCATTGTGAAATACACATCAACATGGACATAACTGTATATATGTACCTAGTCTTGTATAACTGCATGACAAAGAACTACTTGTATTATCTGCATGACAAATAGATTCATAACATTGCATGATCTATTTCTCAAAGAGGGAGGATGTAGATCGGAGTGTATGGGCTCTTTAAGAAGCATATTCCCATTGCCATTTTGAGAGTGCAGCCAGAGAGCATGTATGATTGCAGCAGTTAGTTTGTATATAAGTTACTTAAGTTAAAGTCAGTCAACTTCTGTTGTGATATGCTTGTATATGATAAAGCTGCTTGAACAAAACCCACAAAGACTCTTACATTGTGTCCAAAGTAGGAACGTGACAGTGCTTAGCAACAATTTCTTTGTATTCAACAAAAATTTACCAGCAAAAACAAGGAGAAGCCATGGGAGCCAAAATGGCCCCTGCATATGCAAACCTCGTCCTTAGTGCATGAGAGGACGAGACCCTGACCCAGCTGCAAGGATTCAAGAAAGTTAGACTGCATAAACACTTTATTGAGGACATCCTATTTTTGCAGAAAGGCACCAGCTCAGAGCTGGAGACCTTCCTTCAGGAGATTAAAGCCAGCAATTTGGTTCCTACAGTTTACAGTTTCAGGACAAGGAACCCAAGTCCAGTTTCTAGATCTGGAATTAACCCTGGGTCCCCAGTCCAAGACTTTCAAATCTACCCTCCATAGGAAGAGCATCTTCTGAAATGACTACCTTGATTTCCACAGCCAGCACCCCCTCTTCATGAAGCAGAACATTGTGAAGGGTGCAATGCATATGGCTAAGCAGAATTGTTAGTGAGAGAGATTTTTTCCACCTCGAATGCCAGCGCCTGAAGGACTTCTTCCTGGAAAGGCACTACCCAGAGGATCTAGTCTCCAGAGTCATGGGATTGGTAATCGCAAGGAGAGAAACCCTGTGCCCACCCATCCTTAAACATGGATTCCACCCCAGAGCTCAGGCATCAGAGGACAACACCCCAAGGTTTCCCTTGCCCATCTCTCTAGATGCCACCAGCATCAAAGACATCCTCGTTAAAAACTGGCCATTCACAGCTGAGCACCCAGAGCTCGCCCTAATCCTTGAAAGCCAGTCAAAATTCTGCTACAAAAAGAGCATGTCCCTCAAAGCCACCTTCGAATCAGAAAAGAGGCTGCAGGCACATACCTTAGATGCACTCCCAGGCATGCTGCAATTTGGGAAATGTAACTGGTATGATTTTATCATTCAAACCCCCCGAGGTACGTCTCACCACTCCACAGGTGGCTATTCACATAAAAGACCATTTAAGCTGAGAGACCCCTGTGACGACCGTGCCCTGGCCCAGCAATCAAGGAGCCTCAATCCTCACCACTAACACCAGGGAGGTCATCTCCTAGAAGAAAAAAGGATAACTAATACACACAGTAAAATACAATTTCCCTTAAGTGCACACATAGATCACAGTCAGTCTGGGGCTGTTTGCTCCTTTGCTCACCAGATCCCCAATAAGACTCCCCACTGGCACAGCTATAGGGTCCAGGTCTCAGCCTAGCTGGGCAAGCTAGAACCTCCAGTACCCTCTCTGTAAAACCAGTGCTTCGTGTCCCTGCCAAGTAGCTGACACAACATACACACTTTGAGATAAGTATTTATACAACTTCACAGACACTCCTGGGAAAGGCTGACACAGATTCTCCAGCTGTGCTCCTTTACCCAGACCATACAGTAGTAATCCCTGCCACCACCCAGCTAATAAAAGGTCCTTAAAAGGATGTCCAATTATTACTGTGCAAAATTATAATCCAATGGTAGTATGACTAACAGTCACTTTAGAGTGGCCTATTACAGTAACCTATAAATATGCAATGTACTCTAGAGCTTATCTCTACACAAACCAGCCACAGGTAGAAGGTTTTAAAAATATTTAGTAATAAATAATTAAAACACAAGACAAAACTACTACACCACAGAGATATCTAAGAGTTTACAGATCACACAGAAACTTGTCTGGTTTCAAAGAAAAATACCTAATTAATCTTTACTAGTTTTAACTATTCCTACAAGAAATCACAGTGGTAAAACGTACATGTGAGCATAAGGCAGAGTGCTGATAAGTTGGATATCAAGATCAAAATGCTTCCCTAGTCTCTTGTGAGAAGTAGTATTTAAACATTACTAACAAACATTTTTGCTGGGTCCTTCCCAAATTACATCATGTTGACAATTAGTTTTTCCCAGGCAAACAAACTGCATTATTTAACAATCTAACACCTGCTCAGAAACTTACAATAGAAGACATTTCACATGTATATTCTAACAGAAACTACAGCAATAAAGCACATTCCACATCTAAATTCTGGTCATAAACTTTAGCCTTAAAACAATGGGCATGAAACCTTCATCCAGACGCACTGGAGCCGACTTGTAAAACATGAAAGTGTCACAACATGCTTCACAGGGCCAGTAGTGCAATGTTGTCACATATTTTGCAGATGTTCTTCGTGTTTCACTGTTGCAGTCTTTACATTTGGGTAATCTGCTGGCAGGTTGCCCTCAGTCGGCCTGAATTCCAAAGTCTTGAGTCCTGTGTCGGTTGCTGTCTCCTCTTCCATGACGTCAGGTTGTCAGGGGTATAAAACATGCAGCCGATGTAATTTTCTTTAGTCCCGAAGCAGAAGCATTTCGCAAGTGCTGGTCTGCAGACTACTGAAATATTCGAGTTTGAGTTTCAGAACCAAAGTCTTCACTAAAGCCAAGTACCCCATTGGGGAAACTTTTTTCTTGCTCCATACCAATGTCAGAAAAAGTTAATTGTATTACTTGTGGGAAGCAAATACCTCATAAGGATTTCCATTTATACTGTATTCCTTGCCTAGGCCCTGATCACAACGTGTCTGGCTGTCGGTTTTGTGCTAGATTTAACCAACGCACTATTAAGCGTCTGTATATTTTTGCCTCAAAGTATTTTGGAAACAGATTTAACTATCCAGAAATGTCGTGGGATAGCAATCCAACTACCGGAGTACATAAAAAATGCAAAGAAAAGGACAGAGAAAGGCAATCGAGATCCAAAACCGACGACAAAGTTTCTCCTAAGCCAGTCGCCGGTTCGCAGGTACTCAGTGAGGCACTTTCGCAGCCCCTGATACCCGCTACCTTCGAGTCGCAGGCCTCTACCGACACCCATGTGGAGTCCGGAATGCCACAATATACTCAAGGTATTGGACCGACGGATGCATCTCCCTCGGATGGGTCCGGAACCGCTGAGCAGGCACCGGCTTCTGAGGGTGTATTCAGACCTCAACATTTGTATATCAAACCCACGACAGCTGCAAAACCAAAGACTAAAGCAACTTCTAAAACTAAAATAATGACGCATAAGCCACGTGCACAGGCCTCTATGCCTAAAAAACAGATGATCAAAACGGCTGAAGACCTTATTACTTTGATCAGGGGTACCCATCCCCCTCCAGATAAGAGGCCTAGGCAAGACACTGATTATGAATCTTCAGATCAGGTTTCTATTTCTTCTGATTCCTCTTCTGATCAGGAATTATCTATACCTCCCTATGAGGATTCTGATGCAGAGAAGTCTGTACCATCTGCATCTCCTCCCGAGGATTATTCATTTGGAGAAACCTTGCATACTTTGAAGGAGCATTTTCACTGGGAGAGTCAAGATTTCTCAGAATCAAAAAAGAGGCTCAGGGATTTCCTTCTCCCTCAGCACAGGCCTTTAGCCATTCCCCCTGTTTTAGACATTGTGGATGATGTGTTTTCGGAGTCAAGCTTGACCCCTGACTCCTTACCTCCGGCTCCCAGTAAGCCTGACAGATATTACAGGGTCCCCTGACTCACATAAATTTTTATTTAGAAACCCTGCTGCTGATCCTGAAACTGCTTCACAGGGTCCAAAAGGAGTTAAGGCCTCAACAGCAAAAAATCCTACCCCCTCTGACAGAGATTCAAGGGCACTGGACAGATGGGGGAAAAAAGGTTTATACATCTGCAACCATGGCAATCAGGGCCCTAAACTGTAAATGTCATATGCTTAAGTATCAACAACATGTTATGGGATTGCTGAAACAGAAAATTATGTTGATTTCTGAATGTGCAGAAAATAAAGAATTGCAGGAATTATTGCATGCAGCTGAACAGGTTGGGAAGCATACTTTGCAATGTGGTTTTGACTCCTTAGGGGCCTCCTGCAGGGCCGCAGTTACTGGATCCGTGATTAGGAGGCATGCCTGGTTAAATGAACAAAATTTGCCTGATCATGTTAAAGCTAAATTGCTAGATGCACCTTTACAGCATGATACTCTGGTATTCAGGCAGAAGAGGTTTTAAAGAAATTGGAAGACAAAGCTAAGTCTATGCAAACAGCCACCAAGATTCAGTAGACATGGGCCTACAAAAAAGTGGTCCTTTCCTGTGTCAGACAGAGCTCAAAGGGGCAAATCTAGATGCCCTAAGGGTTCCAGATACCAGGCGCAAGATTCATACAGGTCAAAGCAATGGGGCGCTTCTACCTCCAAATCTGGAGGAGATAAAGCGCAAACCTACAGAAAACAGTCCCAATGACTTCCCTCTGCCTACACCAAGCACTTATCTTTTGGCAGCACCCTTAGGGGGAAAATTAGCACTTTTTGCTCAACATTGGCAGTTAATAACCCAGGACAAGTGGGTACTAAACATAGTATCACAGGGATACAGATTACATTTCCATACTCTGCCAATGGCAATTGGTCGGCCAGATCTGCCAAAAAATCAATGGGCAGAGGCACATAAACAGGGTTACATCCCTCATGAATATGGGGGCCATTCAGGCAGTACCAGAACAGGAAAAAGGGCAGGGTTTTTACTCAAGACTGTTCTTGGTACCCAGAAAGGACAAGGCCTGGCGGACAATACTGGATTTATCGATTTTGAACACATACCTGGATATTACAAGATGCTGACTTTGCAGCAGCTTCTGCCCATGCTGGGCAAGAATGCTTGGCTGGTGACATTAGACCTAAAAGAGGCATACCTGCATGTCCCAGTAAGACAATCTTGCAGAAGATACCTCAGATTCAAGGCTGACTTAATGCATTACCATTTCTCTGCACTGCCCTTTGGCTTATCTGCTACGCCCAGGGTCTTTACAAAGTGCCTGACACAAGTAATTGCATTTTGCAGACAAAGAAGTATACAAATATATCCTTACTTGGATGACTGTCTCATTCAAGCAGAGAACAAGGACATTCTTCTTCGACACCTGGCATTTGTGAAAAGGCTTCTAACATGCCTAGGGTACACAATAAACAAAAAGAAATCACAACTGGTACCCTCTCAAAAGATAACATTCCTGGGTGCAAGCTTGAATACAACTCCCAGATGGCTTACCTCACGCCAGACAAGCAAAGGCAACTGACTACTTACTTCAAACTGATGGCAACAAAAACCCAGTTATCTGCAAGACAAATTCTGCAGGCTCTGGGCTTCATGGCTTCCTGCATCCTACTGATGCCATATGCAAGACTGCATATAAGGAAACTTCAATGGTACCTAAAAAGTTTATGGAGTCAACATTCTCACAGTCTGGAAACAGTGATTCCTCTCATTCCCTGCCTACAACAGGAGTTTCTATGGTGGGCAAAGACATGTCACCAAAACATAGGACGGGCTTTAACAGATGCATCAGATTATGCCTGGGGGGCACACATGGCAGGAAGATGCATTCAGGGCATATGGACCCCAAAACAAATGCATCTACATATCAACCAGAAAGAGATGCTAGCTGTTCAAAATGCCCTAACAGCCTTCAAGGACTTACTTCATCCAGGACAATTACTGATAAAGATGGACAACATCACGGTCATGTGGTGTGTAAACAAGCAAGGGGGCACACACTCATACCCCCTTTGCAGATTAGCCATGGCACTGTGGGACACAGCTTTAACCTACCAAATACATCTTCAAGCTCAATTCCTGCCAGGAAAACAAAATACTCTAGCAGATGATTTAAACAGAAACCTTATGGATCCTCACGAGCGGAAACTAAATCCACAAGTCTTCAGCATGATAACAGAGAAATGGGGGAGCCCAGACATAGATCTATTTGCCTCTCCTCAAAATTATCAATTGAAAAGATTCTGCACAAGGACTTATCACAGACAAGCATGGAGAGTGGACACCCTATCCTTCAGTTGGAAAAACCTATCAGTTTATGCCTTTCCTCCTCCTCTGCCCCTTCTTCCCAAGGTCCTCCTAAAAGTCAGACAAGAGAAACCAAAGATGATACTAATTGCCCTGGACTGGCCCCGCCAGTACTGGTATCCAATCCTAAGGAACTTGTCTCAATACCCAGCTTGGACCTTACCTCAAAGACCTCAACTACTGTCCCAGCAAAACAATCAGATCCTCCACAATCAACTCCAGACACTAAACCTGGCAGCATGGCTGATCATGTAGTTATACAAACAACACCTCTCAGTAAAGCTGTGATGGATGTCATTTTGGAAGCCAGAAGGCCTAGTACTAGAAAATCTTATACTGTTAAATGGAAGAGATCCTGTGCTTGGCATCAAGCACAAGGAACTGATGCAGCAGAACCAAATATTCCTCAGATATTACAATACTTAACTGAGATGCTTGACAAAGGCCTATCTTTCTCATCAATTAAAATCCATGCCTCTGCCATTTCGGCACATTACAATACAGAACCACCAATCTTTTCTCATCCTTTACTAAAGCAGTATCTTAGAGGAGCCAAAAATTGAAAGCCTCCTAGAAGATCACCATTACCTGCATGGGACCTCAATTATGTGTTGGAAAAGCTCACCCTGCCTCCATTTGAACCAGCTGCTACCGCTGATATAAAGTTCTTATCATGGAAAACAGCTCTGCTGCTAGCAATTACTTCCACAAGAAGAGTTTCAGAGCTACAGGCCCTCATGGCTGTAGAACCTTTTATCGTATTTTACCCAGACAGGGTGTTTCTGAGGACAAATCCTACATTTATGCCTAAGGTGGTTTCCAGTGTGGCTCTTAACCAAACAATTCATCTGTCAACTTTTTATCCAAATCCTCAGAACAAGGGGGAGAGAATTCTGCATTCCTTGGACCTACACAGACAGCTAAGATTCTACTTGAGCAGGACTAAAGCTCTAAGAAAAACTGAGCAATTACTAGTGACATATGCTGCAGGATCAGAAGGAAAGGCTGTTTCAAAGAAGACAATTTCAAAGTAGATAAGCCACTGCATCTGTTTCTGCTACTTACACCATGGTAAACCTGTGCCCAAGGGCATTAGGTCTCATTCCACCAGAGCTGCAGCTACTTTAGCAGCCTTTCTCAGAGGAGTACCAACCAAAGACATTCTAGAGGCTGCTACTTGGAGTTCTGTTCACACCTTTACAAAGTATTATCATTTGCCTCTCTACTCTAAGTCCTGGGCAGGCTTTGCCACTGTAGTTCTGCAGGGCCTTATAGCCACACCTAATGCTGTTTAGCTCCAGCCTCCCAACCATAGCTTTGGGATTCTACCCAAATGTAATGACTACAACAGTGAAACACGAAGAACATAGTACAGTTGTGTACGCTTACCATAAATGTAGATGTTCGAGTTTATTCACTGTTGCGGTCCAGGTTACCCTCCCACCATCCCCTGTCATTCTGGAGTTTATCTTTCCTTTCTATCTTCTACAACCTATGTGGTGTATTTACTTGTAGATGAAGGTAAAGTTTATATTGATGCATGTGTATATATATATATATATATATATATATATATATTTTTTTTTTTTTTTTTTCCTTTTTTGCTACCTTTTTTGGGGGCACCTGACATCTGGGGCAAGAAAAACTAAAGAAAATGGCGTCGGCTGCATGTTTTATGCCCCTGACAACCTGACGTCATGGAAGAGGAGACAGCAGCCAATGCAGGACCCAAGACTTTGGAATTCAGGCCGACTGAGGGCAACCTGCCAGCAGATTACCCAAATGTAATGACTGCAACAGTGAATACACTCGAACATCTACATTTATGGTAAGTGTACACAACTGTACTTTCCACATTTCACAGTGTTCTTTTACACTCAAGAAAACATGCCTGTATTTTACATTTATTTGCAAATGCCAGAATTATATATCAAATTCTGTTTGACTAGGCTGGTAGCCTTCGCCTATCTCTCCCCAGTCGTCACAACCCCCAACGTGGTTTACATCGCAGTATGCTCTCTGTGTGAAGTATACTACACTGGAAAAGCCACAAGGCTACTTAAGATCCGGATAAAAGAACATGTGGGAGCCATCAGGAAGCGAGACCCTTTCAACGCACTAGCCAGACATAGTAGGACCTGTTCCCATTTCTCTGGATTCCAATTTGCAGCAGTTGAAAAAGTCATACATCCCCTAGGGATTACTGACCCCCTTTGGACCACAGACAACTTGCTGTTAGTTAGGGTTAAAATGGCAGATACAATTCTGAGCAGAGACACCCCCAGGTCTAAATGAAAACCTGAGTATTACCAGTGTCCTTAAATGGATTAAGTAACTCCTTAACCCATTCCCCACTCACCACACCAGTTAAGTAATAAGTCTGGGTTTACTTTTAAGTAATTTTCTGATGAAGTTCGACTGAAAACTTCACACCAAACGAAACCTTTCAAAATGTGATTTAAATGAATAAAAGACTGACAAAAACACCGAGATTAGCCTAGCGTCTATATTCCTTCCAAAATAGCAAACATTTCTTAAGTTTTTAAATAGTTGTTTGTATTTTTGTGCTAGTGGTGTTATGACGATTATCCTATATTCTGCTTCCTTCTGGATCGTCATTGTTCTGTTAATGCTGTCAAATATTTGCCTCCCCTCCACAAAGCGGCATTTAGCAATATCTGTCAATCTGATGTTGTCAGTCTTCATTCATTCATGACAGATGGGTTTAATTTCCGTTCTAGGAACCAACTCTACCGATAAAACAAGCTCGCGTCAGCTAGAAACTCTCAAGCTAAGGTTTCCCATAGTGCCCCTCTCCTCATCTCTTCAGATCTCGTTTGCCGCGTAGAGCTTCAAGATGCATCAGGCCTACTCTCAAGCTAAGTATTATATTTTTCACAACATTTTTCTAGTTTTTTGCTTCTATTCTTTCTAAAATCTCGTTATTGATTAGTCGTATTTTTTATATATATATATATATATATATATATATATGTGTGTGTGTGTGTATATATATATATATATATATATATATATATATATATATATATATATATATATATATATATCCCTTTTTACTGTGCGAGTGCTTTTCCTTCTCCTAATTACATTGTTGGCATTTCTTCATACCAATGTTGGTACAGGCCCCTCCCTTCCGTTTACCTCTTGGTATTTTTCCCTTCCTTCTTTTTACACTTTTAGGTATACCTTTATTACCATTGTTGGTCTTAGTCTTTCGGCTTTTCCCGGTTAGGGGTCTCCACAGCGGAACTCCGGTCTGCTAATGATTGGCAGTGGATTTTTACGGTGCCGAGTTGCCAGCCCGACACCCAACCTTCAAAGAAGGCACACCCATTCACGCACGCACCTCCCTGCATGTCTTCATATGTCACTCGACCACGGAGAGGACATGCAGACTCCACACAGAAGGCGCTCCAGCCGTGAATCGAACAGGAGAACCTCTTGCTGTGAGGTGACAATGCTAACCGCTGCAGGCTTTTCCTTATGTGTCTTGATCGCTTGACAGGTTTTCTTACTGTTGTTTATTTTTTTACAGTGGCTGACAAAAAAAGTACCACTGGCTTTAAACAGTGTGACAAATTTGGCAGGAAGATGCCAAATTCTGATGAGCATCTCTCCTGCGTTTACTGTTTAGGAGTACCACACTTGCAGGTTCAACCTCCATGCAAGATCTATAAGGGCTTTAGTGCCCACACCTTAGCAGAGAGTAAAAATAAGTTAATTTTAAAGGGTCTTCTAAAAACCTCTTTCTTGGAGGCTTTATCTGAGGCGGAGGTATCAAACCCTCCTAGGAAAGAGACAAAGAAGAGAAGTCATTCAGTCCCAGCGTGTATCCTCAGTCACGGGAACTGAAAACTTCTGAAGTCCAGATTCATACTGAACCGAAGACTAAACATGCCAAACTGACACCGACACGTATATCGGCGTTGGTGCTTAAAACTCCCTCCATGGTGCAGTCTTTGACTACAAACCGACCACAACAATTGCCACTGTACTGACCCTTTCAACGGTACCACAGACCCTCTCGGCACCAACAGTAGCTTCTCCCTTAAAATTGGTCACTCCCCCCCATTGCAACCTTCAGGTCATTCGACCACAGTGTAGAAGGTCGAGACACTAGCCAGGACCCGATACTCCCCATCCCTTGATCCCTTTGTTTGACAGTAGCTAAGTCCATTTTTTGACCAGCCAGAATCTCCACCAGGGATGTCCACTTGTTCCACCAGGAGCGTTTCGGAGCTTGATGTAGTGAGACTTGTGGATCAGCTCCTTGCAGCCAGAGGCATCCCAACCCCATCTAAGATCTCTCTCTCCCACCTGGAGCCGAGGGTTTTCTCTACAGACTCCAACCTATATTTCTCCTTCAACCTCCCAGCAGGTCTTGGAGCCTTTGATGCCAACACCCCTCCCAGTGCCATCTTCATTGGTGGATCTTACCATGGTTCCAAAACCTACCCTGTGGACCACAGCTCAGTCTGAGCCGACCCACCATCGAGACCATGACTGGTCTGTCGGCATCATGATCCCTAGTACAGCACCGATCTTTTGTACGGTGCTGTCTACAGTTCCAGTTGCTGTAACAGCTCCGAGTCCTCTCTCGGCAACATTCCTGGAGGTGGACTCATCGATGTGGGATGTGACCCCAGTTCTGAGGTTGTCTTTCTCTGTTCCAGGCACCCAGCCCTCTTTGGCCAGGGCTGCCTTTCAGGTTATGGAGAAGGCACTTGCCTCAGCAGGTTCACAGTTGGCTACTTTGGCGCCGGAATGTCAGCTACCACAGTCAACTACACTGAGGAAATGGGCGCGGGGAGCAGCAAGATACTCTACAGCAGGCTACCCTCTTAGCTTGCCACCCTGGAGTCAGTATCTAATTTGTGCATGCAGTTGATTGCTCATACAACCGAAGGGGTGGCCAAAGCAGCGGGTGCAGGAGTTATCATGAAACGTCACGCCTGGATGCGTGACTTTGCTGACCCCATCAAGTCTTCCTTCGTCAGTGTTCCCATTGACGCTTCCTCTCTATTTGGCCCAAATGTTAAAGACACGTTAGCCAGGTGTGAGAAGGATGGCAAGACCCTGTCTGCTGTGGGCGTGCATTTTTCCACTGCCCAGCGATCCTACACCAGGAATCAGAGAAGTGGAAACATGTGGTTCAAGAAATCCCAAGGGCCTTTTCGTGACACACGTGGCGAGTTTCCCCCCTGTGGCAGAGGGGGAATTCAGGAAAACGAACCCCCACCACCCCGGGGCAGAGGGGATCTGCATAACCAGGACTCCAGAGATTCCTTCTCTGGGCATCCCCTACCAGCGATCCTGAAGAGTGGCCCAATTGCTTCCCTCTGGAAGCAGTCTGGGGACGATTTTCTCTGCACTACTTAGCCTGGCATTCAATAATACGAGATTCCTGGGTGCAGACGATAATTATCAGAGGTTACCACATTCCCTTCGATCTTTACCTGACGCCGCAAAAGCAAATCCCTGACGTTCCACCCAGTCAGAGGGATACAGCTGCGCAAGAAATTCAAAAGCTGCTTGAAAAAAGGAGTAATCCAAACAGTCGCACCAGACCAAGTAGAATCCAGATTTTAATCAAGGTTCTTTTTAATGCCAAAAAAAGACGGTACTGGAAGCCAGTTTTAGACCTCAGCATCCTAAACAAGTTTGTCAAGCAGACCAAATTCCGGATGGTCATGGTTCAGTCTATTCTCCTGTTTCTTGAAAAAGACTATTGGATTTGCTCGATAGATCTCCTGGATGCATATTACCATAGAAAATTGGACAAATGCTCCAGAAGATATCTCCGCTTCCGGCTGGGAGCCAATCATTACCAGTTTTCAAGCGCTGCCCTTTGGTATTTCCACAGCCCCCAGAGTGTTCACCAACTGTATGGCAGTAGTAACAGCTCATAGGAGCAACATTCAACATGAGGTCCTGTCTTGTCGTTCTTCCTCATCACAGACTACAAAGGCTAAGATTTCAGCTCCGAGTGATACTCTCTCAAGACAAAGTCACAGCTCGTTTAGTCCTTCAACTGCTAGGGTCAATGGCAGCAACAATTAACATAGTTCCCCTAGCCAGACTCTATATGAGGCTAGTTCAATGGCATCTAGTCTCACAGTGGTCCCTATTAACACATCCTATGTCCCACCCAGTCCGTATAACATACCTTTGCAAGCAGGATCTGAATTGGTGGATGAAGTCAGAAAAGGATTTATGGAGTCGTCCCTTCTCAGCCCAAGGCCGTAGTGACCATGGATGCATTCCTGATGAGGGGTGGGGGTGTATTTTCAGGGAAAGACAGTCCAAGCGACTTGATCCCCCTTAGAGGCAAATGTGCATATCAATGTCCTAGAACTGAGGTGCTTCTGGCATTGCAAACATTCCAATCTGCCCTCCTATTGCAAGCATTCCAATCTGCCCTCCTATCAGGGATAGTTGCTATCCATTCGGGCAGCATGTCAGTCATCTGCTATATCAACAAACTGGGAAACCAGATCCTACCCATTATGTTGGGAAGCCGGGAGAGTATGGCAATGGGTGATAGCCTCCAACCACTTTCTGATAGCAATGCACATTCCTGGGAATTCCAGTGTGGTCGCGGACAAACTGAGCAGATGCATTCTCCTCCCTCACGAGTGGTGTCTCAGTCCCAAGGTAGCAACGAAGATTTTTCGTCCCTGGGGTCAGCCTTGCTGCGATCTATTTGCATCTCCCATCAACCACAAATGCAGCAGCTACTTTGCCCTAATCCCCCCTCAGGGGCACTTTTGTACATGATTGGCCACCGAGACTGTTTTATGCCTTCCCCCTCTTTTCTCAGATTCCACAATTTTTAAAAAAAGCACATCGGTTGAGAGCCAAAGTAATCCACATTGCACTTTGTTGGCCCTGCCAAGTTTGGTTTCCCTTCCTGTGGCCTCACCTAGTTCACTGCCCATGGACTCTGGACCCGACTCCAGGGTTACTGTCACATCCATATGGGCTGAGCCATCATAATCTATTGATCCTCAGGCTGACAGCTTGGTACCTCCACTTCCGGTAATTGCCAGGCAAAATAATCTATTTTCCCCTGTACAAAAAATACTCCTGGCTTCCTGTAAACTGTCCACCAGGAAAACGTATTATAGTAAGTGGAACAGATTTGTGATTTGGTCTGGAGAAAAAGAACTTGACCCCTTTTCAGCTCCAATTAATACAGTGTTGGAGTACTTATCAACCTTGCTCAATTCAGGAGCCTCAGCTTTTACTATTAGAGTCCATTTAGTAGCTATCTCAAATTTCCATAATGGTTTTGAAGATTTCTCTTTAATATCTCACCGTCTCTGCAAAACCTTTTTTAAAATGAGTCATACATTTAAAACCACCCTTTAAAGAACCCATTGAACCTTAGAATTTGACACTAGTCATACAAACCCTGACTTGTCAACCCTTTGAGCCAGCTGCCACTTGTGATATAAAATTTTTGTCTTGGAAGACTTTATTCCTGGTAGCCATCACTTCACCCTGAAGAATATCA
Source organism: Protopterus annectens (assembly GCF_019279795.1). Classification (NCBI taxonomy): domain Eukaryota; kingdom Metazoa; phylum Chordata; order Ceratodontiformes; family Protopteridae; genus Protopterus; species Protopterus annectens. The sequence continues at coordinate 589,306,153 of NC_056746.1, forward strand.
GAATTTACAGGCCTTGTGTGTAAAGTGCCCTGACATAGTTTTTCACAAAGAGAGTATCTCTTCGGACTAACCCATCCTTTCTACCCATAGTTGTCTCAGATGTCAACATTAATCAATCCATGGACCTGCCAGTTTTCTTCCCAAATTTTTCTAACAAAGTAGAATATTGTTTGCATTTGTTGGATGTACATAGACACTTGTATTTTTGCTTAGACAGGACTAAATCATTCCAGAAATCAGACCAATTGTTCCGGTCTTTTTCAGGGCCCAAGTTGGGTAAATTGTCATACTTTGGCAAAATAGTTGAGAGACTGCATATCCTTTGTCTATCAGCAAAATCAAATGTGTTTAACAACTAAAGTCAAGGTGCAATCAACCAAATCAGTTGCCACTTCGATAGCTTTTCATTCGAGAGCTTCTGTGGATGACATTGCACAGAAGCTACTTTGGGCTACCCCTCATACCTTTATCACTCATTACAAACTGGACATGGTCTCCAGGGGGAGAGGATCCTTTGGCTCAATAGTGCTCAGAAATATCCTTCCATAGGGCTTCCCAGGACATAAAGTAGCTAGAGACTCTGTCCCATCTGTCTTGAATGAATGAAGATTGCCAACATCAGATAAAGAAGTTTATGTTCTTACCATAACAGTCCATCTGTGTTGTCAATCTTCATTCATTCATAACATTCTGCCCTCTTACCCCCCCCCCCCTCCAAAACACTCATGGAGGTTCAGATTTGGTCTTTGTTGCATGATAGGGCATTTGCTCAGATAAGGCCTCTGCTTTCTTATTCTTATGAGCAAACTTGATCTGACGAGATGAAGAGAGGGATACTATGGGCAACCTTAGCTCGAGAGTTTCTGTTTGGCGCAAGCTTGTTATATCGGCCGTGTCAGTTCCAAGGAAGGAACCAAAACTCATCTGTCATGAATGAATGAAGATCAACAACACAGATGGAACATTATGGTAACAACATAAATTCTTTATCTTGTCATCACCTTTTCCATTCTTTTATTCATATTAGACATAAGCACTTTATAATCATGGTTTGAAATTGAAATGACCTATATGAAGCTGGATCAGATGGGTCTTTACCACATTTAGGTATTACAGCTACCACAGCTTTTTCCCAGGATGTTGTTGCCTCCCCTCCTTTTAAAACACTGTTAAACAAAACCTTCCAGATCTTTATCAGATGTCCTTCAAGGATGCATCTGCAGTCCTAACATATGGGTTGTCCGGATTCCAAAGTCTGGGTCTGGCCTCGGCTGATGTCGCACTTCACCCGACGTCATAGCTGCTGTTTATTGGGTATAAAGGCATCAGCTGACGCCATTTTCCTCAGTCTTTCTTGCCGCGCGGTGCCCGAAGCAGAAGCTGTTCGAAAGTGCCGGTCGGTCAGATCCAGAGATTTCTACTACCGAAGACTTCTAAAAAGCTAAGTACCCCGTTGGGGACTCTTTCTTGCCTCAGCCGATGTCAGACAAAGTAAATAATTGTTTAACTTGTGGGAAACAAATACCTCATAAGGATTTCCACTCTTACTGCCTTCCTTGCTTAGGCCCTGACCACGACGTATCAGCTTGTCTAGCCTGTGCTTCCTTCAACCGATGGACACTTAGACATCGGTCGGAGTTTGCAGAGGAGTTTTTTGTTCCCGCTTTTGCATACAAAATGCCGTCGGAGACTCCGACTACTCAATTAGCTAAAAAGCGCAAGGAAAAGGACCGACATTCGCGGCCCGCGGTTTTGGCTGAAACCACGGTTAGGCCAACCGCGAATGTCTCGGTTTCGGCGGAAACCGAGCCCCCGGTTCTTCCTTCGGCCGAAAGCATGCTTCCGAGGCCTCACAGAGCATGGCTGAATCTGCTACTGAATTTACTGCTACAGAAGCAGGCACCCAGGATTTATCAGACACTATTCCTTTAGACATAACTACCCCTGCACGTGGGGCTGCTAGACCCCCTGCTTCCATGTCTATCAAGGCTTTTGCCAGGGCTAAGGCAGCTAAATCTTCTAAGGCCTTGCCTGCCAAAACTCCTTCACATAGGCCTACTTCTAGTTCCCAAATACTCAGCCTGGCTGAGGATCTCATTTCTTTGATCAGAGGATCCCAACCTCACCCAGACAGGGCCTCTCAGCCCCCTCCAGACAAGAGGCCTAGGACTGAACCACCGGAACCTGTCTCTACAGATTATTCATCGGATGACTCGGACCTTTCAGACCCTCACGAAGGCCCATATTCTCCTTATGAGGATTCTGATGCAGAAGACTCCATTCCTTCTGCTTCTCCTCCTGAAGAATTTTCCTTTGGGGAAACCTTGCATGCTATGAGGGAACACTTCCAATGGCAGGGCCAGGATTTTTCAGATTCAAGGAAAAGGCTAAGGATTTTTTTACACTTACCACAGCATAGGCCTTTAGCCATTCTGCCAGTACTAACAGTTGTTGATGATGCATATAATTATGCCTGCACTACTCCTGATTCTCTTCCTCCGGCCCCTGCCAAGCCAGACAGATATTACAGGGTACCGGGCACACACTACCATTTGTATAAGGCTCCTGTTGCAGACCCTGAAACCATTTCACAGGGCACTAAAGGTGTGGCAGCTGCCTCTGCCAAAAACCCTCTTCCCTCTGAAAGGGAATCTAGAGCATTAGAGAGATGGGGTAAAAAGGTTTATACTTCTGCTACTCTTTCGGCCAGGGCCTTGAACTGTCAATTTCACATGATTCAGTACCAGGAATTTTTGTTAGACCAGCTAAATAAAAAACTATTTTCTCCTGAACCTTTAGACCGCAAGTCCCTTCAGGATTTGGTACATAATTCTCAGCAGGTCAGTAACCATTTCTTAAAATGTAGCTATGATGCACTGGAGGCTTCCTTTAGATCAGCTGTGACTGGAACAGTGATTCGAAGGCATGCCTGGTTAAAAGAACAATCCTTACCAGACCATGTTAAGTCAAAACTCCTAGATGCCCCCATGGAGAAACAAAGTTTGTTTGGCTCCCCTGCACAGGAGGTTCTAAAAAAGGTGGAAGAAAAAGCAAAATCTGTCCAAACAGTCAAGGATTTCTTACAGGTCCAACCTCCGAGGTTTAGCAGAAATTGGCCTTCGAAGAATTGGTCCTTTCCAGACAACTCCAGAGCGCAGAGAGGCAGAAATAGACGCCCAAGAGGCAGAGGTCAATCTAGGGGTGCCTACAGGGGACGTCAGTGGCAGCCTACCAACCAGAGAAGTACTGCCACGGAATCAACTACAACCACTTCCACAGGGCAGACACAATTACTTGGCTCTAGTTCCGCCTACCAGGGAACAACTGAAAGCACCCTTGGGCGGAAAACTAGCCTTATTCTCCGACAACTGGCATTACATTACAGGAGACAAATGGACTTTACAAACAATAGACAAGGGCTACAGGTTTCACTTCCATACTCTACCAAAAAAGAGAGGAATGCCAAACCTACCACCAAGCCAAAAAACAGACGCTCTAAGACAAATCAACAACTTACTAAGGATGAGAGCTATAGAAGAGGTGCCACCTATGGAACAAGGCCAAGGATTTTACTCCAGGCTTTTCCTTGTACCAAGAAAAGAAAATCAATGGAGACCTATTCTAGATTTGTCCACACTGAGCACATACCTCATTGTTCCAAAATTCAAAATGCTGACACTCCAGCAACTTCTTCCCATGCTGGGCAAGGAGTCTTGGCTGGTGACTCTAGATCTCAAGGAGGCATACCTGCACATCTCTATACGACCAGATTGCAGAAGACACCTCAGATTTCTTGCAGGATCAGAGCATTATCAATTCTCAGCATTGCCTTTTGGCTTATCTACTGCGCCCAGAGTATTCACGAAATGCCTGGCATCAGTAATTGCTCATTGCAGACTTCAGGGAATTCAGATTTACCCATACCTGGACGACTGCCTAATACAAGCGGACAACAAGGCAAAGTTAACAAAAGATTTGGAAAATGTCATACAACTGTTGCAAGCCTTGGGATACACAGTCAACATGCAAAAGTTAAGACTAGTACCATCCCAAAGGATAACATTCTTGGGTGCAGAATTAGACACATCAACTCAGATGGCTTTTCTCACAGAGGAAAAACAAAAGCAACTACCAGTCTACTTCATGACATTAACAACACAAACTCAGCTTACTGCAAGGAAAGTCCTGCAAGCCCTGGGCTACATGGCATCCTGCATAATATTGGTTCCGCATGCCAGGCTGCATATGAGAAAGCTACAATGGTATCTAAGGAATGTATGGTCTCAACACAAGCACAGTCTAGAAGCCCAGATTCCAATAATTCCATGCCTGAAGCAAGAATTCCTGTGGTGGGCTCAGGCCTGTCAGTTGAACAGAGGCTTGCCTTTCCACAAACCACATCCAAGCCAGACCATCACCACGGACGCCTCAGACCTAGGATGGGGGCACACATGGTGGACAAGTGTATACAAGGCCTGTGGACCCAAGACCAGCTGAATCTACACATAAATCTAAAGGAGATGCTGGCAGTGAAACATGCGATCCAGGCATTCAGACCACTCCTTCAACAGGGTCATCTGCTGATAAGGACGGACAATACCACAGTCATGTGGTACATCAACAAACAGGGAGGTACACATTCATATCCTCTATGCCAGATGGCAATGGACCTGTGGAATGTGGCCCTGAACCTCAACATTCAACTTCAAGCCAGATTTGTACCAGGAAAAGAAAATTCTCTAGCAGACATCTTAAGCAGAACTACCACGGATGCTCACGAATGGATGCTGCACCCAGATATCTTCAAAGCCATAACAAAGAAATGGGGATTACCACAGATAGACCTGGTTGCCTCCCCACACAATCACCAATTGAAGAAATTCTGCACAAGAGCATACCACCCACTTGCTTGGAGGGTGGACTCCCTTTCCTTCAGCTGGAAAAACCTGACAGCATATGCATTTCCACCTCTTCCCTTGATGTACAAAGTTCTACTGAAGATCAGAGAGGATCAGCCAAGGGTAATTCTGATAGCTCCAGACTGGCCGAGGCAACATTGGTACCCGCTACTGAGAAGCATGTCTCGGACACACGCATGGCATCTACCTCTATGTCCCTTACTACTAACACAGGACAACTACAAGATCCTACATCCAAACTTGAAAACACTGCAGCTATCTGCTTGGAATATTGCATAAAACAAAATAACCCAGGTTTATCTCAGAGGGTTAAGGACATTATCCTGGAGGCACGCAGACCCTCCACAAGGAAGACGTATTCAGCCAAGTGGAAAAGATACCTCATTTGGAGTGCAGCAAAGGGAGAAAATGTCTCATTGGCAAACATAGCACACATCCTGGAATATTTAGCAGAGCTGTTCCACAATGGCCTGTCTTACTCCTCCATTAAGATTCATGCATCAGCAAATTCAGCAGAATACAACATGGATCCTCCTGTCTTCTCTCATCCTCTACTCAGGCAGTTCTTGAGAGGAATCAAAAATGTAAAGCCTCCAAGGAAACCACCTTTACCTACATGGGATCTCAACTTTGTGCTGGAAAAGTTAACACTTCCCCCTTTTGAACCAGCAGCAACAGCAGAATTACAATTCTTGTCTTGGAAAACTGCTTTCCTGCTAGCAATTACTTCAGCAAGAAGGGTATCTGAGCTGCAGGCATTAATGGCAGTACAACCCTTCCTTATATTCCATCAGGACAGAGTCTCTCTGAGAACTAACCCTACCTTTATGCCAAAAGTGGTCTCCAGAGTATCATTGAACCAAGCGATTCATTTACCTACATTCTTCCCCAACCCACAGAACAGGGGGGAAAGACTGCTACATACCTTGGATGTGCACAGACAATTACGCTACTATCTGGACAGAACTAAGACCAGCAGAAAAACTGACCAGCTTCTGGTAGCGTATGCAACAGGAATGCAAGGAAAAGCAATTTCAAAACAGACAATCTCAAAATGGATAGGAAATTGCATTCGATTTTGCTACTCTTTTCATGGAAAGACAACTCCTGCTAATATCAGACCTCATTCCACAAGAGCTACAGCCACCACTACAGCTTTCCTACGAGGAGTGGCTACCAAAGACATTTTAGAAGCTGCTACTTGGAGCTCCGTGCATACATTTGCCAAGCATTACAATCTTCCCTTATACTCTAGATCCCGAGCAGGTTTTGCAACTGCTGTTTTGCAGGGGATCTTAACTACACCATCTTTATCTTAGTGCCTCCTCCCCCAGTTTGGCTATGGTATTCTACCCATATGTTAGGACTGCAGATGCATCCTTGAAGGACATAGTACAGTTTTGTACCTACCATAAATGTAGATGTCCGATAGGTATGCATCTGCAGTCAGGATTACCCACCCTCCTTCCCCTCTGTGGTATTCCTAGGGTATTTACCCCTCTTTTAGCTAGCTGGGGGAATCTATTATGGTGCATTTGTTTGTATATATGTATATATATATTTTTTTTTTTATATATATATTGTTTGCTCTCTACTGTTTGGAATTATTTGCATTTATCCAAATTTAGCCTTACTAGAGGGCACCTGGCATCTGGGGCAAGAAACACTGAGGAAAATGGCGTCGGCTGATGCCTTTATACCCAGTAAACAGCAGCTATGACGTCGGGTGAAGTGCGACATCAGCCGAGGCCAGACCCAGACTTTGGAATCCGGCCGACCGAAGGGCTGCCTGAGGCAGGACAACCCATATGTTAGGACTGCAGATGCATACCTATCGGACATCTACATTTATGGTAGGTACAAAACTGTACTTTTCTTCCCTCCTAACTTCTACCAGAATACCATCTATTCCTGTAGATTGGTTATACATCACCATTTTTTCTCATCTACTCCTATCTTGATAGTTGTTGGGCCTCATCTACCTCTACCCTAGACATATTTGTCTTCCATAAATATTTCCATGTGTGTGTTTTTTTTTTTTTTTTTTTTTTTTTTTTTGATTTTCCCCACTTTTCTGCTTTATAAAATGTTTCATAAAATGTCTGAAATATCTCTAATACTGCTGCAGGATCTCTGGTTATTTTTCTTGTTATAGACTTCCTAAGTTTGGTAACAACCCTTTCTAATTTTTTTTGCCTAAGTATTTGTGCTAAAGGTTTTTGTGCTCTGGAGGTACTATCAGAAAATAGTTGAAAATAGAAGAAAGAAAAATGTGGTCCTCTGTTGCAGCCTGAAAAATTAGCTGAAATGTTTGCTGCTAAAAGAAAACTTTTCATTATTATGTGGTTTTCTCATATTTTCTTGTTTCTACTTAAAATGTATTAGATTAAGCCAAGGATCTTAATCCAGACATTCAGCTATGCACAAGTAAGAGAAAAGATATCATCTCTAAACATATTATGATCCGTGCACTTTACACCCACACACACACCCCCACCAGAACAACCCAAGGTTACAACCAATTAATGTAAGCATACTTTTATTCAGTTTTTCTTCTCCTCCTGCACTGCAGTGCCTATGTTTCTTAATACTAACAAAGAAGAAAGGAAAGAGGAAGAAAAATAAAAGGCACCTGCTTTCCTTGAATAACTTCACATACAAGAACAACTAAAAATTTTTTGTTGTAAAATATGCAATTTATATTTGTGAAGAGTTTCATAGAAATGCTGTTAAGAAATTGGTTTACTTACACTTATCGTTTTCCTCCTCCTTCCCCTCCCCTCAGATTCCTTCCTGGCATTAATGACACAAACTGAGGCAAATGCTTTTCAGTCCCTCATAAGTTTCACAAGTCAGCAAAAGTCTATTCTTTTCCCCTTATTCTTATACAGACGTATTTCACAAATGTAATTAATGGCTTGCAGTCTCACTTTTGTTTAGTGATTTCCGTATTGCTGGTCTATTCATCTCCAGATTCTGGTTCAGTTCCACGATGCTCCTGATTCTTTTGGTTAACTCCTGTGCTTTTCTATCTCTCAAGCATTTTCTTTTGGAATAGTGGAAAATGTTTCACTGGCAAGGTCTCTACATGTGCTTTATTACCAGAATAATGAAAAGCAGAGTCCTCTTCTGTTGATGGCTCATTTTTTGTTGGACAAACATTTACGTTTCCTCCTTATCCTGTTTGCATCAGAAAATGGCTTTAATCTTCCAGGAAAAATATTCTGAAGACAGCTGTATACAGCAGCTTGACCTTCACACATGCCTCTTGACATTCCATAATCACTGGAATACATTTGGTTCTTTCGTCTGGTGTACAGTGAGTAATCATTTTCCATAAACACTCCACTCTCTCCAACTTTTAATACTTTGCCCTTTTGTCACAGTTTTGTTAGGATCAACTCTTTCTGCTGGCTGGTTTGCATCTTTACTAATACAGGTCTTGGCTGCTTTCTCATGGCCAGATTTGCATATTGTGTGCCCTTTCAATTAACAATTGCTGCTGCGGAATACCAGCCCAGTTGCTTATTTGTGCCTTCATAAAATTAACACAGTAATTTCCTTCTAATTTCTCTGATACAGCAGAAGATCTCGTATTTTTCCTATGTGCTGTGTCCTCTAATTCTGCCATTTTCTGGAAACTCTTCTTTTTCTTCATTTCGACCTCTGATTTTTGCAGTGTTATCAGCTCATCTGAATATCTTTTTACACCTTCATCCATTTTCCAGTCTTCTGTTTGAGTTGATACTCCTTCAGTGTTTTGTTTATTTTAATCAGCTCTGAAAACATTTGACTTATTTTTTCTTCTAGCTTACTAGAAGCCATGCCTTGCACCAAAGCAGGAGCTTGAATTGCTTTTTTGATGAACAGCTGCGGGATTCTTCCCAATCGGTGTTTTCACCTTTTCTAGGTAAATTTCTTTCAGACTTTCTAAATTTCTTCTTTACAGGCATTCAGGTAGTGTACTTAACTAGTCTGTAACTGAATTTTACTCAGCCTGACAATATCTCTGGTTGCGTTTTCTCAGTTTGTTTTCACACAGGAGGGAGCTGACGTTAAGCTGTTGATCAGTGTGCAGCCGTCTTGGAAAGTCATCCTTTTATTTTTTTGATCCACTTTAACATGGAATGACAGAGCTGTGGAGAGGGCGCTTAGTCAACATAGCATTATGGATAAAAAGGGGGTGGCTATGTAGCCTTGGAAAGTTTTAGATGCCGGACTATCTTCAGTTCTCCCAACCTTAGTCCTGAAGGCGATGAAGCTGGAGCTATCAGTGTTTATCATGGTAATCACTGCTGCATTATCCTTAGCTATATGGGTTATAGCCTGTCAGGGATACAACAGCCAGCCAGCTTCCAAAAGACAAGTTTGGGTGCCAAGCCCTTCAGAGCTGTGCTGTTGTAGAAGAGTATGGTCTTTGGAGGCTTTTCAGGATCAACTGTCAGCTTGTACTATTCCTTTGTTGGGCAAATAAGTTCCGTCATGGGGGGTGACTTCCATTCAATTATATTAGTTGATTAGTAAAGCTAAGAGTTTGTATTTTAACGGACTGTCACAAGACTCTATTGCACATTTAAAAGAAAATGCTCTTTTACTGTCTGTTTAAAAGTTGTTTAAAGTATTTAAAAAAAAAATTTTACTATTGGGACTGGCAAGTGTGTTAAAGTGCTTTTAACTGTGTTTTTGTGTGAAAAAAGGCAACTTTCAAAGGGGCAATTACCACAAGCTTCCTCACAGAATGGATCGACTGACACATGATCAGGGGTGTTTGATACACCCATACCCTAATCAGCTTCAACTGATTGCCTGCATGATAGGGGCTAGTTTTCCTTTAAGCACCTGTTTACTAGGATGTCGAACAGGTACTAATGCAGGCAAGAAACCCTGCTACTAGAAAAAATATATATTAACAAGCAGAAAAGGTTTTCTAGTTAGTGGCAGCAACAAAACATCACCCATTTTGGGCTAGTTGTTTTCTTGTTTTACAGTATTTTGTGTGTTACTTTCCTATGACCTTTCTTACTCTCTTACATCAAGGTTCATTTATTGGCCATTTCAGCATATCTGTCCAATGATTTTCTCTTTCAAGGCTTTGTCAAAATGTTTTTTAAAGGGATTTTACTCGAGGCCTCCAGGAAAACCAGTACCCCCTCTTAATTTTGTGTTAGAGAAGCTCATTTCATGTGAACTAGCTAATCTAGTTGGCTTGAGGTTCTTTACATGGAAATAGTTTTACTAATTGCTCTGATCTCTGCAAGAAGTGAATACGAGTTGCAAGCTGTTATGGTGAATCAGAGCTATCTCATTTTCCACAGAGACAGGGTTTCTTTGAGAACTAATCTGTCTTTTATGCCTCAAGTGGTATTCAAGTTTACTTTAAGCCAAACTCTCCAGTCCTCCTTGCATGTTTTTTAACTGATCTTAAAAATGAGAGAGAAAGGATGCTCCATACCTAGATGTCTAATGACAACTCGGGTGCTATCTTGACAGAATTAAATATTTCTGATCTTTGAATCTGCTCTTTTCTTGTGAAGGTAGGAAGGGACAACCTGTCTCAATACAGGGTATTTCCAGATGATAGTGTAAGGCTATTACCTTTTTTATACTCACCACATTTTTCCAGGCACTCTGCCAGGGCCTTAGCTTCATCTATGGCTTTTTGGTAATTTTGGATTCTACAAGTACTCTAGAAGCTGCAGCTTGGTCCTCTGTAAGTACTTTTACAAAGCACTATAACCTCAATTCCTTCTCTATGTCTAGATTAGGCTTTGTTAGGACTCTTCTCCTTCCACCTCCCAAATATAATATGCTAGGCAATCCAGCAGTGGTCAGTATGACTAACATAGCACAGTTGTGTAAGTAAATTTACCATAACACTAGATATTTGAATGATCACTGCTGGAGTAGCAGCTCCCTCCTTCCATCCCTTTATTTTTTGATGTGGTGTTTTTTTTGTTTGTTTGTTTGTTTTTGTTCTTCCTAGCATTGGCCTTTCAGAGCTCAGCCTCCCTGTCTCTGTTGGCAGAAAAGCACTGAAGGTGTTGGCACCCAAACTTGTGTTTTAGTCAGCTCAGCATGAGCTGCCTGACAGTTTGGACGCATGGAAGGAGTACAGAAGCTTTGGAATCTGTCCGATTGTTATATCCTTAGCAGGCTATAACTCGTATACCTAAGGCTACTGCTTATTACTGAATATATAAATTGTATTTGCTTAAGAGGGAACCTTTAGAAAATAAGTTAATTGTGTAATGCTTTGGTACACTGACAAGCTTTTGGTTGATTTTTAATGATTTTTTTTTTTAGGGAAAATTGACTCTTGTTTTACTTAAAGAAGTGAAGTGTATGCTGCATATGCAGCTTTGTGTATGGGGTTTTAAATTTTGAAAGGTTTTATGCTGCTTATGTGAACCAAATGATAGCTTACCTTCCGATTGACCCCTTCTACCGCACATTACCAGCAATCAATAGTGCAGGAGACTCACTATACTTTAACCAGGTAGCAAAAATCTGGAACCAAGTCCTCCCTGAAATAAGACAGGCAGGCACACTGCACATCTTCAAAACATCAGTAAAGAAGCACTATCTATGCACTACCCAAAACTAACTCCCTGCACACACACTCATCCCAAACTCCACCTTCAAAGTTACACTCCTTTACTTAGCCTTTCTCTACCCAATTCTTGTTTGTGTAGTTTTAAATCTGTATTACTAAGAAATCTCACTGTATATTCTCCCACAGCTGTAGTTTACACTGTTCTTCTACAGACTGCCACTCCACCCTCTACCTACTTTTTCTCCTACAAAACTTAAATTTCCCAGGTAATCGCCACTACCTCTATTTTCTTTAACACAGGTCTTTGCGAGCTCTCTACCTCAATCTACATAATGTTTCATATAACTATTACTCCTCTTAAGTTCTACCTTCTGATAAATCCCTTGCTGCTTTTGCTGCCCTTCTCTGTACTTCCAACTAAGCACATTACATAATACATCTACTGTCTGTATAATTTCTCTGTAACCAACTATCGCATGAAAAAATGTATTTCCTTAAATTCATAGGCTACTGTGTTATATAATGTGTTCATATAAATGTGTTTTCATGTAAACTGTTTATTTTACAAAATGTCTTTTTTGTCGAATTAAGCTTTTTCCAGACTTAGGCTCCGAGTCTCAAGCTTTTTCCTCTTCCTATAATACATCACACCTTCTCTAACTCCCCCAGATCTCATTTGCCATGCTTTGCATACAGACGTGGTTCCAGAGTCTCAGGACTGGTAGTTTGAGATAAGTTTTTCAGAGTTTTCTTTTCTAATGGTATTCTATTTTTCCTCCCCTTCCTATCTTTAGACCTCAAGGGCATTCGGGACCGTTAGATCTCTTCCTTCCTTTCCTGCTGTTGGTACTGCTTTTTCTTCTTTCACGGTTTAAAAAAAAAAAATTTTTTTAGTATCTTAGAGTTATTCTCTAAAGTATTGTTGTTGTTGTTGTTGTTGTTGTTGTGGTGGTGGTTGCATTTTGATCTGAAGTTGTTAATCTTCTTCCTATTCATCACTGATGGGTTCGGTACCGAGTCGGCCTTATACCAAGCTTGCGTGCACCAAAAACTCTCAAGCTAAGCTGCTACCCACAATGCCCTTTGCTCAGTTACCTCAGATCTCGTTTGCCACACATCCATATAGCAGCGTTTCACTGAGTTCTCCAGCTAAGTGTTTTTTTCTTAAAATATTTAATAGTTTGTAAAAGTTTTTTATTCCTTATAAGTGGTTCTTGTTCTATATTGCTACTGCTCTACCCACAAGGTAGTTCTCTCTTACCATTGTTGGTAATTTCTTGGTATCTCTAACTTTCTACCTTTTCTGTCCCTTGTTGTCATTGCTGGTATTTACTTTTTCTTTCCTCTCTTTCCTCTCTCTGTCCCTTGTGTGCAAGAGTGTTTTTGGAATGTCTGAAAAGAAGGGAACTACAGGATTTAAACACTGCTGTTCTTGCAGTGATAAACTGCCAAATAGTGACCTTCATGAGGAATGTGTTTACTCTTTGGGGGTTCCGCATTTGTCGGCGAAACCCCCTTGTGATATATGTGCTAGATGTCCTTCAAGGATGCATCTGCAGTCCTTACATTTGGGTTATCCTGCCTCAGGCAGCCCTTCGGTCGGCCGGATTCCAAAGTCTGGGTCCGGCGTCGGCTGATGTCGCCCCTTTCCCGACGTCAGAGCACCTGGGATATAAAAGCGTCAGCCGACGCCATCTTCCTCAGTCTTTCTTGCCGCGCGGTGCCCGAAGCAGAAGCAGTTCGCAAGTGCCGGTCGGCCGGCTCCTGTAATTTCAGCTAACCGAAGACTTCAAAAAGCGAAGTACCTCGTTGGGGACTCTTTCTTGCCTCAGACGATGTCAGATCAAACGGTTAAAGTTAATAATTATTTAACTTGTGGGAAACAAATACCTCATAAGAATTTCCACTCTTACTGCCTCCGCTGCCTAGGCCCAGACCACGACGTCTCGGCCTGCGCAGCCTGTGCATCCTTCAATAGACGCACTCTTAGGCGTCGGTCGGAGTTTGCAGAGGAATTTTTTGGGGATAGTTACTGTTACAAGATGCCGTCGGAGCTTCCGACTACTCATTTAACCAAAAAACGGAAGGACAAGGACCGACACACGCGGTCCGTGGTTTCGGCCGAAACCACGGTTAGGCCTACCGCGAGTGTCTCGGTTTCTGCTGAAACGGAATCCTTGGTGCTTCCGACCGACGAAACCGCACAACCGACAACCTCTGTCCCGGAGGCCTCCTCTGAGTCGGTCATAGAATTCCCCTCTGAAACCGGTGCTCTGGAGACAACCAACACCATTCCTCTAGATAAAACCACTCCAGCACGTGGGGCAGCCATGCCTCCTGCATCCATGTCCATTAAGGCATTTACCCGTGCTAAAGCTGCTAAACAGCCAAAATCTCTCCCTCCCAAGGCTATCCCTCAGGGATCCACTACAGGTTCACAGATTTTAAGTCTAGCTGAGGACCTTATTTCCTTAATTAAGGGCTCTCAGCCCCATCCGGACAGGGCCTCTCAACCTCCTCTAGACAAAAGGCCCAGGGTTGAGCACACAGATCCCCAGTCTTCTGATGAGGCCTCAGATGACCCTGCTCTATCAGACTACCAGGAGGAGGCTTTTACGGCCTACGAGGATTCTGATGCAGAGGAATCTATTCCCTCGGCCTCCCCTCCTGAAGAGTTGTCCTTTGGGGAGACACTTCACTCCATGAGAGAGCATTTCTAATGGCAGGGCCAGGAATCCTCTGACTCCAGAAAGAGGTTAAGGACTTTTTTGCATTTACCTCAGCATAGACCTTTGGCTATTCCTCCTGTTTTAACTGTCATTGATGATGTGTACTCTGAGTCTAGTATTTCTCCAGACTCCCTTCCTCCGGCTCCTATCAAGCCCGACAGGTACTACAGGGTCCCGGACTCGCATCATTTCCTTTACAAGGGCCACTCTGCTGACCCAGAAACTATTTCTCAGGGCCCTAAAGGGGTTGCAACCACCACTATAAAAAAATCCTCTTCCTTCTGAAAGGGAGGCCAGGGCTTTAGAGAGATGGGGTAAAAAAGTGTATACTTCTTCCACTCTTTCTATGAGGGCATTAAATTGTCAATTCCATAGGATCCAGTGCCAAGAGTATTTGTTAGATGAATTGCATATCCCCTAGATCGCAAGGCACTTCAGGATCTGGTACATAACTCTCAACAGGTTAGCAACCATTTCTTGCAGTGTGGTTATGATGCATTGGAAGCTTCATGTAGGTCAGCAATGACAGGTACAGTCATATGTAGACATGCTTGGCTGAAGGAACAAACTCTGCCAGACCATGTTAAAGCAAAGCTACTGGATGCTCCGCTCGAAAAACAAAAGTTATTTGGCTCCTCGGCTCAAGAGGTCTTAAAGAAATTTGAGGAAAAGGCTAAATCAGTACAAACAGTCAAAGATTTTCTCCAGGTCCAGCCACCAAGATTCAGCAGAAATTGGCCTTCTAAGAATTGGTCCTTTCCGGACACAGACAGATCTCAAAGAGGCAGAAACAGACGTGCCAGAGGTAGAGGGCAAGCTCGGGGCTCCTACAGAGGGCGTCAATGGCAGACTCCTAACCAGAGAGGTACTGCAGGGCCTACAACTACTACACAAGGACCATCTCAATGACTTGACTTTGTCCCCGCCAACCAGGTCTCAATTGAAAGCACCTTTGGGCGGAAAGCTATCTTTATTCTCAAAAAATTGGCACAGTATTACAAAAGACAAATGGACACTGCAAATAATAGACAAAGGATACAGGTTCCACTTTCATACATTACCAAAAAGACAAGGCATGCCGAACCTGCCACCAAACCAAAGGGCAGAGGCTTTAAAACAAATTTCCAAACTACTACAAATGAAAGCAATAGAAAGGGTTCCTCTCACAGAACAAGGCCAAGGATTTTATTCCAGACTTTTCCTTGTTCCAAGAAAAGAAAAGCAACGGTGGCCTATTCTGGACTTGTCCGCACTGAATACTTACCTCATTGTGCCAAAATTCAAAATGCTGACCTTACAGCAACTCATTCCCATGCTGGGCAAGCGGTCATGGCTGGTAACTCTAGACCTCAAGGAGGCATACCTGCATGTCCCTATCAGACAAAGTTGCAGAAGACACCTCAAATTTCTTGCAGGTTCAGAGCATGATCAGTTGTCAGCATTGCCCTTTGGCTTATCTACTGCGCCCAGAGTATTCACGAAATGCCTGGCATCAGTAATTGCACATTGCAGACTTCAGGGGATTCAAATATACCCGTACCTGGACGACTGCCTCATACAAGCGGACAGCCAGCAAACACTGGTAAAACACTTAAACTATGCCATCCGACTACTACAGGCCTGGGGATACACAGTCAACATTCAGAAATCAAGACTTGTTCCATCCCAACAAATAATTTTCCTGGGTGCAAAACTGGATACAAACACCCAGATGGCTTTTCTCACAGAAGAAAAACAAGCACAACTACCGGATTATTTCAGGGATCTGACAACACAAACCCAGCTAACTGCAAGGAAAATCCTGCAGGCCTTGGGTTACATGGCATCTTGCATTCTTCTGATTCCACAAGCAAAGCTACATATGAGGAAACTACAATGGTACACCTAAGGAGTCTATGGTCTCAGCACAGTCACAGCCTAGAATCTCTGATCCCCCTCATTCCATGCCTTCAAAAGGAATTCCTGTGGTGGGCAAAAGCAAGCCAGTCAAACATGGGCCTGCCTTTCAGCAAGCCACATACCAGCCAAACCATTACAACGGACGCCTCAGATCATGGATGGGGAGCACACATGGAGGGCAGATGCATTCAAGGACAATGGGCACAAAAAGAATTGCATCTGCACATCAACCAAAAGGAAATGCTGGCAGTGATACATTCCATCGAGGCCTTCAAGCACTTCCTGCACCAAGGTCACCTGTTAATAAAGACAGACAATACCACAGTTATGTGGTACATAAACAAGCAAGGAGGTACCCATTCATACCCTCTTTGCAGGCTGGCGATGAATCTGTGGGAGCTTTCCTTAAAACTCAATATAGAGCTACAATCCCAGTTCGTACCAGGAAAAGACAATGTACTGGCGGACAGCCTGAGCAGAAACATCATGGATCCACACGAATGGATGTTGCACCCAGATATCTTTCTCCAGATAACAAAATCATGGGGAAGGCCGGACATAGACCTTTTTGCCTCCCACCACAACCATCAACTGAGGAAATTCTGCACAAGGACATACCATCCTCAAGCATGGAGAGTGGACGCCCTCTCCTTCAGCTGGAATACTCTAACAGTATATGCATTCCCACCGCTGCCTCTGATGGCCAAGGTCTTACTGAAGATCAGGACAGAGCAACCAAAAGTAATTCTGATAGCCCCAGACTGGCCAAGACAACACTGGGTACCCACTGTTAAGAAGCATGTCACGCACGAAACCTTGGCCTCTTCCACAATGTTCACTTCTACTGACACAACACAATTACAAGACTCTGCACTCCAGCCTCAAAACCTTACAGCTGACAGCCTGGAAAATACCTTGACTCCTCCCCAGGATAAACTATCAAAAAGGGTACAGGATATCATCATGGAAGCCCGGCGTCCTTCCACAAGAAAAGCATATTCAGCAAAATGGAAAAGATTTCGTACCTGGAACACTACAAAGGGTCAAGATCCGACAGTCATGAGCATTCCACATATTCTGGAATACTTGGCTGAAATGCTCCATAATGGCCTTTCCTACTCCTCCATAAAAATTCATGCTTCAGCAATTTCAGCAGAGTACAACACTGATCCACCTGTATTCTCTCATCCTCTACTAAGGCAGTTTCTAAGAGGGATAAAAAACATCAACCCTCCAAGGAAACCTCCAGTGCCTACATGGGACCTTAACTTCATGTTGGAAAAATTAACTCTTCCTCCATTTGAACCAGCAGCATCTTCAGAGCTACAATTCCTATCTTGGAAGACTGGCTTCCTTCTGGCCATAACCTCAGCAAGAAGAGTATCTGAGTTACAGACCCTCATGGCAGTACAGCCTTTTCTCATTTTTCATCAGGACAGAGTCTCTTTGAGAACCAATCCTTCATTCATGCCAAAGGTGGTATCCAGGGTCTCACTGAACCAAGCTATTCACCTGCCGACTTTCTTTCGAAATCCACAAAATAAAGGAGAAAAACTTCTACATACTTTGGACATCCACAGACAGTAGCGCTACTACTTGGACAGAACTAAGACTTGCAGAAAAACTGACCAACTCTTTGTAGCATATGCTGCTGGTGTACAAGGAAAAGCAATTTCCAAACAGACAATTTCAAAATGGCTCTGTTACTCTTTTCATGGAAACGCTGTGCCAGCAAACATAAGGCCTTATTCCACCAGAGCAACAGCCACCTCTACAGCCTTCTTAAGAGGGGTGGCTACAAAGGACATTTTAGAAGCTGCTACATGGAGCTCCGTGCATACATTTTCCAAGCATTACAACTTGCCCTTATATTCCAGATCCAGAGCAGGCTTTGCTACTGCAGTCCTGCAGGGCATGTTAGCTACACCATCCTTTTCTTAGGTCCTACCTCCCCCAGCTGGGCTATGGTACTCTACCCATATGTAAGGACTGCAGATGCATCCTTGAAGGACATAGTACAGTTTTGTACCTACCATAAATGTAGATGTCAGATAGGTATGCATCTGCAGTCAGATTTTCCCTCCCTCCTTACCCCTCTATGATATACTATGGGTACATATCCCTCATTTTAGCTAGCTGGGGTTATCTTTTGTGGTGTATTTGTTTTTTATTACTGTGCATGTTTGGAATTTTTTCATTTCTCCAAATTTAGCCTTACTTAGTGGGCAACTGGCATCTGAGGCAAGAAACACTGAGGAAGATGGCGTCGGCTGACGCTTTTATATCCCAGGCGCTCTGACGTTGGGAAAGGGGCGACATCAGCCGACGCCGGACCCAGACTTTGGAATCCGGCCGACCGAAGGGCTGCCTGAGGCAGGACAACCCATATGTAAGGACTGCAGATGCATACCTATCGGACATCTACATTTATGGTAGGTACAAAACTGTACTTTTCAGTCAGCTGATGCTGAATGAACGTCGTAACAAACTAATTTTAAAGGGCCTGCATGCTTCGCCTTTCTCGGAGGCCATTTCTGCAACGGGGGCCTCACCCCCTCCAGCTTTGGATAAGAAACTTCCTCGATCGAACCCCTCTTCACCGGCGGGTGACAGAGGTAAGGGTCATAAGCACAGGGCCCATAAGTCATCATCTGAACACCGATGTTCATCGTGTTTCACTGTTGCAGTCATTACTGTTGGGTTATCCTGCTGGCAGGCTACCCGCAGTCGGCCTGAATTCCAGAGTCTAGATCTGGCGTCAGTTGCTGTCGCCTCCTCCCTGACGTCAGTGCACCAGGGGTATAAAAGATGCAGCCAACGCCATTTTCTTCAGTCTTTCTTGCCGCGCGGTGGCCAAAGCAAAAGCAGTTCGCAAGTGCCAGTCAGCCGACTCCTGAGATTTTCAAGTTCGAATTTCAGATGCGAAGTCTTCATTAAAAGCTAAGTACCCCATTGGGGAAACTTTTTTTCTTGCTCCAGACCGATGTCAGAAAAAGTTAATAATTGTATTTCTTGTGGGAAGCGAACACCTCATAAGGATTTTCATTCTTACTGCATTCCTTGCCTAGGACCTGACCACAACGTTGCTAGATGTTCATCGTGCATACAGCTGCAGTAATCACATACTGGTTCTCTGCCGTCAGGCGGGTCCTCGGTCGGCCGAATTCCAAAGTCTTGGTCCGGCGTCAGTTGTTGCCTTCTTCCCTGACGTCAGTGCGACAGGGGTATATAAGTAACAGCCGACACCATGTTCTCCAGTCTTTTTTGCCGTGCGGTGCCCAAAGCAGAAGCAGTTCGCAAGTGCCGTTCGGCCAGCTCCTGAATTTACGAAAAATTGGAAACCGAAGTCTTCTTTAAAGCTAAGTACCCGTTAGAAACTTTTCTTGCCTCAGACCGATGTCAGACAAAGTTAACAATTGTATTTCTTGTGGAAAGCAAATACCGCATAAGGATTTCCATTCCCTCTGCATACCTTGTTTAGGCCCAGACCACGACGTCGCTGGCTGTCGCTTTTGTGCTACTTTCAATAAACGCACTATTAAGCGTCGGGCGGAGTTCGCCCAACATTATTTTGGTAAAGCCTTTGATTATAAAATGTCGTCGGATACTCCGACTACCGTTTACAGAAAACGCAAAGAAAAAGAGGAGGACAGGCATCCGAGGTCCAAAACCGACGATGAGGCTTCTTCTAGGCCAGTCGCCGGTTCTCAGTGAGGTGCTTTCACAGCCCCTGATGACCGCTACTTTAGAGCCGCAGGCCAATACAACTCCCACGTGGAGTCAACCAGGCCTACAGAAACTCAAGTTATTGGACCATCGGAAACCATTCCCTCAAGATGGGTCCAGAGCCGCTGAGCAGGCAACGGCATCTGAGGGCGTTTTCAGGCCTACACAATTATATGTTAAAACTACTTCAGCTTCAAAGGCAAAGACTAAAGCAGCTTTAAAGACAAAGAAACAAGTACAACAGCCCCATGGACAGCCATCCATGCCTAAAAAAACAGATGCTCAAAATGGCCGAAGACCTAAATACTTTGATCAGAGGTTCTCATCCCCCTCCTGACAAGAGGCCTAAGCAAGAGGTAGAATATGAATCTTCAGATCAGGTTTCCATTTCATCTGATTCCTCTTCTGATCAGGAATACTCTCTTCCTCCTTAAGAGGATTCTGATGGTGAAGAATCTATCCCCTCAGCTTCTCCTCCTGAGGATTATTTTTTTGGGGAAACACTGCATACCATGAGGGAGTATTTCCACTGGGAGAGCCAAGATTATTCAGAATCTAAGAAAAGGCTCAGAGACTTTCTTTTACTGGCTCAGCACAGGCCACTGGCTATTCCACCTGTGCTGGACATTGTAGATGATGTATTTTCAGAGTCCATTCTGACTCCTGACTCCTTACCTCCAGCTCCTGTTAAGCCAGACAGATACTACAAGGTTCCAGACTCCCACAAATTTCTTTTTAAAAACCCTGCTACTGACCCGGAAACTATCTCTCAGGGTCCCAAGGGGGTCAAGGCTTCCACTGCAAAAAACCCTACCCCCTCTGACAGAGATTCCAGGGCAATGGACAGATGGGGAAAAAAGATTTACACTTCTGCTACCTTGGTTATAAGGGCTTTAAATTGTCAGTTTCACATGCTTAAATATCAGCAATACATTATGTCACTGCTTAAACAGAAAATGTTGACTAATTCTGAATGTGCAGAAAATAAAGAAATGCAGGATTTATTGCATGCAGCTGAACAAGTTGGAAAGCATACTTTACAGTATGGTTTTGATTCTTTGGAGGCCTCCTGCAGAGCCGCTGTTACGGGTTCTGTCAGTAGGAGGCATGCTTGGTTAAAGGAACAGACTCTGCCTGATCATGTTAAAGCAAAATTATATGTTAAAGCTCCATTGCAGCATGATACCTTGTTTGGTGTTAAAGCAGAAGAGGTGTTGAAGAAAATGGAGGACAAAGCCAAATCTATGCAAACAGTCAAGGATTTCTTACAGGTACAGCCTCCAAGATTTAGCAGACACTGGCCTAAAAAGAATTGGTCCTTTCCAGTGTCAGACAGGCCACAAAGAGGCAGATACAGACGCCCTAGAGGCAGATCCTAGCCCCAAGGCTCATACAGGTCTAAACAATGGGGTGCTTCTACCTCCAAAAGCGGAGAAGACAAATCACAGTCATACAGAAAGCAGTCCCAATGACTTCCCCCTGCCAGCACCAAGCACTTATCTTCTGGCAGCTCCTTTAGGGGTAAAACTAGCACTTTTTTCTCAAAACTGGCACCTAATCACCCAGGACAAATGGGTCTTGAACATAGTGTCACAAGGTTACAGGTTCCACTTTCACACCCTGCCAAGGGCAAACTGTATGCCAGACCTGCCAAAAAATCAATGGGCAGAGGCACAAAAACAAGTCAAACAAAGCCTTAGTTTCATTCCTCATGGACATGAGGGCCATTCAGCAAGTACCACAGCAAGGGCAGGGACAAGGATTTTACTCAAGACTTTTCTTGGTGCCCAGAAAGGACAAAGCCTGGAGGCCAATACTGGACCTATCTATTCTAAACACATACCTGGATATTCCAAAATTCAAAATGTTGACTCTGCAGCAGCTTCTGCCCATGCTGGGCAAGAAGGCTTGGCTTGTAAATTTAGACCTAAAAGAGGCATACCTGCATGTTCCAATCAGACAATCATGCAGAAGATACCTCAGATTCATAGCTGGCTCAATGCACTACCAATTCTATGCACTGCCCTTTGGCTTATCTACTGCGCCCAGGGTTTTCACAAAATGCCTGGCACCAGTAATTGCATTTTGCAGACAGAGGAATACAAATTTATCCTTACTTGGACGACTGCCTTATTCAAGCAGAAAATGAGGACATACTACTACAGCATCTGGCATTTGTAAAAAGATTATTAACATGCCTAGGGTACACAGTAAATGAAAAGAAATCAAAACTTGTACCCTCTCAAGAGATAATATTCCTGGGTGCAAGCTTAAATACAACTGTCCAGATGGCTTATCCCACGCCAGACAAACAAAGGCAACTGACTACTTGTTTCAAAAAGTTGGCAACAAACACCCAGTTAACTGCAAGAAAAATTCTGCAGGCTTTGGGCTTCATGGCATCCTGCATTCTGCTAATTCCATATGCAAGACTGCATATGAGGAAGCTACAGTGGTATCTAAAAAGTGTTTGGACTCAACATTGCCACAGCCTGGAAACAATAATTACACTCATTCCCTGCCTGCAACAGGAGTTTCGATGGTGGGCAAAGGCCTGTCACCACAACAAGGACCAGCCATTCACCATACCCTCAGCCAGGCAGACATTGACAACAGATGCATAGGATTATGCCTGGGGGGCTCACATAGCAGGAAGATGTATTCAGGGCTCATGGTGCGCAATCCAAATGCATCTACATATCAATCAAAAAGCGATGCTAGCTGTTCAAAATGCCCTGACAGCCTTCAAGGACCTACTTCATCCAGGACAACTACTGATAAGGACGGACAATACTAATCATGTGGTACATAAACAAGCAGGGAGGCACACATTCCTACCCACTTTGCAGACTAGCCATGACTTTGTGGGACACAGCATTTACTTACCAGGTACATCTGCAAGCACAATTCCTGCCAGGAAGGATAAATACTCTGGCAGACGAACTTAGCAGAAACCTCATGGATCCCCACGAGTGGAAATTGGATACACAAGTCTTCAACATGATGATAAGGAATTGGGGATGCCCGGACATAGATCTATTTGCCTCCCCTCACAATTGCCAAAAACAGAGATTCTGCACAAGGACTTATCACAAGCAAGCATGGAAAGTGGATGCTCTATCTTTCAGCTGGAAAAACTTAACAGTATATGCCTTTCCCCCACTGCCTCTCCTCCCCAATATACTCCTAAAGGTCAGACAACAGAAGCCAAAAATGATACTGATTGCTCCAGACTGGCCCCGCCAGCACTGGTACCCAATCCTAAGGAACTTGACTCAATGCCCAGCATGGACATTACCTCACGTTCCTCACTTACTGACCCAACAAAACAATCAGATCCTGCACAGGCAGCTCAAGACCTTAAATCTGGCAGCATGACGGATAATGTAGCTTTTCAAAACACCTCTCTCTAAAGCGGTGATGGATGTTATCTTGGAGGCCAGGAGGCCCAGTACCAGAAAATCTTAGGCAGAAAAATGGAAGAGATTCTGTGCTTGGAACCAGGCACAAGGAATTAACATGATTGTTCCAAATACCCCTCAGATTTTGCAATACTTAACTGAGATGCTGGACAAAGGCCTATCCTTTTCATCAATTAAGATTCATGCCTCTGCCATTTCAGCTCATTACAATACAGAGCCACCTATTTTTTCTCATCCTTTATTAAGGCAGTACCTCAGAGGAGCCAAAAACTTACGGCCTCCAAGGAGATCACCAGTACCTGCATTGGACCTCAATTATGTCTTGGAAAAACTCACTGTTCCTCCTTTTGAGCCAGCTGCTACAGCTGATATAAAATTTTTATCATGGAAAGCAGCTCTGCTCCTAGCAATAACCTCTGCAAGATGAGTCTCAGAGCTACAGGCAGTCATGGCTGTGGAACCTTTTATCAAGGTAGTGTCCAGTGTGGCCCTCAACCAAACTATTCATTTGCCTACCTTTTATCCAAACCCACAGAATAAGGGTGAGAAACTTCTGCATTCTTTGGACATGCACAGACAACTGCGCTTCTACTTGGACAGAACCAAAACTTTCAGAAAGACTGAAAAATTACTGGTAGCATATGCTGCAGGATCACAAGGAAAGGCCATCTCAAAGCAGACTATTTCCAAGTGGATAGGTCACTGCATTCGTTTATGCTATTCTCAACATGGCAAATCAGTGCCTAAGGGCATTAGGGGCCACATTCAACCAGAGCAGCAGCCATTTCAGCAGCCTTCCTCAGAGGAGTGCCAACCAAAGACATTTTAGAGGCTGCAACCTGGAGTTCAGTGCACACTTTTACAAAGCACTGCCACTTACCACTCTACTCCAAATCCAGGGCAGGCTTTGCCACTGCAGTCCTGCAGGGCCTCATAGCTGCTCCTAATTCAATTTAGTTCCAGCCTCCCAACCTTATCTTTGGGATTCAACCCAATAGTAATGACTGCAACAGTGAAACACGATGAACATAGTACAGTTGTGTACCTACCATAAATGTAGATGTTCGAGTGTATTCACTGTTGCAGTCCAGGTTACCCACCCACCATCCCCGTTATCTTTGCTGGACCTTATCTGTACTTCTCTATTCTATACAACCTCTGTGGTGTATTTGCTTGTAGGTGAAGGAAACTTATTTGGTGCATGCATGCTTTATAGACATATTTTTAACCTACCCTTTTGGGGGCACCTGACATCTGGGGCAAGAAAAACTGAAGAAAATGGTGTTGGCTGCATCTTTTATACCCCCTGGCACACTGACGTCAGGGAGGAGGCGACAGCAACCGACACCGAACCTAGACTTTGGAATTCAGGCCGACTGCGGGTAGCCTGCCAGCAGGATAACCCAATAGTAATGACTGCAATAGTGAATACACTCAAACAAATACATTTATGGTAGGTACACAACTGTACATTCTGCCTCCTCTGTGCTGACTAATACCCTGCTCCGATAAAGTTTACCAAGGTAGCCTCGTCGGCACCCACACCGGCACTGACAATTACGACACCGCCTATGTCTTCGATACCGATGACGTCTTTGATACCGACCCATATTACGTCTTTGATTGCGACGAGTATTTCCATTTCTTTATCGTCCACTCCTATAGTGACTTCTGCTCCTAGCCCTTTCACGGCTCCAACTATACCATTATTACTTGTTGCAAATTTGGAATCGTCGATGCCGTTCTGCGACACACCATGGACCCAGTACTCATCCAGTGTGGACCCTTTTGCCAGACAAGCCTGCAGCCCCTTTTTGGACCGGCCTGACTCCCATTTAGGTGCATCGGTGAGATCCACCAGGAGCCTTTCCGAATTGTATGTGGTGCGACCTTTTGATCAGCTGTTGACTGCTAGGGGAATCTCAAATCCATCTAGACCCTATCCCACTCCTGGCTTTGGGTCTGTTTCTCCAGCACCCCCTACTTACTCTCCTCCCTTGGATCCCTCCGAGGCTCATCTACCCAACTTTTAACAGAGGAATTCCTTCCTTGGCACCAACAGCAACTCTGTCTGAGGTTCCGAGATCCCTTTGGGTGCAGGTTCCATCAGAGCCCACCCTTCCACAATCTCATGCTTGGGGAGTTGAGCCCCCGGTCCCAGTGTTGGTTCCGACGGTTTTGTTGGCCCCGACTTCGGAGCAGAGGGTGACTACCGCTTCGAGCTTGACTGGGGCTCCGTCCCCAGGGGCGGACCGTCTGGAGTGCGGTGTGACCCCGGTTCTGATTCAGTCTTTTTCAGTTCCGGGCTCCCATTCCTCTTTGGGCGGGCCCGCTTTCCGGGTGATGGAGAGGGCTCTTGCTGCCAGCAATTCTCCACAGTTGGTTATTCCCCCTGTTCCCTCTGAGCTGCAGCTGTCAATGTCCACCCCCCAGGACTCCCAAGAACGCAAGGCCCAGGAGAACCCTGTTCAGGGCATTTCACTTTCTGAGTCTTCTTCGGATGTGCCCATCGAAGAAGCCCCTCGGAAGCGAGTGTGTAAGAGGACACACACGGACTCTCCAGAGGAGTCATTCACAGAGGATACGGACTACGGTGATGGGGAAGGGTCCCCACAGTCGCACCCTGATGATGTCTCCTTCGGGGACATCATGGAAATCTTGAAACAGAGGGGTGCCTGGAAGTCCTCAACCCCTTCCTCAGAGGAATCCAAATTCCTGCAGGCCTTTCGCTCTCGACCCTCTACTTCTTGGGTGACCCCCCCCTGCCGATGAGCTGGTTAAGCTCATTGTGCAACGGGCTTGGAAGAGCCCCGACTCCCCGACAGAGGATCATCCCCATTGGTCCAGAGGCTTGCCAGTGGACGCTATGGTGGTGGCGGCTGCCACGAAAAAGGACCTTGCAGAAGAGAGTCCTGCTGTTCACCCACCCAACAGAGAGTCTCGGGCAGTGAACAGGTTAGGGAAGCGAGTCTTTGCGTCAGCGACCTTTGCAGTTAGGTCTCTGAATTTTATGGCACATTTTAAAAGGCTCCAGAGAGATCTTATCTCTGAACTCTCGCAGGTCAAGTATCAGATGAAGCACGAGATAAGGTTGCTTCCCAACTTGCCACCCTAGAATCCATATCTAATTCATTCATGAGGTTGCTGTCGCACGCAACCGAGGGAGCAGCTAGAGCTGCGGCTGCAGGCGTAGTCATGAGACGTCACGCCTGGATGCACATTTGTGACCTCGCAGACTCCTTCAAGTCTTCATTTCTAAATGCCCTTATCGAGCCCTCAGCTCTGTTTGGTGCGAAGGTCAAGGATACACTAGCCAGGTGTGAGCAAGACGGGAAGACCTTGTCTGCTGTTGGCCTATGTTTCTCCAAGCCTCAGCGTTCATTCTCCAGGAACCAGAAGAGCGGGAAAATGTGGCACAAGAAGTCTCAAGGTCCTTTCCGAGATGCACGTGGCAAGGACTCCTCTAGAGGCAGAGGGGGTGCCAATAATGGAAGACGCCCTTTTCGGGGCTGAGGGGGTCCCCAGAGCCAGGGCTTCAGAGATTCCTTCTCAGGTAGACCATATCAGCACTCCTGAGGCGCTGCCCGATTGTTTTCCTCTGGAAGCAGTCGGGCACGTTTCTTTCTGCACCAAGATGCCTGGCTGTCCATTACGAACAATCATTGGGTGCAGAGAATCATTGCCAGAGGCTACTATATTCCACTAATCTCCTATTCAAGACCTCCGAAATCCCTTCCCTGTGTTCCACCCAGTCAAAGGGAGGAGGCACCTTCCGAGATACGAAAGCTACTTCAAATACGAGCCATCCAAAAGGTCCCCTCAGATCAGTGCGGATCAGGGTTCTATTCAAGATTCTATTTGCTGCCAAAGAAAACAGGGGACTGGAGGCCCATTCTGGATCTCAGTCATCTAAACAAATCAGTAGTTCAGACCATGTTCCGCATGGTCATGATTCAATCCATCCTTCCCTATCTGCAGGAGGGTGTGTGGCATTAGATCTCCGGGATGCGTATTACCATATCAAGATGGACAGGCGCTCCAGGGGCCTTCTTCGCTTCTGGCTGGGAGCCAGTCACTACCAATTCAGAGCCCTGCCTTTTGGTCTCTCCATGGCCCCCAGCGTGTTCATGAAATGTCTGGAGGTGGTAACAGCTCATCCGAGACTTCAGGGATTCCAGGTGTTTCCATATCTAGGCAATTGGCTCCTCTCCGCCCCCACCAAGCGTCTCCTGGTCAGGGCCCTCCGCTACACCTTGGCTCTAGCAGAATCATTAGGCATCACCATACACTGGAAGAAATCAAACCTCCATCCATCACAACAACTGGAATTCATAGGAGCAATATTCAACACACAGTCAAGCCTAATTTCTGTTCCTGCCCACAGGCTTCAGAGACTCAGGGCACAAGTTCAGGTGATACCCTGCCAAAGCAAGTTGTCTGCAAGGGAGATTCTTCAAGCCTTGGGATCTATGGCCGCAGCCATCCCCATAGTCCCCTTAGCCAGACTGCACATGAGATTTCTACAGTAGCTCCCTCATGCAAAGTGGATACCCAGCCTTCACCCCCTGCAGTCAAAGGTTCTCATCACCAACATTTGCAAACAAGATCTCCTCTGGTGGATGCTTACAGATGAAAATCTGTGGTGTCGTCCCTTCCAGGTTCCACAGCCCAACGCCACGGTGGCCACAGATGCTTCCCTGATGGGGTGGGGGGCCACTTCCAGGGAAAGTAAGTTCAAGGCACGTGGTCCGATGTATAGGTCAATTTGCATATTAATGTCCTGTAGTTAAGAGCGGTGCTGTTGGCATTGCAAGCTTTTCATCCGCTTCTTCCATCCGGAACGATTGAGGTCCAGTCGGACAACATTTCCGTGGTCTGGTACATAAACAGGGAGGGACCAAGTCTTACCCCCTTGTCACGAGGCCATGTGAATTTGGCAGTGGGCGATAGCTTCCAACCACTTCCTGATCGCAACGCACATCCCTGGGAGCTCCAACGTGATTGCGGACAGACTGAGCAGATGCATACTTCATCCGCACAAGTGGTCTCTCAGCCTGAGTGTGGCGACAGAAATTTCAGTCGCTAGGGGCAGCCATGCTGCAACCTTTTCGCCTCCCCTTCAAATGCGAAATGCAGCAGCTACTATTCCCTCTTTCCCCCTCTCGGGGAGTCGCTGAGAGATGCTCTAGTCCACGATTGGCCCACGGGTCTCCTTTATGCTTACCCTCTGATTCCTCTGATTCCCCTCTTTCTGCAGAAGGTGATTCAGTTGAGAAGCAAAGTGATCCTCATTGCTCCATTTTGGCCTCGTATAGTGTGGTTTCCCTTCCTCTGACCTCATCTGTTACGACTAGACAATAGTGTGCTCATTTTACAAGATCAGTAGCTGCTTCCTCAGCCTTTCATTCAAGAGCCTGCATGGATGACATTTGTGCAGCAGCAGCTTGGGCTTCACCTCACACCCTCATCAATCTTTACAAGCTGGACTTAGTTTCTAGAAGTAGGGCATAATTTGGTTCAGTGATGCTTAGGAATAGCCTTTCTTGAGGCCACCCTGGGATTATAGTAGCTAGGGACTCTGTCCCATGAGTCAAGGACAGAATGAAAATTTACATCATCAGATAAAGAAATTATGTACTTACCGTAACGTTCCATCTGTGTTCATTTTCATTTTTCCTCGATTTCCCACCCACCAACCTCCATCCAATTTTGTCTGAAGTGCGAGTGGATAGAGCCAGTCTTGGGATCATTCCCTTGCCTGTTATGAGTCCAGATATAGCTTTGTGCTTCCCTTATTTGATTAAAATGTTTTCTATGCGAGTAAAGAGTTTAGTTTTTTGCTATAATCTGCAAAGAAGATCTGAGGTAATGGGCGTGGTGCATTCTGGATGAGGTAGAAGCTTGAGAGTTCAAGGTTGCCACAAGCTTTTACAGAGGCTGAGTCAGATCTGAGGGCTTGAATCTGAACCAATAAGTCGAGGAAGAATAAAAATGGACAACACAGATGGGATGTTATGGTAAGTACATAACAACTTTTTCCGGTTCTCCTATCCAGGGACAGCATCTTTGGATCCAAAACCCTCGGAGCCTGCGATAAGGACTCGACTACCAACTTTCCATGTAGAACAAGTCTCAGCAGCCCTTCTAGTAAAAGTTTTTCAGATTCCAGCTGAATCCAGGCATGCTTCCTCGGCGTCTTCCTCCAGGTCTTCCTGAAGCCAATATAGACAAGATGATGTAGAAGTTCCTCAGGGTGTAGATCCAGATAGGGTTCCTCCCATCTTGGATCCGTGAGTGCTCCATTTCCTACTTTGCAGATTCCTTTTCCAATCCCTCCTTCGGTTTCAGAAAGCTAAGAGCCTGGCTTCCCAAGAGAGCCAGGGCCAGATCTGAGGAAGTTCCCTTTCTCGACTCCTACTACATCCCTGACCAAATCTGCTCCTTTCCTTTTGGATCAGAGCAGGTCTCAGATCCAAGACTGCGCTAACTCTGAGGGGTTGCTCTTGACTCTAACTTTGTCAGATCCTTCACTCCCCCCCCCCCCAGTGCTTCATCCCTCTACAGCTCTGTTCCGGTTCTTTCGAGAGGCCTGGGATCCATGGTTGGTTCTGCTCTCTCTCCTTTGGTAACTTTGGCTCCGAGAGAGAGGGTTTCCTGGGGTCTGTCTGCCTTCCGGGCTGTACAAATGGCTTTCTCCAGGATTAGAGAAGCGTTTCCTCACTCCCAGGGTCAGCCTGCCCCAAGCAGCATCCAGAACCGCCCCCCCCCCCCGGGAGTCTTCCCTTCTTCTGATATGTCTCCGGAATACAGCAGGGAGGAGGTCTCTTGGAAGAAAAAGTGTAAAAAGCAGCACATAGACTCCCTTATGGGGTATCTCGGAGAGGACACAAACTTTGATGAAGGGAGATGGATCCCTCAGATCGCCACCTGACAGTGTCTCCTTTAGA
Organism: Protopterus annectens; assembly: GCF_019279795.1. Classification (NCBI taxonomy): domain Eukaryota; kingdom Metazoa; phylum Chordata; order Ceratodontiformes; family Protopteridae; genus Protopterus; species Protopterus annectens. The sequence goes on from NC_056746.1 coordinate 589,336,348, forward strand.
GACATCCTGGAACTCCTTAGGCAAAAAGCTGCCTGGTTCTCCCAACCTCCACCTCCTGGGGAGTCTATGTTCCTGGAGGCTTTTGGGGCGATCCATCTTACATCCTCAGTGTCTCCCCCAGTAGATTCCCTGATAGATTTAGTCTCCGCTGGGCCTAGAAGGAACCGGACATGGTTGAGCCCATCCCCAAGCACCCCAGTAAGACTCTCGGCCCACCTTCTGTTCGTCCACATTGAAACAAAGGTATTCCAGTAGATGCTATTGATGCAGCAGCCATGAATTAGGAGCTGGCCGAACAAAGCTCCATCGTTCATCCACCAAACAAGGAGTCTCAGGCAATGGACAGACATGGAAAGTGCATTTACGCCTTAGCTACTTTCACTCTGAGGTCATTAAACTGTTTGACGCACTTCTCCCGTTTGCAGAGAGATCTGGTTAAGGAGCTAACCAACTCTATTACAGAGACCATGTTGGAGGAGAACTTGAAGAAGGTTTCTTACCAGTTGGCTGCTCTTTCCTCCCTTGAAATTCCTCAATGAGGATGATTTCGCACATGGCAGAAGGCATCTAGCGAACAGCTGGGGAAGGCGTAGCCATTAGTTGACATGCCTGAATGCGACTTTCTGACTTCTTGGAGCCCTTCAAGGCGTGTTTCATTAATGCTCCCTTTGACAGTTCCTTCTTGTTTGGACCGTTAGTGAAGGACACACTAACCCACAGTGAGCAAAAAGGAAAGCCTTGCCTGCCGTGGGGATCAATTTTTCTTCCCTTCAGAAGACATTCTCAAGGAATCGGCGAGGAGGAAAGAAAACATGGTTCAGGAAGTCTCAAGGATCTTTCCAGGACCTGTGTGGTGACAACTCCTCCAGAAATAGAAGAGGTTTTAATGGCAGGCACCACCCTAGAGACAGAGGGGGTCTGCACAATCAGGGTTTCAGGGAGCCCTTTCCTGGCAGACCCTATCAGCGCTCCTGAAGTGCTGCCCGACTGATAACACTCTGGAGGCAGTTGGTGGTCATCTATCCTTGCACCTAGATGCCTGGACAAAAATAACAAACACCTAGGTACTAAACATTATATCCCAAGGCTGCTAGATTCCCTTTTCCCTTTGTCCACCAGGTCCCAGTTGAAATCTCCCTGATGGTACCACCCAGTCAGAGGAAGTACGCTTTACAAGAAATCCAAAAACTTATACAAAAAAGTGAGTTTTTTTGTCATCCAGGAGAGCCTAACCAAACAAAGAGAATTCAGAATGTATTCTTGCTTCTTTTTACTGCTAAAGAAAACAGGGGACTTGAGACCTATATTAGACCTCGGCAATCTGAATCAGTTCAAGAAGTGAAAGTTCCGAATGATTACAGTTCAGTCCATTCTCTCATTTCTGCACAAGGATGATTGAATGTGCGCAGCGGATCCTCAGGATATGTACTGTCATATCAAAATAGACGGGCACTCCAGAAGGGTCTTACACTTTCAGTTGGGAGCCAGTCACTACTAGTTCAGAGCACTGCCCTTTGGACTCACCACACACCCCCCCCCCCCCCCCGGCTGTTTACCAAATGTTTGGCAGTGGTAGCGGCTCACCTGAAGTACTACTTCAGTCCAGAAAATATAGTAAATATCTTCAGTCATTGGGGCATCACAATAAATCTGGTAAAATCAAATTTGATTCCTGTGCAGAACCTAGAATTCACAGGGACACAGTTGAACACAATCACACAAGTGGCTTCCTTAATAAGACATCGTATAATATCTCAAAGACAAAATCTTATTATAGATATGCCTTCTCCACTAGCAAAATGAATACTTTGGGCTCCGGGTTCAGTGGCAGCTACAATTGTTCTACTCCCATTAGCGAGGGTCTTTATGAGAGTACTTCAGTGGACAATAACAGTTCAGTGGTCCATCCCCTACCAAACACTTTCAGTTCCCATAAAACTGTCTTCGATCTGCAGAAATCCTCTGCAGTGGTGGATGCAATCAAACAACCTGTTTCTAGGCAGACCTTTTTCTCTTCCCGCTCCGATAGCCACAGTGACCATGAATGTTTCCCAATGTGGTGGGGCATTACCGAGGAAAGATGGTCCAAGGCATGTGGTCATCATTCGAGACCAATCTGCATATCAGAGTTCTAGAGATGAGAGCAGTCCTTCTAAAGTTGCAAGCCTTTCAGGACATTCTCCCTCTCTCCAGACAATTGCAATTCATACAGACAAATTGTCTGTCGTCTGTTACATCAGCAAGCAAGGAGGAACCCACTCATAGCTGTTGTGCAGTGAGGGTGAAGAGCTGAGTAATTCTCACTGCCCCTTTCCATCCTTGTCAGCTATGGTTCCCGTTTCTTTGGGCTCATCTGATGCATCTGCCTTGCATACTGGATCCTAGACATGATCTCGTATCCCATCTGTCAGACATCCAACCCCCTCCCCAATCTCCACACCCTAAGGTTGACCGTATGGTTTCTCCACTTACAGTAATAATAAGAAAGTCCAGGCTCACCCCTTCTGTCCATGATATTATCCTGGCCTCTCAGAGAACTTACACTAAAAAGGTCTACAACAGTAAGTGGAAAAGATTTTTCATTTGGGCATGTAAAGAGAATATCGATCCTTTCTCGGCTTACACTTCAGCTGTTCTCCTTTTTCTTAGTAAGCTGTTTCAAGAAGAAGCCAGATGTCCTTCAAGAATGCAACTGCAGTCATAACATGTGGGTTGTCCTGCCTCAGGCAGCCCTCGGTCGGCCGGATTCCAAAGTCTGGGTCCGACGTCGGCTGATGTCGCATTTCTCTCCGACGTCAGAGCGGCTGGAGTACATAAGCATCAGCCGACGCCATTTTCTCCAGTCTTTCTTGCCGCGCGGTGCCCGAAGCAGAAGCAGTTCGCAAGTGCCGGTCGGTCAGCTCCTGTATTCTACGATACCGAAGTCATCAAAAAAGCTAAGTACCCCGTTGGGGACCTTTTCTTGCCTCAGCCGATGTCAGAAATTACTGGAAAAGTTAACAATTGTCTTTTTTGTGGTAAACAAATACCTCGTAAGGATTTCCACTCTTACTGCCTCCCTTGCCTGGGCCCCAGACCACGACGTCTCGGCCTGTGTAGCCTGTGCTCGCTTCAACAAGCGCACTCTCAGGCGCCGGGCGGAGTTCGCTGAAGAATTTTTCGGCGATAAATTTGCTTACACCATGCCGTCGGATCTTCCGACTTCGCAAACTCCCAAAAAGCGAAAAGACCGGGACCGACATCCTCGGCCCGTGTCTACCACCGACTCCACGCCAAAACCTAGCGCGAGTGCTCCGGTTCCCTCTGAGACGGTCTCTCCACCGATCCGAACCGAAGACACCGCATTACCGACGACTCCGATTCCAGACATTACTCCAACGCCAGTTATAGACTTTCCTCCGGATACCGAAACCGAGGAAATGCCCGAGACCATTGCTGTAGACAAGGTCACTCCTGCACGTGGAGCTGCCAGGCCTCCTATGGCCATGTCTATTAAGGCCTACACTAGGGCTAAGGCAGCCAGCAAAACAAAGCATATTACTTCCAAATCCTTACCTCAGCCGACTCCGGAGACACAAATTATGTCCATGGCTGCTGATTTAATTTCCATGATTAGAGGTTCACAGGCCCATCCTGAGAGAGCATCCCAGCCTCCTCCTGATAAAAGGCCTCGGGTTGAACCCTCTGACCCTACTCCTTCAGATGAAGACTCTGAGGGCTCTGTCCACTCTGATAGCCAGGAAGAGCTCTTCCAGACCTATGAGGACTCGGATGCAGAAGATTCCATACCTTCGGCCTCCCCTCCTGAGGATATTTCTTTTGGGGAAGTTCTACACACCATGCGGGAACATTTCAAGTGGCAGGGTCAGGAATATTCTGATTCTAGGAAACGCCTTAGGACTTTCCTTAAGAAGCCTCAGCACAGGCCCTTAGCTATTCCTCCTGTACTTGATGTTCTGGATGATTTGTATTCTGACTCTAGTGCTACCCCTGATTCTCTTCCTCCTGCTCCAGCCAAGCCAGACAGGTATTACAGGGTCCCAGAAACTCATTCCCATTTATTCAGGGCCCATACTGCTGATTTGGAAACTATTTCACAGGGGCCTAAAGGAGTTTCAGCCTCCACCTCAAAAATCCTTTGCCCTCCAACAGGGAAGCAAGGTCATTAGTGAGATGGGGTAAAAGGTTTACACATCCACTACCTTATCTATGAGAGCTTTAAATTGCCTTTTCATATGTTACAATATCAGGATTATCTCTTAGAAGATTTACAAAAACATTAGCTTCTCCTGATCCTTTAGACAGGAAGACTTTGCAGGAAGCTGTACATAACACTCAGCAAGTAAGCAATCACTTCCTGCAGTGTGGATATGATGCACTGGAAGCTTCATGTAGGGCAGCTATGACAGGGGCAGTGATTCGTAGACATGCTTGGTTAAAAGATCAACCTCTACCAGATTATGTAAAAGCAAAACTTCTGGATGCACCTTTGGAAAAGAACAAGCTTTTGGTGCAAATGCTAAGGATGTGTTAAAGACCATCGAAGAAAAAGCAAAATCAGTTCAGACTGTGAAAGATTTCCTCCAGGTTCAACCCCCCAGATTCAGTAGGAATTGGCCTTCAAAAAACTGGTCCTTTCCTAATCCAGAAAAGTTTCAAAGGGGTAAGAACAGGCGTGGCGAGGAAGAGGCCAATACAGAGGCCCTTACAGGGGCGACAATGGCAGCCAGGAAACCAAAGAAGTGACAGGGGTTTCACCTGCCCAACAACCACAAACTCAATGACTTTCCTCTACTACCGCCTACCAGGGAACAACTAGAAGCTCCCTTGGGCGGGAAATTATCTCTGTTTGCAGAAAACTGGCAGAGACTGACAAAGGACAAATGGATTTTGGACATTATAGACTGAGGGTACAGGTTTCATTTTCATACCTTACCAAGAAAACAAGGCATGCCAAACCTACCACAACATCAAAGGGCAGAGGCTATCAAGCAAATCACTCTGCTGACTCGAATGAAAGCAATAGAAAGAGTTCCACAGCAAGAACAAGAACAGGGGTTTTACTCAAGACTGTTCCTTGTTCCAAGAAAAGAATCTCAGTGGAGACCAATACTGGACTTGTCCGCATTAAACACCTTTCTCATAGTACCAAAGTTCAAAATGCTGACTCTACAGCAACTCCTTCCCATGCTGGGCAAGGAGTCGTGGCTGATTACTCTGGACCTCAAGGAGGCATACCTGCATGTCCCTATCAGACACAGCTGCAGAAGATACCTCAGATTTCTTGCAGGGCCAGAGCATTATCAATTCTCAGCATTGCCATTTGGCTTATCTACTGCACCCAGAGTATTTACAAAATGCCTGGCTTCAGTAATTGCTCATTGCAGGCTCCAGGGTATACAAATTTACCCGTACCTGGACGACTGCCTCATACAAGCGGACGACAAATTGATGTTGACAAAAAACCTGGATTATGTCATACGATTACTTCAAGCTCTGGGATACACAGTCAACTTCCAAAAGTCAAGACTGCAGCCATCCCAGCAAATAATCTTCTTAGGAGCCAAACTAGACACAGCCTCTCAGATGGCTTACCTGACAGAAGACAAGCAAGAGAAGTTAACTCATTACTTCAAAGGTTTGGCAAAACTAACCCAGATGACTGCAAGGAGATTCCTACAGGCCCTGGGTTACATGGCATCCTGCATTCTACTGGTTCCATTAGCAAAACTACACATCATGAGAAAGCTTCAATGGTACCTAAAAAGCATTTGGTCTCAACACAGCAACAACTTGGAGACGATCATACCACTCATTCCATGCCTACAAAAGGAATTCCTATGGTGGGCCTCGGTGAGCCAGGAAAACACAGGTATGTCATTCAAAAAACCACAGATAACACAGACCATGACTACAGACGCCTCAGACCTTGGATGGGGGGGCGCACATGGAAGGCAGGTGTATACAAGGACAATGGTCTCCAAAGGAAACACATCTGCATATAAACCAAAAGGAAATGCTGGCAGTAATGCATGCCATCGAGGTTTTTCAACACCAACTCCAGCAAGGCCATTTAATGATACGGACAGACAACACCACTGTGATGTGGTACATAAACAAGCAGGGGGGCACCCACTCTTACCCCCTTTGCAGACTGACAATGCATCTTTGGGAGAAATCACTGAGCCTAAACATCCAGTTACAATCCCAGTTTGTTCCAAGAAAAGACAATGTGTTGGCGGACAGCCTAAGCAGGAATTTCACAGATCCACACGAGTGGAGGTTACATCCGAAGGCCTTCAGACAACTCACTTCGACATGGGGCAAGCCAGAAGTGGACCTATTTGCCTCTCACCTCAACAATCTTCTACCAAAATTTTGCACAAGAACATACCATCCAAAGGCTTGGAAAATAGATGCCCTTTCATTCAACTGGAACTCCCTAGCAGTCTATGCATTCCCACCTCTGCCACTGATGACCTCAGTATTACTAAAGATCAAAGCAGAGAAGCCCAAGGGAATCATAATAGCTCCGGATTGGCCAAGACAACACTGGTACCCACTACTACGGAGCATATGTCACACCAGGAGGTGGGCCCTCCCTCAGTGGCCTCTACTTTTGACTCAACACAATTTCGAAACACTGCATCCAAACCTTCAGACACTGCAGCTAACAGCCTGGGAGATCCCATAAATAACTTCAGCTTATCTCTCTCCAAGGAAGTTCAGCGGATACTAACGGAGCCTCGAAGACCATCCACCAGAAAGGTTTACTTAGCAAAGTGGAAAAGATTCAGCAATTGGAATATCAGCAAGGGACATGATGCATCATTGCTGAACATCCCACTTATCTTGAAATATTTGGCAGATATGTTACAGAACGGCCTCTCATATTCTTCAATAAAGATACATGCATCTGCTATTTCAGCTAGATACAACACTGATCCTCCTGTTTTCTCTCACCCCTTACTAAGACAATTCCTCAGGGGAATCAAGAACATTAAGCCACCAAGAAAGGCCCCAGTGCCAGCCTGGGACCTCAATTTTGTCTTAGAAAAACTGACTCTACCTCCTTTTGAGCCAGCAGCTTCAGTTGACTTGCAATTTCTCTCATGGAAGACAGATTTCCTGTTGGCAATTACCTCCGCAAGAAGGGTTTCGGAGCTACAGGCCCTAATGGCAATACCACCCTTTATTATTTTCCACAGAGACAGGGTTTCATTAAGGACCAACCCTACTTTTATGCCAAAGGTGGTATCTAGGGTTTCTCTAAATCAAGCCATTCATCTGCCTGCTTTCTTCCCCAATCCTGAGAATAAGGGGGAAAGACGTTTGCATACCTTGGACATTCATAGACAACTTCGATACTACCTGGACAGAACCAAGGCCAGTAGGAAGTCTGAACAACTTTTTGTAGCTTACGCCCCTGCAGTCCAAGGAAAAGCAATTTCAAAACAGACTATTTCTAAATGGATTGGACATTGCATCAGATTCTGTTATTCCTTTCATGGAAAGACTGTTCCAGCCTATGTCAGACCACATTCCACCAGAGCTACAGCCACCTCTACAGCATTTTTAAGAGGGGTGCCTACCAAGGACATTCTAGAAGCTGCTACATGGAGCTCCGTGCATACATTCTCCAAACACTATAATCTTCCTCTATATTCCAGATCCAGAGCAGGCTTTGCTTCGGCAGTCCTGCAGGGTTTGATTGCCACACCATCTCTTTCCTAGAGCATACCTCCTCCCCCAGCTAAGCTATGGTATTCTACCCACATGTTATGACTGCAGTTGCATTCTTGAAGAACATAGTACAGTTTTGTACCTACCATAAATGTAGATGTCCGATAGACATGCAACTGCAGTCGGGTTTTCCCTCCCTCCATACCCCTCTATGCCTAGGGTCCACTCCTATCCCTCTTACTCTTAGCTGGGGATATCTGTTATGGTGTATTTGTTTTATTGCTCATGTATTTGTTTGGAATCCTGTTTTTGTCTTCCAATTTGATTATAGCCTTCCTTGGAGGGCACCTGGCATCTGGGGCAAGAAACACTGAAGAAAATGGCGTCGGCTGATGCTTATGTACTCCAGCCGCTCTGACGTCGGAGAGAAATGCGACATCAGCCGACGTCGGACCCAGACTTTGGAATCCGGCCGACCGAGGGCTGCCTGAGGCAGGACAACCCACATGTTATGACTGCAGTTGCATGTCTATCGGACATCTACATTTATGGTAGGTACAAAACTGTACTTTTTTCTAACATTAAGCTTCAGCTGGCTGTTGTATCCAATTTTCATGGTGGAAAGGGATCTTCCTCTCTTTTTTCTTCCAAGTTATGCAAGGTTTTCTTGAAAGGCATTTTTCTTCTTTGGCCTCCAATTAAAGACCCTTCTCCTCCTCCTCAGGATCTCATGTTAGTCCTGCAAGGCCTTACCCAGAAGCCCTTTGAACTGGCAAATAGTTGTGACATAGTTATTTTCCTGGAAAACTATTTTCCTAGTAGTGATTACTTTGGATAAGAGAATATTGGAGCTTCAAGCTTTGTCAGTAAAACCTTCTTGCATAATTTTTCATAAAGATAGGCTGTCATTGAGAACAAATCTCTCCTTTATGCCTAAGGTAGCCATGGAATCAAACCTTAACTGATCAGTTCAGTTACCAGTCTTTTTCCAACAGAGGAGAATTTATTTTGCATCTTCTAGATGTTCATAGGCAATTGCGTTCATCTCCACAGGACAAAAAAGTCAAAAAATCTGATCTGCTATTTACATCTTTCTCCACAAACCATTCAGGTCAGGCAGTTTCAAAGATTACTTTAGCCAAATGGAACACTGATTGTATTTCCTTCATTTACTTTTATTTAGAAAAAGGTGTTTCATTACCCCAACTACCCAGAGCTCATTCCGCCAGATCTACGCCTAGGTCATCTCTTCCTGGGCCTCATTTGATGAGATTTGTGTTGTAGTCACTTGGTCTAAGACTCACACCTTTTTGTTTCATTATAAATTGGATACTGTTTCTAGGACCAGGGCATCCTTTGACTTGACCGTGGTCCAGCACATCCCTTCCTTGACGCCCACCCAGAAGTTGTGTAGCTAGGGACTCTGAATCCATCAGTGAGGAAGAATGAAAAGGACACCATCAGATTTAAAAGTTATGTACTTACCATAACTCAGTATATGTGTTGTCCATTTTCATTTTTCCTCAAATCCCTTCTAGCCATCCCCTAGCCTTGTGCCTTCGAGAAGTTCATGCAGGAAATTCAGAACCTGGGTTCAGGAAATTCATAATCTGGAATTTAGGTTCTGGGTTTGAGCCGTGCTTTTCTATTGTCTGTACTATTACTATAACCTACTGACCTATAAGGCAGCAAACTCAATCTGCGGAGTTGTAGAAGGTGTAATGTATTATGGGAAGAGGAAGGAGCTTGAGACTCGGAGCCTAAGTCTGGAAAAAACGGCCGAGTCGGATCCGATACCCATCAGTGAGGAATAATGAAAATGTAAGTACTAAACTTTTAATTGCCTTATATGTGGAGCTCTTCTCCCCAGGCCTCAGCTGAAAATGAGATAAACCCCAGTCAGAATTTTCCAGTAAACAAAGATAAGTTTTATTCCAGAAGGTTTCTTGTTCCATAGAAAAAAAAGCTCATGGTGACTGATTTGGATTTTTCTTCTCTGTCTTTTTGTAAAGGTCCCAAAGTTCACAATGTTGACCTTTCAAACATTATTAGAGCTGAGCCTAGATCAGAGCTTTATGGTAACTTTAGATCTTAAATATCCTCACCATCACATTCCAATAGCAAGCAACTTCAAGAGATTTCTAAGATTCTGCATGTATTTTTCACATTATCAATTCCCTGCAGGTAATGAAAGAGGCAGGATAGCATGCTACTGTAAAATCATATATTGACAAATCGAAAATATGTTCTAGTTGGTGCCTAGCCAATGGCTAGGACCCATCAGGGTTTTTTTTATACCGTTGGTGCTTAAATATTTGTGGGAGTTGCTGTCTTCTGGCCTCTCTTATGCCTCTGTAAAGGTATATTTTGCCTCCATCTCAGCATGTCCACCCATACCCCCCCCCCTTCTTCTCTGTTTGTCAAACAGTTTCTTAAAGGAGTTTTGCACTTCCAAGTTCATCAAAGCCAAGTTACTCCTCATTCATATCTCAGCTGTGTGTTAGGTTCAAAGGGTAACTTGTTAGTTTTTCTGTCAGTCTGATTTAAGGTTCAATACGAGGAAAAATGTTTTTCAGCTTGCTGTGACATTTGCTAAAATGTATCTGAATTGCAAGCTCTCATGGTGGGGAGAGCCCTGTCTGGTTTTCCCCAGAGCCAGGATCACTGTCCACAAAAGCTATTTTTATGCCCAAGGTTGTTTGAGTTCACATTGAATCAAGCCATCAACCCCCCCCCCCCCCCATTTTCTTTCTAGAACCTAAAAACTGGGAAACTGGGGAGAAGAGATTCTACACACACTGGATCTGCAAAGACAGCATGGGTATTCTTTTGACAGAAGTGAGTCCTTTAGGAAAGTTAACCAGGTCTTTGTTTCCTATTCTAGGACTAAGAAAGGTCAACCCATATCTAAGCAGACTATTTTGGGGTTTTTGCCCTTTGTTTTTTTTTTTTGTTGCTCCCACCATGGAAAATCTATTTGAGGAACTTTTCATGCACATTCTACTAGAGTTTTAGCTTCTGTGATGGCATACTGAAAAGAGGTGGACTGTAAATGTATTCTAGAGGTAGCAACTTGGTTTTCCAGCTGTTAATTTGCAATGCACTACAAGCTGGATTATTTTTCTATGTCCATAGCTGAATTTGCTAGGAACATTCTCCAGGAGCTCCTGGACCCTTATATTTCCTCATCCCATGTTGGATGAAGTATGGTAGTCTACCCATAGGCTGTTGTAACAGTGACTCCTGAGATTTTTGTGTTCGAGTTTCAGATCCGAAGTCTTCAGTAAAGCTAAGTACCCCATTGGGGAAACTTTTTTCTTGCTCCAGACCGATGTCAGAAAAAGTTAATAATTGTATTTCTTATGGGAAGCAAATACCTCATAAGGATTTTCATTCTTACTGTATACCTTGCCTAGGCCCTGATCACAACGTTTCTGATTGTCGTTTTTGTGCTAGATTTAACCAACGCACTATTAAGCGTCTGTATGATTTTGCTTTAAACTATTTTGGACCCCGGTTTAATTATCCAGAAATGTCATCGGATAGCCATCCAACCACCAGAGTTCACAAAAAGCGCAAAGAAAAGGAAAGATATAGACAACCGAGGCCCAAAACCGACGACGAAGCTTCTCCTAAGCCAGTCGCCGGTTCGCCGGTCCTCAGTGAGGTGCTTTCGCAGTCCCTGACACCTGCTACTTTAGAGTCGCAGTCCGTTGCCGACTCCCACGTGGAGTCGGCCATGCTGCTGGAAACTCAAGGTATTGGAGCCTCTGATATCCCTTCAGATAGGTCCGGAGCCGCTAAGCAGGCACCGGCTTCTGAGGGTGTATTCAGACCTAAACATCTTTACATCAAACCAACTTCAGCTTCAAAGGCAAAGACTAAAGCACCTTCCAAAACAAAGAAACAAACTCAAGAGCCACGTGGTCAAGCCTCTATGCCCAAAAAACAGATGCTCAAAATGGCCGAAGACTTGATTACCCTTGATCAGGGGTTCCCATCCCCCTCCTGATAAGAGACCTAGGCAAGAGACTGAAGATCAGGTTTCCATTTCTTCTGATTCCTCTTCTGATCAGAAATATTCTCTTCCCCCCTATGAGGATTCTGATGCTGAAGAATCTATACCTTCAGCTTCTCCTCCAGAGGACTATTCTTTTGGGGAAACCTTGCATACCATGAGGGAGCATTTCCACTGGGAGAGCCAAGAATCTAAAAAGAGGCTTAGGGATTTCCTTTTACTGCCTCAACACAAGCCACTAGCCATCCCACCTGTGTTAGACATTGTAGATGATGTGTTTTCGGAGTCTAGGCTTACCCCTGACTCCTTACCTCCAGCTCCTGTTAAGCCTGACAGATATTACAGGGTTCCTGACTCTCATAAATTCCATTTTTAAAAACCCTGCTGCAGACCCAGAAACTATTTCTCATGGTCGCAAAGGAGTTAAGGCTTCCGCTGCAAAAAAACCCTACCCCCTCTGACAGAGATTCTAGGGCACTGGATAGATGTGGAAAAAAGGTTTACACATCTGCTACCTTGGCTATAAGGGCCTTAAACTGTCAGTTTCATATGCTCAAATATCAGCAACATGTCATGGCATTGCTCAAACAGAAAATGTTGTTAAACTCTGAATGTGCAGAAAACAAGGAAATGCAGGATTTATTGCATGCAGCTGAACAAGTTGGAAAGCATACTTTGCAATGTGGCTTTGATTCTTTAGAGGCATCCTGCAGGGCCGCAGTTACAGGTTCTGTAATTGGGAGGCATGCTTGGTTAAAGGAACAAAATCTGCCTGATCACGTTAAAGTTAAATTAGATGCTCCTTTACAGCTTGATACTTTGTTTGGTGTTAAGGCAGAAGAGGTGTTAAAGAAAATGGAGGACAAAGCTAAATCTATGCAAACGGTCAAATCATTTTTACAACTACAGCCACCTAGGTTTAGTAGACATTGGCCAACAAAGAATTGGTCCTTTCCTGTGTCAGACAGACCTCAAAGGAGCAGATCCAGACGTCCTAGAGGCAGATCCAGGCGCAAGGCTCATACCGCTCAAAACAATGGGGGGCTTCTACCTCTAAAGTTGGAGAAGACAAATCACAACCATACAGGAAACAGTCCCAATGACTTACCCCTGCCTTCACCAAGCACTTATCTCCTGGCAGCACCCTTAGGGGGAAAATTAGCACTTTTTTCTCAAAATTGGCACATTATAACCCAGGACAAGTGGGTCCTAAATATCGTGACACAAGGCTACAAGTTCCATTTCCATACCCTGCCAAAGGCAAATGGCTGGCCAGATCTGCCAAAAAAATCAATGGGCAGAGGCACAAAAACAAGTCTCATCCCTTATGGACATGGGGGCCATTCAGCAAGTACCAGAGCAAGAGCAGGGACAAGGATTGTACTCAAAACTGTTCTTGGTACCCAGAAAGGACAAGGCCTGGAGGTCATTACTGGACGTATCTATTTTGAACACATTCCTGGATATACTAAAATTCAAGATGTTGACTTTGCAGCAGCTTCTGCCCGTGTTGGGCAAGAATGTTTGGCTTGTGACTTTAGACCTAAAAGAGGCATACCTGCATGTCTCAATCAGACAAATATGCAGAAGGTACCTCAGATTCAAGGCTGGCTCAGTGCATTACCAATTCTCTGCACTGCCCTTTGGCTTATCTACTGGGGCCAGGGTCTTTACAAAGTTTCTAGCACCAGTAATTGCATTCTGCAGACAAAGAGGAATACAAATATATCCTTACTTGGGCGACTGTCTAATTCAAACAGAGAACAAGGACATTCTTCTACTGCATCGGGCGTTTGTGAAAAGATTTCTAACATGCCTAGGGTACACAGTCAATGAAAATAAATCAAAACTAGTACCCTCTCAAGAGATAATATTCCTGGGTGCAAGCTTAAATACAACTGCCCAGATGGCTTATGTCACGCCAGACAAACAAAGGCAACTTGACTACCTATTTCAAAATGTTGGCAACAAAGGCCCAGTTATCTGTAAGAAAAATTCTGCAGGCTTTGGGCTTCATGGCATCCTGCATCCTACTAATTCTATATGCAAGACTGCATATGAGGAAACTTCAATGATACCTAAAAAGTGTTTGGACTCAACATTGCCACAGCCTGGAAACTTTAATTACTCTCATTCCCTGCCTGCAACAGGAGTTTCGATGGTGGACAAAGGCTAGTCACCAAAACAAGGGACAGCCGTTCACATTACCCCCAGCCAGGCAAACGCTAACAACAGACGCATCAGATTATGCCTGGGGGGCCCACATGGCAGGAAGATGCATTCAGGGCACATGGACCTCAAACCAAATGCATCTACATATCAATCAAAAAGAGATGCTAGCAGTTCAGAATGCCCTGACAGCTTTCAAAGACCTACTTCATCCAGGACTGCTACTGATAAAGACAGACAACACCACAGTCATGTGGTATATAAACAAGCAGGGGTGCACACATTCTTACCCCCTTTGCAGACTAGCCATGCCTTTGCGGGACACAGCACTGACTTACCAAGTACATCTGCAGGCATAATTCCTGCCAGGAAGGAAAAATACTCTGGCAGACGAACTAAGCAGAAACCTCATGGATCCCCACGAGTGGCACCTGGATCCACAAGTCTTCAGCACGATAAGGAAATGGGGATGCACGGACATAGATCTATTTGCCTCCCCTCACAACTACCGACTAAAAAGATTCTTCACAAGGATTTATCACAGACAAGCATGGAAAGTGGACGCCCTATCTTTCAGCTGGAAAAACCTGTCAGTATATGCATTTCCCCCTCTCCCTCTCCTCCCCAAGGTACTCTAAAGGTCAGACAGGAGAAGCCAAAGATGATACTGATTGCCCCAGACTGGCCCCGCCAGTACTGGTATCTAATACTAAGGAACTTGTCTCAATGCCCAGCTTGGACCTTCCCTCAAATACCTCATCTACTGTCCCAGCAAACAGTCAGATCCTGCACAACCAACTTAGAACTTTAAACCTGACAGCATGGCGAATAATGTAGTCATACAAAACACACCTCTCAGTAAAGCTGTGATGGATGTCATTTTGGAAGCCAGAAGGCCCAGTACTAGAAAATCTTATGCTGGAAAATGGAAGAGATTCTGTGCTTGGAACCAGACACAAGGAGCTGATACAGCGGTGCCAAATATTCCTCAGATTTTGCAATACTTAACTGAGATGCTGGACTAAGGCCTATCTTTTTCATCTATTAAAATTCATGCCTCTGCCATTTCGGCTCATTACAATGTAGAGCCACCAATCTTTTCTCATCCCTTATTAAAGCAGTACCTCAGAGGAACCAAAAATGTAAGACCTCCAAGGAGATCACCAATGCCTTCATGGGACCTCAACTATGTCTTGGAAAAACTCACCCTGCCTCCTTTTCAGCCAGCTGCTACTGCTGATATAATGTTTTTATCTTGGAAAACAGCTCTTATCCTAGCAATAACTTCTGCAAGACGAGTTTCAGAGCTACAGGCCCTCATGGTTGTGGAACTTTTTATCATTTTTTTATCCAGACTGGGTCTCTCTGAGGACAAACCCAACATTTATGCCTAAGGTGGTGTCCAGTGTGGCTCTCAACCAAACAATTCACGTGCCAACCTTTTATCCAAATCCACAGAACAAGGGGGAGAGAATTCTGCATTCTTTGGACGTACACAGACAGCTTAAATTCTACTTGGACACAACCAAAGTTTTCAGAAAGACAGAGCAATTACTAGTGTAATTACTTGAGCTGCAGGATCACAAGGAAAGGCTATCTCAAAGCAGATTATTTCAAAGTGAATAGGCCACTGCATTCGTTTCTGCTATGTACACCATGGCAAGCCAGTACCTAAGGGCATTAGGCTACACTCAACCAGAGCTGCAGCCACTTCAGCAGCCTTTCTCAGGGGAGCACCTACCAAGGGCATTTTAGAGGCGGCTACTTGGAGTTCAGTGCACACCTTTACAAATCACTATCATCTGACATTCTACTCTAAATCCAGGGCATGCTTTGCCACTGCAGTTCTGCAGGGCCTCCTAGCCGCTCCTAATGCTGTTTAGCTCCAGCCTCCCACCTTAGCTTTGGGACTATACCCAAATGTAATGGCTGCAACAGTGAAACACGAAGAACATAGTACAGATGTTCATTGTGCTTACAGCTGCATTCATAACAGATGGGTTCTCCTGCCGTCAGGCGGGTCTTCGGTCGGCCGAATTCCAAAGTCTACGTCCGGCGTCGGTTGTCGTCGCTTCTTCCCTGACGTCAGTGCGACAGGGGTATAAAGGAACCAGCTGACGCCATTTTCTTCAGTCTTTCTTGCCGCGCGGTGCCCGAAGCAGAAGCAGTTCGCAAGTGCCGGTCGGCCAGCTCCTGAGATTACGAAATTTGGAAACCGAAGTCTTCTTAAAAGCTAAGTACCCCGTTGGGGAAACTTTTCTTGCCTCAGACCGATGTCAGACAAAGTTAATAATTGTATTTCTTGTGGGAAGCAAATACCGCATAAGGATTTCCATTCCCTCTGTAAACCTTGTTTAGGCCCAGACCACGACGTCTCGGTCTGTCGCTTTTGTGCTACATTCAACAAACGCACTATTAAGCGTCGGGCGGAGTTCGCCCAGCATTATTTTGAGAAAGCATTTAACTATACTATGTTGTTGGATACTCCGACTCCGGTTTTGTCTAAAAAACGCAAAGACAAGGACCGATACACGAGGTCCGCGGCCTCTACCGACACCACGCCAAAGCCGACTACACGTGGTCCGGTTCTCAGTGAGGCGCCTACGCAGCCCCTGATTACCGACAACACTTCTTTGACGGTGTCTCCTGTACCCGAGGTCGCAGGCTCCTCGGCCCATACCCCGACTACAGATACCGAAGCCACTCTTGGCGTTGAAACTCAGAATGTGGACAGGTCCACCTCCACTCAAGGTGTCTTCAGACCTTCCTCTTCTTTCTCCATCAAGGCTTTCACAAAGTCTAAAGCAACCATGCACCCTAAGAGACCAGCTGCACAGGGCCCATCTCCAGGCCCCATGCCTAAGAAACAGATGCTTAAAATGGCTGAGGATTTAATTACTCTAATCAGAGGTTCTCGGCCCCCACCAGACAAAAGGCCCAGAGTGGAGGAAGATTCCCCCTCCTCTGATCAGGGCTCCATTATTTCAGAGCATTCTGATGATAAGGAACATTCTTACTCCCCTTTTGAAGACTCTGATGCAGAGGAGTCCATCCCTTCTGTATCCCCCCCCCTGAGGATTACTCATTTGGGGAAACTTTGCATACCTTAAGGGAACACTTCCACTGGGAAGGCCAGGATTATTCAGATTCCAAGAAAAGGCTCAGGGAATTTCTCTTGTTACCTCAGCATAGGCCTCTGGCTATACCTCCTGTCTTGGACATCCTAGATGATGTTTACTCGGAGGCCTGCCTTAACCCGGACTCTCTACCTCCAGCTCCAGTTAAGCCTGACAGGTACTACAAGGTTCCTGACTCACACCAATTTCTTTACAAAAGCCATGCTGCTGACCCAGAAACCATCTCACAGGGCACCAAGGGAGTTAAGGCCTCCATTGCCAAAAATCCATTGCCTTCCGAGAGAGATTCCAGATCCTTAGAAAGGTGGGGAAAAAAGGTATATACCTCTGCTACCTTATCCATGAGGGCCTTAAACTGTCAGTTTCATATGCTAAAATACCAACAGTTTTTGTTATCAGAATTGAAGAGTAAAATGTCACAACCTGAACAACCAGACTTGAAGGAGTTGCAGGATTTGATGCATAGTGCAGAACAAGTGGGTAAGCATACCTTACAATGCGGTTTTGATGCTCTAGAGGCCTCATATAGAGCTGCTGTTACAGGATTAGTCATACGTAGGCATGCCTGGCTCAAGGAACAAGCCTTGCCTGATCATGTCAAAGCTAAATTACTAGACGCCCCTCTTCAAAAGGATGTACTATTTGGTGCTAATGCTGAGGAGGTATTAAGGAAAATGGAGGAAAAGGCTAAATCAATGCAAACAGTGAAAGAATTTCTACAGGTCCAACCCCCACGTTTTAGTAGAAATTAGCCTTCCAAAAACTGGTCCTTTCCTGCCACAGACAGACCCCAAAGAGGCAGATACAGGCGCCCGAGGGGCAGAGGACAATCCCAAGGATCGTATAGAGGCAGACAATGGCAAGCTCCTACAGAAGGAGGTGGTGAGGACAACTCGCAATCTTTCAGAAAGCAAACCCAATGACTTTCCCCTTTGCATGCCAACCAGGTCTCAAATGGCAGCCCCTTTAGGAGGAAAGCTGGCATTATTTTCAAAAAATTGGCACGTTGTCACAAAGGACAAATGGATCCTGGACATTATAAACAGAGGCTACAAATTCCATTTTCACACCCTTCCAAAAATGAGAGGCATGCCAAACCTGCCACACAATCAAAGGGCGGAGGCACAAAGGCAAATTACAGATCTCATAAACATGAAAGCTATTCAAGAGGTACCTACGCACGAACAAGGTCAAGGTTTTTATTCCAGGCTATTTCTGGTGCCAAGGAAGGGAACAGATTGGAGACCTATTTTGGATCTATCCATCCTAAACACATTTCTACTCGTACCAAAATTCAAGATGCTCACTCTACAGCAACTTCTTCCCATGCTGGGCAAGGAGTCTTGGCTGGTAACATTGGACCTCAAGGAGGCATACCTGCATGTCCCAATCAGACAAAATTGCAGAAGGTACCTCAGATTTCTTGCAGGTTCAACCCACTATCAATTCTTTACATTGCCCTTTGGCTTATCTACTGCGCCCAGAGTATTCACGAAATGCCTGGCATCAGTAATTGCCTACTGCAGACTTCAAGGGATACAAATATACCCCTATTTGGACGACTGCCTGATCCAAGTGGACAGCAAGCACATTCTTCTGAAACATCTGGCTTATGTAATAATGTTATTGAAATCTCTGGGATACACAGTCAACAAAAAGAAATCAAGGCTAATACCCTCTCGGAAGATAATTTTCCTGGGTGCCAATTTGGACACAAACACCCAGATGGCCTACCTCACGCCAGAGAAGCAGGGGCAACTAATTCAATACTTCAGAACACTAGCAAATTGCACCAGGCTGACTGCAAGGAAATTCCTGCAGGCTCTGGGATTCATGGCATCTTGCATCTTACTAATCCCATGTGCAAAGCTGCATATGAGGAAACTACAATGGTACCTGAAAAACATATGGTCTCAACACAGCCACAGTTTGGAAACAGTAATACCACTAATTCCATGTCTGCAAAAGGAATTTCTGTGGTGGGCTCAAGCATGTCAAACAAACACAGGTCTTCCATTCAGCAAGCCTCAAGCAAATCAAGTCATCACAACAGATGCCTCGGACTACGCCTGGGGGGCGCACATGACAGATCGGTGCATTCAGGGCAAATGGTCCCAAAAAGAAAAGCACCTTCACATCAATCAAAAGAAATGCTAGCAGTAATAAATGCTATTATAGCTTTCAAGGACCTTCTACAACCAGGTCAACTATTGATAAGAACGGACAACACCACAGTTATGTGGTACATAAACAAACAGGGAGGAACACATTCTTACCCCCTATGCAGACTGGCCATGTCACTTTGGAACATGGCCATAGACTTACAAATGGAACTACAAGCACAGTACTTGCCAGGCAAGGAAAACACGCTGGCAGACAACCTAAGCAGGAATATGACAGATCCATACGAATGGAAATTGCATCCAAAAGTTTTTACAGAAATAATCCAAGAATGGGGAAGGCCAGACATAGATCTCTTTGCCTCCCACAAGAATCATCAATTGACAAAATTCTGCTCAAAGATCTTCCATCCAAAGTCCTGGAGAGTGGACACTCTTTCTTTCAGTTGGACATCAATGACAGTTTATGCCTTCCCTCATCTTCCTCTGCTGCCCAAAGTTCTATTAAAGACCAAAGCAGACAGACCAAAGATGATTCTCATTGCTCTGGACTGGCCAAGGCAACACTGGTACCCACTCCTGAGGAGACTGACACATTCCCCACCATGGACCCTGCCTCTAATGCCTCTTCTTCTGACTCAGCACAGTTTCAAGACTCTTCACAGCCAGCTAAAAACACTCAATCTAGCCGCATGGAAGATTCCTTAGCATCACAACAGGCCCTACTCTCCAAGGAGGTGCAGGATGTCATTTTGGAGGCCAGAAGGCCATCAACTAGAAAAGCTTACTCCACAAAACGGAAACGTTTTTGTGTCTGGAATGAGAAAAAGGGCCAGGATCCTGGAAGACTGAATTTACCTCAAATACTACAATATTTGGCTGAACTACTAAGCAGTGGACTTTCTTTCTCCTCCATCAAAATACATGCCTCAGCCATTTCTGCAGAATACAACACTGATCCACCTTTATTCTCTCACCCTCTCTTAAGACAGTTCCTCAGAGGGGCTAAGAATTTAAGGCCTCCAAGGAAACAACCAATACCTGCTTGGGATCTTAATTTCATTCTGGAAAAATTGACCTTGCCTCCCTTTGAGCCAGCTGCCTCATCAGATTTGCAATATTTGTCCTGGAAAACAGCTTTCCTTCTGGCTATCACCTCAGCTCGTAGAGTTTCAGAACTACAGGCTGTCATGGCTGTCCAGCCTTTTATCATCTTCCATCAGGACAGAGTTTCCTTACGAACCAACCCGTCCTTTATGCCTAAAGTGGTATCCAGGGTAGCTTTAAATCAGGCCATACATTTACCTACTTTTTATCGTAATCCTCAAAACAAAGGGGAGAGATTACTACATTCCTTGGACATCCACAGACAACTGCGTTATTATTTGGACAGAACAAAGCCTTTCAGAAAATCAGACCAGCTCTTTGTGGCCTATGCGGTAGGAGCTCAAGGGAAGCCAATTTCCAAACAGACAATCTCAAAATGGATAGCCCACTGCATACGCTTTTGCTATTCCTTTCATGGCAAAACTGTACCTACAGGCATTAGAACTCATTCCACCAGGGCCTCAGCCACCTCTGCAGCCTTCCTCAGAGGAGTTCCTACCAAGGATATTTTGGAAGCAGCCACTTGGAGTTCTTTGCATACCTTCTCCAAGCACTACAACCTACCATTATACTCCAAATCTAGAGCAGGCTTTGCCACTGCAGTCTTGCAGGGCATTTTGGCTCCTCCTAGTTCCACCTAGTGCCTACCACCCCTTTCTTAGCTTTGGGATTCTACCCATCTGTTATGACTACCTACCATAAATGTAGATGTTCGAGTGCTAATACAGCTACAGTCCAGGTTTCTCTCCCTCCTTCCCCTCTTGGGACAGGCCTATAGGCTAACACATCCTCATACAACCTGATTGGGGTTTTCATTTATGATGTATTTGCTTGCAACTACTGTATTTTGATTATGTTGCACTGCATTATCACACAAATTTATGTATTGCCTTCCTTCTGGGGGCACCTGGCATCTTGGGCAAGAAAAACTGAAGAAAATGGCGTTGGCTGGTTCCTTTATACCCCTGTCGCACTGACGTCAGGGAAGAAGCGACGACAACCGACGCCGGACCTAGACTTTGGAATTCGGCCGACCGAGGACCCGCCTGACGGCAGGAGAACCCATCTGTTATGACTGCAGCTGTATTAGCACTCGAACATCTACATTTATGGTAGGTACAAAACGGTACTTTGTGTACACTTACCATAAATGTAGATGTTTGAGTGTATTCACTGTTGCAGTCCAGGTTACCCACCCACCATCCCCCTTTTCCTCTGATGGAACCTATCTTTCCTTCTCTGATTTCTACAACCAATGTGGTGTATTTGCTTATAGGTGAAGGTAAATGTTATATTGGTGCATGTAATTATACATATATAAATTTTGGCAATCCTTTTGGGGGGCACCTGACATCTGGGGCAAGAAAAACTAAAGAAAATGACGTCCGCTGCTTCTTTTATACCCCTGATGACCTGACGTCAGGGAAGGGGCGACAGCAGCCGACGCAGGATCCAAGACTTTGGAATTCAGGCTGGCTGAGGGCAACCTGCCAGCAGGATTACCCAAATGTAATGACTGCAACAATGAATACACTCGAACATCTACATTTATGGTAAGTGTACACAACTGTACTTTTGTGTTATTAGTATGTTCAGGATCAGTTCCCTATTTTCTTTTGAGGCACAAGAAAGTCTTGAAGATTTTTAGTCACTATGACTGTTTATACAGCTCCCTGTAGAAAGGGCTCAGCCTATAAACAGCTAGAGTGACAGTGTGGGAGGGGATGAACGCTGACAGAAGCTGGCTGGTTGCTTTTTCCTTGACAGGATACAATCCGTTGCAGCTAGAGTGACAGTGTGGGAGGGGATGAACGCTGACAGAAGCTGGCTGGTTGCTTTTTCCTTGACAGGATACAATCCGTTGCCTACTACAGCAGTGAGGAGTTTGAACATCTACTGTTACAGGTAAGTGCAACTTAAATAACATAAAAAGCAGTTATATGTCCTTTAATCATTTACTCTTAAGTATTTTGCAGTGTAAGTTTAAATCGGCTCTTGATAAATTTTTCACATTTCACAGGAGGTTTTGGAACTTTAGTAGTTATCCTGTTTCCTTTCTATCTAATATGGAGAAGCATAGATGATCTAATGTGCTTCATGTTAATTTAAAAATGTGTGTGGTATGTGTATATCTACTTGAAATACATTTAAAGCTGTCCTGCATATTCAGAATATTTTTCATCAGTGAAGTGAAATGATTTTTCTCTACCTTTACTTTAGAGAAATATGTGGGCTCTGAAAATCTTGGTGAATGGAATCACCTGGAAGAGAGATGTTCTCTGTCACTTTTCATCACTGGTGAAGCGTGATCTTTTAGAACAAGAAAATAAGAAGTTTGAATTGTAAGTATCCCTTCTGCTAGTTTACATACAACTTGATAACAGATCTTGACAATTAGAATTCTGGGTCTTGGCCCTTTTGATTGTAGAGCCATGAGTTACATGCTGGATGTCTGTAAAGTATAATGTTCAACTTGCTAACTTTTAATCTGATGTCCTTTTCATTTTTCGTCACAAATGGGTCTAGGATCTGATCTTCGGATCTGACTCGGCCACATTTACAAGACTTAGGATCCAAATCTTGAGCTCCTCCCACTACCCATAATTCTCGGTCTCAACCCCAGCCCCTCAGATCTCATTTGCCTCCATCGCGTCAAGACCCAGATCTGGTCTCGAACAACGAGAGTGAATTTTTTCCTATAAATATTTTAACTTTGGATTAATCCTTATAATTTTTGCATTTTAACCAGTATTAGTTGCTGATGTTCTTCATGTTTACCTGTTGCAGTCGTCACATTTGGGTTATCTGCTTGCAGTAGCCCTCAGTCGGCCTGATTAACAAAGTCTTGGGTCCTGCGTCAGTTGCTGTCCCTTCTTCCGTGACATCAGGTCATCAGGGTTATAAAACATGCAGCCGACATCATTACCTCAGTCTTTCTTGCTGTGCGGTGCCCGAAGCAGAAGCAGTTCGCAAGTGCCGGTCGGCCGACTCCTGAAATTTTCGTTTTCGAGTTTCAGAACCAAAGTCTTCAACTAAAGCCAAGTACCCTGTTGGGGAAACTTTTTCTTGCTCCTCTCCGATGTCAGTAAAAGTTAATAATTGCATTACTTGTGGAAAGCAAATACCTCACAAAGATTTTCATTCATACTGTATTCCTTGCCTAGGCCCTGACCACAACGTACCTTGCTGTCGGTTTTGTGCCTTATTTAACAAACGCACTATCCGTCGTTGGTATATTTTCGCTTCTAAATATTTCGGTTCTCGGTTCCATTATTCAGAAATGTTGTCGGTAAGCCATCCGACTACCGGCATTCCGAAAAAATGCAAAGATAAAGACAGTGACAGGCTGCCTAGGTCCAAAGCTGCCGATGACGCTTCTCCTAAGCCAGTCGCCAGTTTGCCGGTAGAGAGGCGCTTTCGCTGCCCCTGATACCCTCTACTTTTGATTTGCAGGCCTCTACTGAGACCCATTCAGAGTCCGGTATGCTGCGAGATGCTTCAACTGTGGAACCTGCGGATGTCTCTACCTTGGATGGGTCCAGAGCCGCTGTGCAGGCACTGGATTCTGAGGGTGTATTCAGGCCTACGGGCTTGCATATTAAACCGACGCCTCCTTCTTTAAGGACCAAACCTCGAACCCTGCCTAGAAAACCGATGCCCAGGCTGCATGCTCAGACCACTATGCCTAAAAAACAAATGATAAGAATGGCTGAAGACCTTATAACTTTAATCAGGGAAAGCCAACCTTCCTCTTCTGAGAGACCTAGGACTGAATTTGTTTATAAATCTTCTGGCCGGGATTTTGATTTTTCTGATTCTTCTGATAATCTGGATTTACCCTTATCTACTTATGAGGATTCTGATGCAGAGGACTCTATTCCATCTGCTTCTCCTCCAGAGGATTTTTCTTTTGGTGAAACCTTGCTCTAAAGGAGCATTTCCACTGGGAAAGCCAGGATTTCTCTGATTCGAAAGAGAGGCTTAGGGACTTCTTACTCCTGCCTCAACATAGGCCTTTAGCTATACCTCCTGTACTAGCCATTGTGGATGATACTTTTTCAGAATCTAGTTTGGACCCTGATTCTTTGCCTCCTCCTCCCAGAAAACCTGACAGATATTACAGGTTTCCTGATTCTCACAAGTTCCTTTTTAAAAATCCTGTTGCGGATCCAGAAACTATTTCACAGGGACCCAGGGGCATTAAGGGTTCTACTGCCAAAAATCCTACCCCTTCTGATAGAGAATTCTAGGGCGCTGGATAGATGGGGTAAGAAGGTTTACACTTCTGCAACTGTTAGTTTGATATGTTAAAGTATCAACAACATGATATTGGATTGCTTAAACAGAAAATGATGTAGATTCCTGACTGTGCTGAAAATAAGGATTTACAGGATTTGATGCATTCTGGTGAACAGGTTGGAAAACATACTTTGCAATGTGGGTTTGATTCTTTAGAGGCCTCTTGCAGAGCTGCTGTCACTGGGTCTACTCAGAAGGCATGCTTGGCTTAACTAGCAATCTTTGCCTGATCATGTTAAAGCTAAACTGTTGGATGCTCCCTTAAATCAGGACCACCTGTTTGCCAATAAAGCTGAGAAAGTTCTTAAAAAGATGGAAGATAAAGCTAAATCTGTGCAATCTGTTAAAGATTTCTTACAAGTTCAGCCTCCAAGATTTAGTAGACATTGGCCCTCTAAGAATTGGTCCTTTCCTGCTCCTTCCAGGCCTTCTCAATCCAAACACAGATCCAGCAAAGAAACCCCAGGATGTTTATTGTGTTACCTTGCTTCAGTCATCACACTTGGGTTATCCTGTCGTCAGGCAGTCCCACAGTCGGCCTGAATTCCAAAGTCTTGGTCCAGCGTCGGTTGCTGTCACTTCTTCCCTGACGTCAGTGCGCCAGGGGTATACAAGAGGCATCCAACACCATTTTCTTCAGTCTTTCTTGCCGCGCGGTGCCCGAAGCAGAAGCAGTTTGCAAGTGCCGGTCGGCCGACACCTGAGATTTTCGAATCGAATTTCAGTCCGAAGTCTTCAAAGCTAAATACCCCA
Source organism: Protopterus annectens (assembly GCF_019279795.1). Classification (NCBI taxonomy): domain Eukaryota; kingdom Metazoa; phylum Chordata; order Ceratodontiformes; family Protopteridae; genus Protopterus; species Protopterus annectens. Next base: position 589,361,634 of record NC_056746.1, read on the forward strand.
TTGGGGAACCTTTTCTTGCCTCAGTCCGATGTCAGAAAAAGTTAACAATTGCATTTCTTGTGGGAAGCAAATACCACATAAGGACTTTCATTCTTATTGTATACTTTGCCTAGGCCAAGACCACAACGTCAGTGGTTTTCTGTTTTGTGCTAGGTTCAATAAGCGAACTATAAAGCGACGCTTTGATTTCGCACTACACTACTTCGGTAGGAAATTTAATTACACTATGCCGTTGGAGTAACCGACTACCGGCGTGCATAAAAAACCCAAAGATAAAGACAGGCAGCCTAGATCCAAGCCAGACTCCGAGGCCACGGCTGGGCTGGTCGCCGGTTCTCCGGTCGTCAGTGAGGCACCTACGCAGCCCCTGGCGACGGCAGAATTGCAACCCCAGACCGCTTCGGATTCTCAAGCAGAGAGTTCTAGGCCAACGCAGCAATTTTCTTTAGGCCCTACTGACAACATTGCAGAAGGAGAAGCTGGTGCTGTGGAAACACCTTCAGTTACAGAAGGTGTCTTCAGACCGACTACTCTCACCATAAAATCTTATGCTAAGCTTAAGACTCCTCTAAAACCAAAAAAGACTGCACACCAGTCTCCAGTTCAAGGTCCCATGCCTAAGAAACAGATGCTTAAAATGGCTGAAGATTTGATTTCTTTAATCGGGGGTTCCCAACCCCCCCCCCCAGACAAAAGGCCTAGACAAGAGGAGGATTATGCCTCCACTGATCAAGTGTCTATTTCTTAAGGCTCTTCTGAGGAGCAGGATTACTCCTTTCCCCCTTATGAAGATTCTGATGCTGAAGATTCCATTCCCTCAGCATGTTCATCGTGCATAGAGCTGCAGTCATAACAGATGGGTTCTCCTGCCATCAGGTGGGTCCTCGGTCGGCCGAATTCCAAAGTCTAGGTCTGGCGTCAGTTGTCGTCACTTCTTCCCTGACGTCAGTGCGACAGGGGTATAAAAGAACGAGCCAACGCCATTTTCTTCAGTCTTTCTTGCCGCGCGGTGCCCGAAGCAGAAGCAGTTCGTAAGTGCCGGTCGGCCAGCTCCTGAGATTACGAATAATTTTCAACCGAAGACTTCTAGAAAGCTAAGTACCCCGTTGGGGAAACTTTTCTTGCCTCAGACCGATGTCAGACAAAGTTAATAATTGCATTTCATGTGGGAAGCAAATACCGCATAAGGATTTCCATTCCCTCTGTATACCTTGCTTAAGCCCAGACCACGACGTCTCGACCTGTCGTTTTTGTTCTACATTCAACAGACGCACTATTAAGCGTCGGGCGGAGTTCGCCCAACACTATTTTGGCAAAAAGTTTAATTACAACATGTCGTCGGATACTCCGACTCCAATTTTGAGTAAACGACGTAAAGATAAGGACCGACATATGAGGTCCGCGACTTCTACCGACACCACGCTAAAGCCGACTACATGTGCTCCAGTTCTCAGCGAGGCACCTATGCAGCCCCTGACTACCGATGACACTTTATTAGCGGTGTCTTCTGTGCTGGAGGTCGCAGGCTCTTCGGCCCACACCCCGACTACAGAAACCAAAGTCACTCTTGGTGTGGAAACTCAGAGTTCAGACAGGCCTGCCACCTCTCAAGATGTCTTCAGGCCTTCTTCTTCTTTTTCCATTAAGGCTTACACTAAATCTAAAGCAGCCATACATTCTAAAAGACAAGCTCCACAGGGCCCCTCTCAAGGCCCCATGCCTAAAAAGCAGATGCTCAAAATGGTTGAGGATTTGATTACTCTTATCAGGGGTTCTCAACCCCCCCTGGACAAAAGGCCCAGAGTGGAGGAAGAATACCTTTCCTCGGCCCAGGCCTCCATTACTTCAGAGCATTCTGAGGACCAGGAACATTCTTACTCCCCTTTCGAAGATTCTGATGCAGAGGAGTCCATTCCCTCTGTCTCCCCCCCTGAGGATTACTCTTTTGGGGAATCCTTGCATACCTTGATGGAACACTTCCACTGGGAAGACCAAGAGTACTCAGACTCCAAGAAAAGGCTCAGGGATTTCCTCTTGCTCCCTCAGCACAGGCCTCTGGCTATACCTCCCATCTTAGACATATTAGATGATGTGTATTCAGAGGCCAGCCTTAACCCAGATTCTTTACCTCTAGCTCCAGTCAAGCCTGACAGGTATTACCGGGTGCCTGATTCACACCAATTCCTATACAAAAGCCATGCGGCTGACCCAGAAACTATTTCACAGGGTCCCAAGGGAATTAAGGCCTCCACTGCCAAAAATCCATTACCTTCAGATAGAGATTCCGGAGCTTTAGAAAGGTGGGGGGAAAAGGTATACACCTCGGGCACTTTAACCATGAGGGCATTAAACTGTCAGTTCCATATGTTAAAGTATCAACAGTTTTTGTTATCTCAGTTGAAAAGCAAAATGTCAACCTGAACAACCAGACTTGAAGGAGTTGCAGGATTTGTTGCATAGTGCAGAGCAAGTGGGTAAACATACCTTGCAATGTGGTGTTGATGCTTTACAGGCCTCTTGTAGAGCTGCTGTTACAGGATCAGTCATACGTGTAGACATGCTTGGCTCAAAGAGCAAACCTTACCAGATCATGTCAAAGCTAAATTACTAGATGCACCTCTTCAAAAAGATGTATTGTTTGGTGTTAAAGCTGAGGAGGTATTAAAGAAAATGGAGGAAAAGGCAAAATCAATGCAAACAGTGAAAGATTTCCTACAGGTACAACCGCCACGTTTCAGTAGAAATTGGCCTTCAAAGAATTGATCCTTTCCAGCCACAGACAGACCTCAAAGAGGTAGATACAGGCGCCCGAGAGGTAGAGGGCAATCTCAAGGATCATTTAGAGGCAGACAATGGCAAGCACCTACACCAAGAGGGGGGTGAGGATAGTTCACAGCCATTCAGAAAGCAGACCCAATGACTTTCCCCTTTGCATGCCAAGCAAGGTTCAAATGGCAGAACCTTTAGGCGGAAAACTGGCATTATTTTTGAAAAATTGGCATATTCTCACAAAAGACAAATGGATCCTGGACATTATAGACAGAGGCTACAGATTCCACTTTCACACCCTTCCAAAAATGAGAGGCATGCCAAACCTGCCACACAATCAAAGGGCAGAGACACAAAAACAAATTTCAGATCTCATGGGACATGAAAGCTATTCAAGAGGTACCTGCACAAGAACAGGGTCAAGGTTTTTATTCCAGACTATTCCTGGTACCAAGGAAGGGCAAAGATTGGAGACCTATTTTGGACCTATCCATCCTAAACACATATTTACTCGTACCAAAGTTCAAGATGCTCACATTACAGCAGCTTCTTCCCATGCTGGGCAAGGAGTCTTGGCTGGTGACATTGGACCTCAAGGAGGCATACCTGTATGTCCCAATCAGACAAGATTGCAGAAGATACCTCAGATTTCTTGCAGGTTCATCCCATTATCAATTCTCTGCATTGCCCTTTGGCTTATCTACTGCGCCCAGAGTGTTCACGAAATGCCTGGCATCAGTAATTGCCTTCTGCAGACTTCAAGGGATACAAATATACCCATATCTGGACGACTGCCTGATCCAACCGGACAGCAAACACACTCTTCTGAAACACCTGGCATTTGTAATAATGTTGTTGAAATCTCTGGGATACACAGTCAACAAAAAGAAGTCAAGACTAATACCCTCTCAAACAATAATTTTCCTGGGTGCCAGCTTGGATACAAACACCCAGATGGCTTACCTCACGCCAGTGAAACAAGGGCAATTAACTCAATACTTCATAAAACTGGCAACCTTCACCAGGCTGACTGCAAGGAAAATCCTGCAGGCTCTGGGATTCATGGCATCTTGCATCCTGCTAATCCCATGTGCAAAGCTGCATATGAGGAAACTTTAATGGTACCTAAAAAACTTATGGTCTCAACACAGCCACAGTTTGGAAACAATCATACCACTGATTCCATGTCTTCAAAAGGAATTTCTGTGGTGGGCTCAAGCATGCCAAAGAAACATAGGTCTCCCATTCTGCAAGCCTCAAGCAAATCAAGTCATCACAACAGACGCCTCGGACTACGCCTGGGGGGCGCACATGACACATCGGTGCATTCAGGGCAAATGGTCACAAAAAGAAAAGCACCTACACATCAATCAAAAGGAAATGCTAGCAGTAATAAATGCTATTATGGCTTTCAAAGACCTACTGCATCCAGGGCAGCTATTGATAAGAACAGACAACACCACAGTGATGTGGTACATAAACAAACAGGGAGGAACTCATTCATATCCCCTGTACAGACTAGCCATGTCCCTTTGGAACACGGCTCTGGAATTGCAAATCCAACTTCAAGCACAATTCCTGCCAGGGAAGGAAAACACACTGGCAGACAACCTGAGCAGAAATATGACAGATCCACACGAATGGAAGTTGCATCCTCAAGTTTTTATAATAATTCAAGCATGGGGAAGGCCAGACATAGATCTCTTTGCCACCCACAGAAATTACCAATTGACAAAATTCTGCTCGAGGACCTTTCATCCACAGGCCTGGAAAGTGGACGCACTCTCTTTCAGTTGGACAGCAATGACGGTTTATGCCTTTCCACCTCTTCCACTGCTGGCCAAAGTTCTATTAAAAGCCAGAGCAGACAGACCAAAGATGATTCTCATTGCTGCAGACTGGCCAAGACAACACTGGTACCCACTCCTGAGGAGCCTGACGCATTCCCCACCATGGATCCTGCCTCTAATGCCTCTTCTACTGACTCAGCACAACTTCAAAACTCTTCACAGTCAGCTGAAAACACTCAATCTAGCCGCATGGAGAATTCCTTAAATTCACAGCAGACCCTACTCTCCTAGGAGGTGCAGGATGTCATTTTGGAGGCCAGAAGGCCTTCTACTAGAAAAGCCTACTCCGCAAAATGGAAACGTTTTTGTGTCTGGAATCAGAAATAGGGTCAGAATCTTGGAATACTGAATTTACCTCAAATACTACAGTACCTAGCCGAGCTGCTAGGCAGTGGACTTTCATTCTCCTCCATCAAAATCCATGCCTCAGCCATTTCTGCAGAGCACAACACTGATCCTCCTTTATTCTCTCACTCTCTCTTAAGACAGTTCCTCAGAGGGGCTAAGAATATAAATCCCCCAAGGAAGCAACCAGTACCAGCTTGGGACCTCAATTTCATTCTAGAAAAACTAACCCTGCCTCCTTTTGAGCCAGCTGCTTCAACAGATCTGCAATATTTGTCATGGAAAACAGCCTTCCTTCTAGCTATCACCTCAGCACGCAGGGTTTCGGAACTACAAGCTTTCATGGCTGTGCAGCCTTTCATCATTTTCCATCAGGACAGAGTTTCCTTACGAACCAATCCTTCATTTATGCCAAAGGTAGTATCCAGGGTAGCCTTGAATCAGGCTATTCACTTACCTACATTTTACCCTAATCCACAAAACAAAGGGGAGAGGCTACTACATTCCTTGGACATTCACAGACAGCTCCGTTATTATTTGGACAGAACAAAGCCTTTCAGAAAATCAGAACAACTCTTTGTGTCCTATGCCACAGGTGCTCAAGGGAAGCCTATTTCCAAACAGACTATCTCAAAATGGATAGCCCACTGCATACACTTTTGTTACTCTTTTCATGGTAAAACTGTACCTACAGGCATCAGATCTCACTCCACAAGGGCCACAGCTACCTCTGCTGCTTTCCTCAGGGGGGTTCCTACCAAAGATATTTTGGAAGCAGCCACTTGGAGTTCTGTACATACTTTCTCAAGCACTATCACCTACCATTATACTCCAAAACTAGAGCGGGCTTTGCCACTGCAGTCTTGCAGGACATCCTGGCTCCTCCTAGTTCCACTTAGTGCCTACCACCCCTTTATTAGCTTTGGGATTCTACCCATCTGTTATGACTGCAGCTGTATGCACGATGAACATAGTACAGTTTTGTACCTACCATAAATGTAGATGTTAGAGTGCTAATACAGCTGCAGTCCAGGTTACCCTCCCTCCTTCCCCTCTTGGGACAGGCCTTATGGCCAACACCTCCTCATACAACCTCATTTGGGGTATTCTTTTATGGTGTATTTGCTTACAACTACTGTTTTTTGATTATATTGCATTTGCTTTACTACATAAATTTATGTTTTGCCTTCCTTCTGGGGGCACCTGACATCTGGGGCAAGAAAAAAGAAAATGGCGTCGGCTGGTTCTTATACCCCTGTTGCACTGACGTCAGGGAAGAAGCGACGACAACCGACGCCGGACCTAGACTTTGGAATTCGGCTGACCGAGGACCCCCCTGACGGCAGGAGAACCCATCTGTTATGACTGCAGCTGTATTAGCACTCGAACATCTACATTTATGGTAGGTACAAAACTGTACTTTCTCCCCCTGAAGACTATTCCTTTGGGGAAACCTTACATACCATGAGGGAACATTTCCACTGGGAAGGTCAGGACTACTCCGATTCAAAGAAAAGGCTCCGAGAGTTTCTTTTGCTCCCCCAGCACAGACCACTTGCTAATCCCTCCAGTTTTAGACATTGTGGATGATGTTTACTTAGAATCTAGTCTAAATCCAGATTCTCTGCCTCCTGCTCCAGCCAAACCAGACAGATAGGTTCATAGGTTCATAGGTTTATACTAGGCTATCTGCCCTAAGGCATTTATAAGCCTAGCCCAAATTATTGTGGCTTACGCCACCCCTTATATGAAAAAATACTGTGCCCATTAGTTTGTTGTGCCTCTGTCCAGCAGTGACACAGAGTTGATTCCTGGGGTAAACCTACGATCTCCCATCCACAGGTCTAGATTTCTCTTGAACAGAGTCAGCGAGGTGCTCTGCCTCACATGGACCGGGATTTTATTCCACAGCATGCATAGGGAGTCTCTGAGTGATATTATAGAGTGCCTGACTCACACAAATTCCTTTACAGAAGCCCTGTTGCTGACCCAGAGACAGTCTCCCAGGGTCCCAAAGGGGCTAAGGCTTCTATGGCTAAAAATCCTGTATCCTCTGAAAGGGACTCCAGAGCACTAGATAGGTGGGGGAAGAAGGTTTACACCTCAGCTACTCTAGCTATGAGAGCATTAAATTGTCAATTTCACATGCTGAAATACCAGCAATTCCTAATGTCTCAAATAAAACAAAAGATGAGCACACACCCACAACAGTCTGAACTCAAGGAAATGCAGGATCTGTTGCATGCAGCTGAACAGGTGGGCAAACATACTTTACAATGTGGATTTGATTCCTTGGAAGCTTCCTGTAGAGCAGCTGTCACTGGGTCTGTTATACGTAGGCATGCTTGGTTTAAGGAAAAAACTCTGCCTGATCATGTTAAAGCAAAGTTACTAGATGCACCCTTACAGCAGGATGTCTTATTTGGAGTTAACGCAGAAGAGGTTTTAAGGAAAATGGAGGATAAGGCAAAATCTATGCAGACGGTCAAAGATTTCTTACAGGTACAACCCCCACGCTTCAGCAGAAATTGGTCAACAGAAAATTGGTCCTTTCCAGCTTCTGACAGACCACAGAGGGGGAAATACAGACGCCCAAGGGGCAGAGGTCAAGCACAAATCCCTTACAAACCTCGCCAATGGGGCTCTGCAACACAAAAGGGAGGAGAAGACAGGTCCCAAACTACTAGAAGACAAACACAATGACTTAAACCTCAAACTGCCAAGCAAAGCTCTCTTGGCAGCTCCCTTGGGAGGAAAATTAGCACTTTTGGTAGACAACTGGCGCATCATCACAAAGGACAAATGGGTCCTAGACATTATCTCACAAGGATTCAGATTCCATTTCCACACCTTGCCAATGAAAAAAGGAATGCCAAACCTGCCACAAAATCAATGGGCAGAGGCACAAAAACAAATTACAGCTCTCATGGACATGAGAGCCATTCAACTGGTACCTACACAGGAGCAAGGCCAAGGATTTTACTCGAGGCTCTTTCTAGTCCCCAGAAAGGACAGTGCTTGGAGACCCATTCTGGACCTTTTGATTCTAAACACCTTCTTGCAAGTACCCAAATTCAAGATGCTAACACTACAGCAGCTTCTTCCCATGTTGGGCAAGAAAGCTTGGCTAGTAATGTTGGACCTCAAGGAGGCATACCTGCATGTCCCTATCAGACAAAATTGCAGAAGATACCTCTGTTTCATTGCAGGTTCAACCCATTACCAATTCTCTGCACTGCCCTTTGGCTTATCTACTGCGCCCAGGGTCTTCACAAAATGCCTGGCACCAGTAATTGCATACTGCAGACAAAGAGGAATTCAAATATACCCATACCTGGACGACTGCCTCATCCAAGCAGAAAGTAGGGACATTCCCTTACAACATCTGGCTTTTGTAAAACACCTTCTAGGTTGCCTAGGGTACACAGTAAATGGAAAGAAATCAAAACTAGTGCCCTCACAAAATATGACATTCCTGGGTGCCAGCTTGAATACAATGGCCCAGATGGCTTATCTGACGCCAGACAAACAACTACATGTAACTCAATACTTCAAAATAATGGCAACAAAGACCCAACTCCCTGCAAGAAAAATTCTGCAGGCCTTGGGCTTCATGGCATCTTGCATACTACTAATACCATTTGCAAAACTGCATATGAGGAAATTACAGTGGTACCTGAAAAGCGTATGGACTCAACACAGCCACAGCTTGGAAACAATGATACCTCTCATTCCCTGCCTTCAACAGGAGTTTCTATGGTGGTCACAGGCATGTCACCTCAACAAGAGTCAGCCTTTCACCTTACCCCCAGCCAGGCAAAATATGACATAAGATGCATCGGACTATGCCTGGGGGGGCACACATGGCAGGGCAGTGCATTCAAGGCATATGGACTGCAGATCAAAGAAATCTGCACATCAATCAAAAAGAAATGCTAGCTGTACAGAATGCTCTGACAGCCTTCAAGGACCTCTTACATCCAGGACAGGCTATAATAAGGACAGACAACACCACAGTAATGTGGTACATAAACAAGCAAGGGGGTACACACTCCTACCCTCTATGCAGGCAAGCAATGACCTTGTGGAACACAGCACTGGCTTACCAAGTTCAATTACAAGCTCAATTCCTGCCAGGAAAAAAGAACACATTGGCAGACGACCTAAGCAGGAACATCATGGATCCCCACGAGTGGAAACTGGATCCACAAGTATTTGCAATGATAACTCAGAAATGGGGGTGGGCACCCCCATTTCTATCAGCTATCAAAATTTTGCACCAGGACATTTCACCATCAAGCTTGGAAAGTGGACGCACTCTCATTCAGTTGGAAAATGCTGACAGTATATGCCTTTTCTCCATTGCCCCTTCTCACAAAGGTGCTGCTGAAAGTCAGGATGGAGAGACCCCGAATGATACTCATTGCCGCAGACTGGCCACGCCAGCACTGGTACCCACACCATGGATTTTACCACAAATTCCTCATCTGCTCACACAGCAAGACGGTCAGATTCTACACAGCCAGCTCAAAACCTTAAATTTGGCTGCATGGCAAATCACCTAAGCAACCAAGCCAGCCCCTCTTTCACAAGCTGTTATGGATGTCATTCAGGAGGCCCAGCACCAGGAAAGCCTACTCAGACAAATGGAAACGATTTTGCGCCTGGAACCAAGCTAACGGCCAAAATACCCTTGAGCCGGACATACCTCAGATTCTACAATATTTTACTGAGGTGTTACACAAAGGACTTTCTTTTTCATCTAGTAAAATCCACGCCTCAGCTATTTCAGCTCACTATAACACGGATCCTCCCTTATTTTCACATCCACTTCCAAGGCAGTACCTCAGAGGGGCCAAAAACATTAGGCCTCCCAGGACAGCACCAACACCAACTTGGGACCTCAACTTTGTTCTGGAAAAACTTATGCTGCCACCTTTTGAGCCAGCTTTCTCAACTGATTTAAAGTTTATATCATGGAAGACTGTCCTGCTGGTAGCAATTACTTCAGCCAGAAGAGTCACAGAGCTACAAGCACTAATGGCAGTAGAGCCTTTCCTCATTTTTCATCAAGACAGAGTTTCTCTACGAACTAACCCCTCCTTTATGCCAAAGGTGGTATCCAGTGTGGCTCTAAATCAAACCATCCATTTACCCACCTTCTTCCCAAATCCACAGAACAAAGGAGAAAGACTCCTGCATTCCTTGGACATTCACAGGCAACTACGTTACTACTTGGATAAATCTAAGGTTTTTAGAAAATCTGACCAGCTTTTCGTATCCTATGCTACAGCATCACAAGGAAAGGCTATCTCAAAACGGACCATTTCCAAATGGATAGGACATTGCATACGTTTTTGCTACACCCATCATGAAAAACCAGTTCCTGCTAGCATAAGGCCCCACTCCACCAAGGCAGCAGCTACATCTACAGCCTTCCTTAGGGGGGGATGCCAACCAAGGATATTCTGGAAGCTGCAACTTGGAGTTCAGTACACAGCTTCACCAAACACCATCACTTACCACTTTACTCTAAGTTTAGAGCTGGCTTCGCCACTGCAGTTTTGCAGGGCCTTCTAGCCTCCTCTAACCCTGTTTGACTCCACCTCTCATCCTTAGCTTTGGGATTCAACCCAAGTGTGATGACTGCAACAGGATAACACGATGAACATAGTACAGTTTTGTACCTACCATAAATGTAGATGTTCGAGTGTATACCCTGCTGCAGTCCAGGTTACCCTCCCTCCATCCCGTCTGACCTAACTGAAACCTTTCAATACCTTAAAATCTGATACAACATTTGTGGTGTATTTGCTTATATAGCTGGAGGGATGTTTTGCTTGTGCTAAACTTTTATTACTGGTACTATCTAATGATCACCTTTTGGGGGGCACCTGACATCTGGGGCAAGAAAAACTGAAGAAAATGCCGTCAGATGCCTCTTATATACCCCCCTGGCGCACTGACGTCAGGGAAGAAGCGACAGCAACCGACGCCGGACCAAGACTTTGGAATTCAGGCCGACTGCAGGGACCGCCTGACGACAGAATAACCCAAGTGTGATGACTGCAGCAGAGTATACACTCGAACATCTACATTTATGGTAGGTACAAAACTGTACTTTTCAGTCCCAGGGTACGCACAAGACTAAGCAGTGGGGGACTTCCGCTTCCAAATCTGGGAGTAGTAAGACTCCCCCCTATGGAAAACTTTCTCAATGACTTGACTTTAAAACTTCCAAGCACTTCTAAACTGACTGCTCCTTTAGGGGGAAAGATTGATCTGCAGGCCAAAAACTTGGAACTCATTACCCAAGACAAATGGGTTTTAAATATAGTGTCCCAAGGACACAGATTTCACTTTCACACATTGCCAACGCCCAACGGTTGGCCAGATCTACCCCAAAATCAGTGGGCAGAGGCTCAAATGCAAATTCCTCTCTCTTTTAAACATAAATGCTATTCAAACTGTACCAGAAGAGGAAAAAGGACAAGGTTTCTACTCAAGACTTTTCCAGGTACCCAGAAAAGACAATTCATGACGTCCAATCTTGGACCTGTCTACTCTAAACACCTTTTTGGTGATTCCAAAATTCAAGACTCTAACTCTTCACCAGTTGCTTCCCATGTTAGGAAAAGATGACTGGATGGCAACATTCGATTTAAAGGAAGCAGACCTGCACATCCCAATCAGGGAATCTTGCAGAAGATACCTACACTTCAAAGCAAAGGAAAAAGACCTTAGGTGTCGTCCACAGCTTCAGGCTTCAGACTGTTAAAACACAATTTATTAATCGCTTAAAAAGTGAAGCTGACAGGATGTAAACTTCACTAGAATGTGATGAACTGAAAATAGTTGAGTATCCAAACTGTTGTCATCCACAGCTTCAAACTTCAGGCTGTTAAAACTCAATTTATTGAAAGCTTAAAAAGAGAAGCTGACAAAATGCAAACTTCACTGAAATAATTAGCCTAGTGATTAACATCCACAACTTTAGGCTTCAAGTTGTTAAAGCACAGTTAATAGCACAATTGATAGCTGCTTTGTGAGCAAAGCTGACAAAAACATATACTTCACTGGAGCGTAAAAAGCTGAAAAGATGAAATTTTCCAAACGATGAGCGCTTTCGGCAGATGCCTTCTTCAGATCATATAAAAGTATGGTTAGCTTTTCCTGTTTATAAAGGAAACACAATCAAGAGCTGATAGCTGATTGTCTTTAGTGTTCTTAAAGGCACAGGACAAAAATAAATGTTCAAAGTGGAGATTTGTCTCCTATTATGTAGTTCAATGTTAAAATGCTGGAATCATGTATTGATATTTGGTAGGTTTCTTCTAGATTTTAGAACAGGTCTGAGAGGTACAATTGTATTAAGACCTGGGGGTCGATTGGCTCTAAAATTATTGATCCAAAAGATCTCTCTTAATTCTGTCCTGTTGTGGACATCTCCTTCCCTGATGTTTTGGGTGGCCACTTACACAGCTTTAAACAAGAAATTATGTGTAGGATGGACCAATGCGTGTGCTGCTAAGGCATTATGTGGAACTTTCTGATCAATGTCTCTGACATGTCGTAGAATACGATCCTTCAGTCGTTGGTCAGTTTTACCAAGATAAAAAGCTTGGCACTTGCGACAGGTGGCCAAATAGATAATGTGGCTAGTGGTACAATCAGTATAAACATTGAAATGAAAGTTACGTCCAGATACTGGGTGGAGGAAAGTATTACTACTATCTAAGTAAGAACAAGCTTTGCATCTGCAGCATTTAAAAGTACCTTTGTGGTCTGATAGTGGTTCACCACGTTTAAAGCCATCTTTATGGCATAGTAATCTCTTGATATTCTTTTTATTCTTCTAGAGAAACCTAGATGTTCATCGTGCATACAGCTGCAGTAATCACATATGGGTTCTCTGCCATCAGGCGGGCCCTCGGTCGGCCGAATTCCAAAGTCTTGGTCCGGCGTCGGTTGTTGTCGCCTTCTTCCCTGACGTCAGTGCGACAGGGGTATGTAAGTCACAGCCGACGCCATATTCAGTCTTTTTTGCCGCACGGTGCCCGAAGCAGAAGCAGTTCGCAAGTGCCAGTCGGCCAGCTCCTGAATTTACGAAAAATTGGAAACCGAAGTCTTCTTTAAAGCTAAGTACCCCGTTGGGGAAACTTTTCTTGCCTCAGACCGATGTCAGACAAAGTTAACAATTGTATTTCTTGTGGGAAGCAAATACCGCATAAAGATTTCCATTCCCTTTGCATACCTTGTTTAGGCCCAGACCACGACGTCTCGGGCTGTCGCTTTTGTGCGACTTTCAATAAACGCACTATTAAGCGTTGGGCGGAGTTCGCCCAACATTATTTTGGTAAAGCCTTTGATTATAAAATGTCGTCGGATACTCCGACTACCATTTTGTCCAAAAAACGCAAGGACAAATACCGACACGCGAGGTCCGCGGTCTCCACCGACACCACGCCAAAGCTGGCTACACGTGGTCCGGTTCTCAGTGAGACTCCTATGCAGTCCCTGACTACCGATGACACTTCCTTGGCGGTGTCTTCTGTAACCGAGACCGCAGGTACCTCGGCCCTTACTCAGACTACAACCACCGAAACCACTGTGAGTGTTGAACCTCCTAATGGGGACAGGTCCACTCCTACCCAGGGTGTATTTAGACCCTCTTCTTCCTTTTCCATTAAGGCCTTTACTAAGTCCAAATCAGCCATGCATCCCAAGAGGCCTGTTGCACAGGGCCCATCCCCAGGCCCCATGCCTAAAAAGCAGATGCTTAAAATGGCTGAGGATTTAATTACCCTTATCAGGGGTTCCCAACCCCCTCCAGACAAGAGACCCAGAGTGGAGGAAGATTCTCCCTCTTCTGAACAGGGCTCCATTGTCTCAGAACATTCTGATGTAGAGAAACACTCGTACTCCCCTTATGAAGATTCTGATGCAGAGCAGTCCATTCCTTCTGTATTTCCCCCAGAGGATTTTTCCTTTGGGGAAACCTTGCACACCTTGAGGGAGCACTTCCATTGGGAAGGCCAAGACTTTTCTGATTCCAAGAAAAGGCTTAGGGAATTTCTTTTGTTACCTCAACACAGGCCTCTGGCTATACCTCCTGTCCTGGACATACATGATGATGTTTACTCGGAGGCTTGTCTTAATCCGGATTCCCTGCCTCCTGCCCCAGTCAAACCTGATAGGTACTACAGAGTCCCTAATTCTCACCAATTTCTTTTCAAAAGCCATAATGCTGACCCTGAAACTATTTCTCAAGGCCCCAAGGGAATGAAGGCCTCTACTGCCAAGAATCCACTACCTTCCGAAAGAGAATCTAGATCCTTAGAAAGGTGGGGAAAAAGGTATACACCTCGGCCACCCTAGCCATGAGAGCCTTAAATTGTCAGTTCCATATGCTTAAATATCAGCAGTTTCTGTTATCACAATTAAGAAACAAAATGTCTCAGCCTGAACAACCAGATTTGAAGGAATTGCAGGATATGATGCATAGTGCAGAACAAGTGGGTAAACACACCTTACAATGTGGCTATGATGCCTTAGAGGCCTCAAGTAGAGCTGCTGTTACAGGATCAGTTATTCGTAGACATGCCTGGCTTAGGGAACAAAGCTTGCCTGATCATGTTAAAGCTAAACTGCTAGATGCTCCTTTACAAAAGGATGTGTTATTTGGTACTAATGCTGAGGAGATACTACGAAAAATGGAAGAAAAAGCTAAATCTATGCAAACTGTCAAGGCTTTTCTACAGGTACAGCCACCACGTTTTAGCAGAAATTGGCCTTCTAAAAACTGGTCCTTTCCAGCCACGGACAAGTCCCAAAGAGGTAGATACAGGCGCACAAGGGGCAGAGGACAAGCTCAAGGATCAAATAGAGGCAGACAATGGCAAACTCCAGCACCAAGAGGTGGCGAAGACAGTACACAACAATACAGAAAGCAAACCCAATGACTTCCTCCTTTTCATGCCAAGCAACTCCCAGCTGGCAGCTCCCCTGGGAGGAAAGCTGGCACTATTCACAAGAAATTGGCATATTATCACAACAGACAAATGGATCCTGGACATTATAAACCGAGGCTACAGATTTCATTTTCACACTCTTCCAAAACTGAGAGGCATGCCAAACCTGCCACACAATCAAAGGGCAGAGGCGCAAATACAAATTGCAAAACTCATGGAAATGAAAGCTATTCAAGAGGTTCCTACTCATGAACAAGGTCAAGGTTTTTATTCCAGGCTTTTTCTGGTACCAAGAAAAGGAACCGACTGGAGACCCATTTTGGACTTATCCATCCTAAATACATTTCTACTCGTACCAAAATTCAAGATGCTCACATTACAGCAGCTTCTTCCCATGCTGGGCAAGGAGTTTTGGCTGGTAACATTGGACCTCAAGGAGGCATACCTGCATGTCCCAATCAGACAAAGCTGCAGAAGATACCTCAGATTTCTTGCAGGTTCAATCCACTGTCAATTCTCTGCTTTGCCCTTTGGCTTATCTACTGCGCCTAAAGTATTCACGAAATGCCCGGCATCAGTAATTGCCTACTGCAGACTTCAAGGGATACAAATTTACCCTTATTTGGACGACTGCCTGATCCAAACAGACAGCAAGCACACACTTCTGGAACATCTGGCTTATGCAACACGGTTACTGAATTCTCTGGGATACACAATCAACAAAGAGAAATCCAGGCTAATACCATCTCAGAAAATAACTTTCCTGGGTGCCAACTTGGACACAAACACCCAGATGGCCTGTCTTACGCCAGAAAAACAGGGGCAACTAACTCAGTACTTCAAGACACTGGCAAATTGTACCAGGCTGCAAGGAAAATCCTGCAGGCTCTGGGCTTCATGGCATCTTGCATTCTTTTAATCCCATGTGCAAAGTTGCATATGAGGAAACTTCAGTGGTACCTAAAAAACCTATGGTCTCAACACAGCCACAGCTTGGAAACAGTAATACCAATAATCCCCTGTTTGCAAAAGGAATTTCTATGGTGGGCCCAATCATGCCAAACAAACACAGGCCTCCCATTCTGCAAGCCTCAAGCAAATCAAGTCATCACAACAGACTCTTCAGATTACGCCTGGGGGGCGCACATGACAGACCGGTGCATTCAGGGCAAATGGTCCCAAAAGGAAAAGCACCTTCACATCAATCAAAAAGAAATGCTAGCAGTGATAAATGCAATTACAGCTTTCAAAAACCTCCTGCATCCAGGACAATTACTTATAAGAACAGACAACACCACAGTAATGTGGTACATAAAACAAGGAGGAACACATTCCTATCCCCTGTGCAGACTAGCCATGACACTTTGGAACTTGGCTCTGGAATGGCAAATCGAACTTCAAGCACAGTACTTGCCAGGTTTGGAAAACACGCTGGCAGACAATCTAAGCAGAAATATGACAGATCCGCACGAATGGAAGTTGCATCCACAGGTGTTTACAAAGATAATACAAGCGTGGGGAATGCCAGACATAGATCTCTTTGCTTCCCACAGGAACCATCAATTGGAAAAGTTTTGTTCACGGACCTTTCATCCAAAGGCCTGGAGGGTGGACGCCCTGTCATTCAGTTGGACAGGATGGACAGTGTACGCTTTCCCACCTCTGCCTCTTCTACCCAAGGTGCTCTTGAAAGCAAGAGCAGACAGACCGAAGATGATACTGATTGCTCCAGATTGGCCAAGACAGCACTGGTACCCACTCCTAAGGAGCCTAACCCATACTCCTCCCTGGCCACTACCTCTAATGCCTCTTCTGCTGACTCAGCACAGCTACAAAACTCTTCACAGTCAGCTGAAAACACTCAATCTCGCTGCATGGAAAATTCCTTAACACCACAACAGACCCCTACTCACCAAAGAGGTGCAGGATGTCATTCTGGAGGCCAGGAGGCCATCTACTAGGAAGACTTACTCCGCAAAATGGAAACGGTTTTGCTCTTGGAATGAGAAAAAAGGCCAGGACCCTAGAAAACTGAATTTGCCTCAGGTATTACAGTACCTAGCTGAGCTGCTGAACAGTGGACTTTCATTTTCCTCCATAAAAATCCATGCCTCAGCCATTTCTGCAGAATTCAACACGGATCCACCATTATTCTCTCACCCACTTTTAAGACAATTCCTCAAAGGGACTAAGAATATAAGACCCCCAAGGAAACAACCAGTGCCAGCCTGGGATCTTAATTACATTCTAGAAAAATTAACATTGCCTCCCTTTGAACCAGCTGCCTCAACAGATTTGCAATTTTTGTCCTGGAAAACAGCTTTTCTTCTGGCCATTACCTCAGCTCGTAGGGTTTCGGAACTACAAGCCCTCATGGCTGTACAGCCCTTTCTCATCTTCCATCAGGACAGGGTTTCCCTTCGAACCAACCCGTCATTTATGCCTAAAGTGGTATCCAGGGTATCTTTAAATCAAGCCATACACTTACCTACCTTCTACCCCAATCCTCAAAACAAAGGGGAAAGGCTGCTACATTCCTTAGACATCCATAGACAGCTACGTTATTATTTGGACAGAACAAAGCCATTCAGGAAATCTGAACAACTTTTTGTGTCCTATGCTGTAGGAGCTCAAGGGAAGCCTGTTACCAAACAGACAATTTCAAAATGGATAGGCCACTGCATACGATTCTGTTACTCCTATAATGGGAAACCTGTCCCTGTAGGCATCAGACCCCACTCCACCAGGGCCACAGCTACCTCTACAGCCTTCCTCAGAGGAGTTCCTACCAAAGATATTTTGGAGGCAGCCACTTGGAGTTCTGTGCATACCTTCACAAGACACTACCACCTGCCTTTATATTCCAAAACTAGAGCAGGCTTTGCTACTGCTGTGTTGCAGGGCATTCTGGCTCATCCCAGTTCCACCTAGTGCCTACCACCCTGTGCGTATCTTTGGGATTCTACCCATATGTGATTACTGCAGCTGTATGCACGATGAACATAGTACAGTTTTGTACCTACCATAAATGTAGATGTTCGAGTGCTCATACAGCTGCAGTACAGGTTTCCCTCCCTCCTTCCCCTCTAGGTAAAGGACTAGTGGCTAACGCATCCTATTTTGGGCTATCCTCCTATGGTGTATTTGCTTGCAACTACTCTTTTTTGATAACATTGCATTGCTTGAATATATTTACATATATATATATATATATATATATATATATATATATACACATAGATATATAATTTATGTATTGCCTTCCTTTTGGGGACACCTGACATCTGGGGCAAGAAAGACTGAAGAATATGGCGTCGGCTGTGACTTGTATACCCCTGTCGCACTGACGTCAGGGAAGAAGGCGACAACAACCGACGCCGGACCAAGACTTTGGAATTCGGCCGACCGAGGACCCGCCTGACGGCAGAGAACCCATATGTGATTACTGCAGCTGTATGAGCACTCGAACATCTACATTTATGGTAGGTACAAAACTGTACTGTCTCTCTCCTACGATGTTCTTTATTTTCTCATCCATTGTCAGAATCGGCCAGAATTTCCTGATCACTTCACAGACCTGTCGATTGTCTGAACTGTAAGTAAGCATACATCTAAGGTGTTGTGTCATTCGATTGTCTTCGTGAAGCTTGTTCAGACCTCTCTGAGTAATAAGGTTGACCTCTTTGCTTTCTATAGGCTTGCACCTGTGATATTGGTGGAAAATTATTTTCCTGGTAGGCCCTATCCTTCAAATATCTACGTAGATTGGATTGCTCTTGCAAGAATTCCTCCTCCTCAGTACATAGTCTTGGGACTCTTAAGATTTGGTTGTCAAAGATGTTGTCAAAAATATGTCTTGGATGCATGCTCTGCCTGTGTAAGAAATGATTTTGCCAGGTCTCTCTCCTATGCACCCCAGTAGAGAGACCTTGAATTGGATGTAAACATATCTTGACATCCAAGAAATCTATGACTGAGGATGAGTGTTTCATTTTGAACTCCAGGAAGTCAGTGCTGTTGTTAATAAAGCTGACAAAAAGATCCAATTGGTCAATGCCTCCTTTCCATAAACAAAAAACATCATCCTCAAAACGCCCATAATAGACAAGTTCATTCTTCCAAATATTTCCATCACTGAAGATTGTTTTAAATTCCCACTCAGCCAAGACCAAGTTTGAGTAACTGTTGGCACATGGAGATGTCCTTCAAGGATGCATCTGCAGTCATCACATATGGGTTGTCCTGCCTCAGGCAGCCCTTCGGGCGGCCGGCCTCAGGCAGCCCTTCGGGCGGCCGGATTCCAAAGTCTGGGTCCGGCGTCGGCTGAAGTCGCCCCTTCCCCGACGTCAGAGCGCCTGGGGTATAAAAGCGCCAGCCGACGCCATCTTCCCCGGTCTTTCTTGCCGCGTGGTTCCCGAAGCAGAAGCAGTTCGCAAGTGCCGGTCGGCCAGCTCCTGTAATTCAGCTAAACCGAAGACTTCAAAAGCTAAGTACCCCGTTGGGGACTCTTTCTTGCCTCAGCCGATGTCAGATAAAATTAATAATTGCTTAACTTGTGGGAAACAAATACCTCATAAGGATTTCCACTCTTACTGCCTACCTTGTCTAGGTCCAGACCACGACGTCTTGGCCTGTTCCGCCTGTGCTTCCTTCAACCGACGCACTCTAAGACGTCGGTCGGAGTTTGCAAAGGAATTTTTTGGGGCTAGTTTTGCTTACAAAATGCCGTCGGAGACTCCGACTTCACATTTAGTAAAGAAACGGAAGGACAAGGACCGACACCCGTGGTCCGCGGTTTCGGCTGAAACCACGGCCAGGCCTACCGCGAGTGTCTCGGTTTCGGCTGAAACCGAGTCCTTGGTACTACCGTCCACCGAAACCGTACAACCGACAACCTCGGCCCCTGAGGCACTACTGTCTCGGTCGTTGAACCTCCTTTGGAATCTGGTGTCCAGGAACCTTCTGACACCATTCCCTTAGACAAAACTACACCAGCACGTGGTGCAGCCAGGCCTCCTGCATCCATGTCTATTAAGGCATTCTCTAGGGCTAAAGCTATTAAACACTCAAAATCTCTGCCTCCCAGGGTTATCCCTCAGGGACCCACTACAGATTCTCAGATCCTTAGTCTAGCAGAGGACCTTATTTCATTAATTAGGGGCTCTCATCCTCATCCGGACAGGTGCTCTCAGCCTCCTACAGAAAAAAGGCCCAGGGTTGAGCCCTCTGATCCCCTCTCCTCAGATGAGGCCTCTGATGGCTCTGCCCTCTCGGACTTCCAGGAGGAGGCTTTTTCGGCCTACGAGGATTCAGATGCAGAGGAATCTATCCCTTCGGCCTCCCCTCCCGAAGAACTGTCTTTTGGGGAAACTCTGCACACTATGAGGGAGCATTTCCAATGGCAGGGCCAGGAATTCTCTGATTCCAGGAAGAGATTAAGGACCTTCTTGCATTTGCCTCAGCATAGACCTTTGGCTATTCCCCCTGTTTTGAATGTCATTGATGATGTGTACTCTGAATCTAGCACAACCCCTGACACTCTCCCTCCGGCTCCTGCCAAACCCGATAGGTACTACAGGGTCCCGGAATCACATCTTTTCCTTTACAAGGCCCACTCTGCTGATCCAGAAACTATTTCCCAGGGCCCTAAAGGGGTTGCAGCTGTCACTACAAAAAATCCACTCCCCTCTGAAAAGGGAGTCCAGGGCTTTAGAGCGTTGGGGTAAAAGTGTATACTTCTGCCACCCTTTCTATGAGGGCTTTAAACTGTCAATTTCATATGATACAGTACCAAGAATATTTGTTAGATGAATTGCATAAAAAGCTGTCTTCACCTGAACCCCTAGATCGCAAATCACTTCAGGATCTGGTACATAACTCTCAACAGGTTAGCAACCATTTCTTGCAGTGTGGTTATGATGTATTGGAAGCTTCATGTAGGTCAGCTATGACAGGTGCAGTCATACGTAGGCATGCTTGGCTGAAGGAACAATCTCTGCCAGACCATGTTAAAGCAAAGCTTCTGGATGCTCCACTGGAAAAGCAAAAGTTATTTGGCTCCACTGCTCAGGAGGTCTTAAAGAAATTTGAAGTAAAGGCAAAATCTGTACAAACAGTCCAAGATTTTTTGCAAGTCCAACCACCAAGATTCAGCAGAAATTGGCCTTCCAAGAACTGGTCCTTTCCAGACACAGACAGATTTCAGAGAGGCAAGAACAGGCGTGCCAGAGGTAGAGGGCAAGCTAGAGGCTCCTACAGAGGACGTCAATGGCAGCCTCCCAACCAGATAGGTAGTGCAGGGCCTACAACTGCTGCACAAGGACAGACTCAGTGACTTTATTTTGACACCGCCAACCAGGGCTCAATTGGAAGCACCTTTGGGCGGAAAGCTTTCCTTATTTTCAGAAAATTGGCACATTATTACAAGGGACAAATGGACACTACAAATAATAGACAAAGGATACAGGTTCCATTTCCACACATTACCGAAAAGAAAAGGCATGCCAGACCTGCCACCAAATCAAAGGGCAGAGGCTTTGAAACAAATCTCCAACTTAATGGAAATGAAAGCAATAGAAAAGGTTCCTCTTGCAGAACAAGGCCAAGGATTTTATTCCAGACTCTTCCTTGTTCCAAGAAAAGAAAAGCAATGGAGGCCTAGTCTCGACTTGTCCGCACTAAATACTTATCTCATTGTGCCAAAATTCAAAATGCTGACTCTACAGCAACTCCTTCCCATGCTGGGCAAGGGGTCTTGGCTGGTAACTCTGGACCTCAAGGAGGCATACCTGCATGTCCCTATCAGACAAAGCTGCAGAAGACACCTCAGATTTCTTGCAGGTTCAGAGCATTATCAATTCTCAGCATTGCCCTTTGGCTTATCTACTGCGCCCAGAGTATTCACGAAATGCCTGGCATCGGTAATTGCACACTGCAGACTTCAGGAGATGCAAATGTACCCGTACCTGGACGACTGCCTTATACAAGCGGACAGCAAACAAATTTTGGTAAAACACTTGAATTATGCCATCTATCTTCTTCAGGCCTTGGGATATACAGTCAACATTCACAAGTCAAGACTGGTACCATCCCAAAGAATAACTTTTCTGTGTGCGGATCTAGACACAACCACCCAAATGGCTTTCCTCACAGAAGAAAAACAAAACCAACTACCGGATTACTTCAAAAACCTGTCAAGACAAACTCAGCTGACTGCAAGGAAAATCCTGCAGGTCCTGGGTTACATGGCTTCTTGCATTCTTCTGATTCCTCAAGCAAGGCTACATATGAGGAAACTCCAATGGTACCTAAGGAGTTTATGGACTCAGCACAGTCACAGCTTGGAAACTTTGATACCACTCATCCCATGCCTTCAAAGGGAATTTCTGTGGTGGGCTCAAGCAAGCCAGTCAAACAGGGGTTTGCCCTTCAGCAAACCAATAGCCAGCCAAACCATTACAATGGACGCTTCAGACCACGGATGGGGAGCGCACATGGAGGGAAGATGCATTCAAGGGCTATGGTCACAAAAAGAGTTACGCATGCACATAAACCAAAAGGAAATGCTGGCAGTGATACATGCAATCGAGGCCTTCAAGTTATTTCTACATCAAGGCCACCTGCTAATAAGGACAGACAACACTACAGTTATGTGGTACATAAACAAGCAGGGAGGCACCCATTCCTACCCTCTTTGCAGACTGGCAATGAATCTATGGGAACTTTCCTTGGCTCTCAATATACAACTGCAATCCCATTTTGTACCAGGAAAGGACAATATACTGGCGGACAGCTTAAGCAGGAACATCATGGATGCACACGAATGGATACTGCACCCAGACATCTTCCATCAGATAACACAATCATGGGGGGACCAGACATAGACCTCTTTGCCTCCCCACACAATCATCAGCTGGAGAATTTCTGCTCAAGGACATACCACCCACAAGCATGGAAAGTGGACGCTCTCTCCTTCAGCTGGAGAACTCTAACAGTGTATGCATTCCCACCTCTTCCATTAATGACCAAGGTCTTACTGAAGATCAGGGCAGAGCAGCCAAGAGTAGATTTTATAGATTTATAGATTAGTACTAGACCAACTGCCCTTGTGAGCCATTTTAAGCCTAGACAATTATCCCTTGTGAGACTCAAACCCTGCACCTTGTGTTTGTAAGGCAAACACCTCAACCATTAGGCCACCCTCCCAGAGTGATTCTGATATCTCCGGACTGGCCAAGACAGCACTGGTACCCATTGCTAAAGAGCATGTCACGGACAAAACCATGGCTTCTGCCACAATGGCCGCTTCTCCTAACACAGCACAATTACAAAACTCTGCATTCCAACCTGAAAACATTACAACTAGCTGCCTGGAAAATACCTTGATTCATCACCAGGATAAGCTATCCAAGAGAGTGAAGGATATCATCATGGAAGCTCGCAGGCCTTCCACAAGAAAGGCATATTCAGCAAAATGGAAAAGATTTCACACCTGGAGCACCTCAAAGGGCCTAGATGCAACAGTTATGAACATGGCACATATCCTGGAATATTTGGCAGAAATGCTCCACAATGGCCTGTCTTACTCTGCCATTAAAATTCATGCTTCAGCAATTTCAGCAGAGTACAATACTGATCCACCTGTCTTCTCTCATCCTCTGCTAAGACAGTTTCTAAGAGGAATTAAAAACGTCAGTCCTCCAAGGAAACCACCACTGCCTACTTGGGACCTTAACTTCGTGCTGGAAAAACTAACACTACCTCTCTTTGAACCAGCAGTATCTGCAGAACTATAGTTCCTCTCTTGGAAGACTGCCTTCCTTCTGGCCATAACCTCAGCTAGAAGAGTATCTGAGTTACAGGCCCTCATGGCAGTACAGCCATTTCTTATTTTTCATCAAGACAGAGTTTAATTGAGAACCAATCCTTCATTTATGCCAAAGGTGGTATCTAGAGTCTCATTAAACCAAGCTATTCACCTACCTACCTTCTTTCCAAATCCACAAAACAAAGGGGAAAAACTTCTGCACACCCTGGACATACACAGACAGTTGCGCTACTACTTGGACAGAACTAAAAATTACAGAAAAACTGACCAGTTGTTTGTAGCATATGCTGCTGGTGCACAAGGAAAAGCAATTTCAAAACAGACAATTTCAAAATGGATAGGGAATTGCATTTGTTTCTGTTACTCCTTTCATGGAAAAACTGTGCCAGCTAACATTAGACCTCATTCGACCAGAGCCACAGCCACCTCCACAGCCTTCTTAAGAGGGGTGGCTACCAAGGACATTTTAGAAGCTGCTACATGAAGATCCGTGCATACATTTTCCAAGCATTACAACTTACCTTTATCTTCCAGATCCAGAGCAGGCTTTGCTACGGCAGTCCTGCAGGGCATTTTAGCTACACCATCCTTTACATAGATCCTCCACCCCCAGATTGGCTATGGTATTCTACCCATATGTGATGACTGCAGATGCATCCTTGAAGGACATAGTACAGTTTTGTACCTACCATAAATGTAGATGTCCGATAGATATGCATCTGCAGTCAGGTTTACCCTCCCTCCTTCCCCTCTGTGGTATTTCTTGGGTACATTCCCCTCTCATAGCTAGCTGGGGTTATCTATTATGGTGTATTTGTTTTTATATATGTATATGTATATTTTAGTGCATGTTTGGAATTTATTGCATTCCTCCAAATTTAGCCTTCCTTAGAGGGCACCTGGCATCTGGGGCAAGAAAAACTGAGGAAGATGGCGTCGGCTGACGCTTTTATACCCCAGGCGCTCTGACGTCGGGGAAGGGGCGACTTCAGCCGACGCTGGACCCAGACTTTGGAATCCGGCCGACCAAAGGGCTGCCTGAGGCAGGACAACCCATATGTGATGACTGCAGATGCATACCTATCGGACATCTACATTTATGGTAGGTACAAAACTGTACTTTCCCATGGCCACACCCCAAGTTTGCAAATAAAAGGTATCTCCATACATAAAGATGTTATTCTCAAGGACTAATTCCAGCAGAGAACAAAGAGGTTCCATTGTTAAATTGTCTAATCAGAAAATCATGTAAGGCTTTCAGACCATACTCATGGGGGATCACAGTAAAGAGACTGGTTATGTCCATAGTTACAAGTAGAAGGTTATCAAAACCGTCCAGAGACTTAACAGTGGAGAACAAGTCTTTCAAGAAGCTGCTTGTATCCTTTAAGACAGTGGTAGCATAATGCAAAGCTTTCTTGACTTCATTTTCAACATACATTGATATGGATTCAGTGATCCATCCTCTCCCAGAGACAATGGGACGTAAGGGAGGGTCCAAAAGGTCTTTGTGTATCTTAGGTAATCCACCAATGCTGGGAAACATAGGATGAGGTGTTTCAAAAAATTCATATAAATCTTGACGGATCCTTCTTTCCATCAATAGATCATAGGTGCTCCCTCTGATACGTTCAATTCTCTGATTTACTTCTTTCTTACTCAGTTTGCGATAAGTCATGTTGTCATCCAACATCAGTGAAACTTTATTACGATACCAGTCTGCATCCATCAATTCTATGCAGCCACCTTTATCTGCTGGTTTGATCACCAAGCTATCTGTCCTTCTCAACTGTTGGAGAGCCTCTTTTTCTTTCCTGTTTAAATTATAGAAACAACTCTTAGCTTTATCTGTTGTACCTCCCACCTTGTTTATCTCATCCTCACACAATCTCATAAAAAGTTCTACTTGAGGAGGATTAACTGGAGTAAATAAACTCAATTTCTTATACGTCTGCTGTTCTTTCGTAGAACCTTCTCCAAAAATACATTTCAGAGACACGTTCCTGCAGAACAACCTAACATCCGTCATGAATTCATTCACATCAGAAGAAACAGCTGGAATAAAACTCAGCCCCTTATTTAACAGGCTGATGACTTCAGGATCCAGTGTGATTTTGGATAAGTTAACTACTAAGTCATTACCCCCAATATTTAATCCACAAACTTCTTCTGTTTGCATTCTTGGCTCTGCGTCCTCTGTGGCCTGTACGAATTCTCCCTCACAAAAACCGGCAACGGCCAGTTTACTGGTAGGTGCGTCGTCGCTTCTTTAGGTCTAGTAGCACAATTAATGGTGGTGTTGGAATTACTACCATCATTGGTATCGTTAGTACCAGTACCTCCCTGATCCCTGGTGACAATATCAATGCTGACAGTAGGAACCTCCTCTCCTGTAGAAGAAGTTGAAGAGGGAAGAGAAGTTGATGAGGTAGTAGTTTTTCGAGAAGGATGCAAAGTGTTAGCAGTCTCTTTTACAGACAAACCTTGTATGGCTTTCCTTTGTTTGGTAGTTGAAAAATGGGGACGTCCTCGACTGGTATTATCCTCTCTAGGCCATTCAAAGATATGACAGTTAGTGAAATCCCTATGATCTCGATTTAGTTTACCCATTTTTTGTTGTTTAAGCTTATTGTCATAAGTGTTTAAGTTCACTACTAACTGTTCAATCTGACATAAATGCTGGTCCTGCAAATCACAACGTTCCAGTTCTTCTTGTTTCTTAGAAATAAAAGAGGAAATTTGTTCTTCAGGTTTAAAAAAATCGATGAGCAGCCTCATGTATTTTTGGCTAGTTTCCAAATTGATCCTTTGCAATTGAGCTAACAGCTCTGGACAGGTGTTTCCATAAGAGGGAAGGCATTTAACTCTCATTCCTTTTGGCACTATCTGATAAAATAGGCAAGCTTCCAAGTGGAAACGTTGCCATTGAAACCTTTTTAAGCAATAAGCAGCATTTTCTACTTCACGAAGCGTGTCAGAAAAACTAGCATCTACTGCCAGGTTTGTAGTATTAGGTGCTAAACAGTCACTAGTAAAATTAATAGTTAAAAGTGGGTTTGCAATGTCTCTAGAAAAACGGGAAAATTACATGATTTCGCTTTTACTGCTGCTCCTGTTTGCCCTTCTGCCATGTGTAGAGTGGGAGAAACAAACAACAAAACAAGAAATAAATTCTCCTCACCACTACTAAAGACACTGAGGGGTAGACAAATGAACAAAGCAAAAAGACCTTGGGTGCCGTCCACAGCTTCAGGCTTCAGACTGTTAAAACACAATTTATTAATCGCTTAAAAAGTGAAGCTGATAGGATGTAAACTTCACTAGAATGTGATGAACTGAAAATAGTTGAGTATCCAAACTGTTGTCATCCACAGCTTCAAACTTCAGGCTGTTAAAACTCAGTTTATTGAAAGCTTAAAAAGAGAAGTTGATAAAATGCAAACTTCACTGAAATAATTAGCCTAGTGATTAACATCCACAACTTTAGGCTTCAAGTTGTTAAAGCACAGTTAATAGCACAATTGATAGCTGCTTTGTGAGCAAAGCTGACAAAAACATATACTTCACTGGAGCGTAAAAAGCTGAAAAGATGAAATTGTCCAAACGATGTCATCCACAGCTTCAAACTTCAGGCTGTTAAAACTCAATTTATTGAAAGCTTAAAAAGAGAAGCTGACAAATGCAAACTTCACTTCAAAGCAGGCTACAATCACTACCAGTTCTCTGCACTGCCCTTTGTGAAATCCCTGGGCACAGTAGATAAACCAAAGTGCCTAGCCCCAGTCATTGCATTTTGCAGGCTAAGAAATATTCAAATATACCCATACCTGGACGATTGTCTAATTCAGGCAGAAAGCCAGGACATATTTTTGAATCGTCTGGCTTTTGTACAAAGAGTGCTAACTTGTCTGGGGTACACTATAAATGAAAAGAAATCACACCTGGTACCCTGTCAACAAATTATATTCCTGGGAGCAAGCTTGAATACAACTTCCCAGATGGCTTTCCTCACGCCAGAGAAACAAATTCATCTCACAACCTACTTCAAACTAGTGGGCACGAAAACCCTATTATCTGCAAGGCAAATATTGTAAGCCTTGGAATTCATGGCCTCCTGCATTCTTCTAATTCCATATGCAAGACTGCATATGAGGAAACTACAATGGTACCTAAAAAACCTATGGTGTCAACATTTTCAGGATCTAGACGCAATGATTCCTATCATACTTTGCCTATGCCTAGAATTTCTTTGGTGGGCAGAGGCGTGCCACCTAAACAAGGGACTGCATTCACCCTACCCCATGCCGCCCAAACCCTAACAGACTCATCAGACTATGCATGGGGGGCTCACCTGGCAGGGAAGTGCATTAAGGGCGAATGGAACCCAAGTCAAATGCACTTGCATATCAATCAAAAAGAAATGTTAGCTGTCCAAAATGCTCTGACAGCCTTCAAAGACCACATTCTTCCAGGACAATTAATGATAAAGACAGACAACACCACTATTATGTGGTACATAAACAGGTAGGGGGGTCCCATTCTTACCCCCTCTGCAGACAAGCCATGACATTGCGGAACACAGCCTTGAGCTACCAAGTGCATCTACAAGCTCAGTTCCTGCCAGGAAAACTAAATATGCTGGCAGACGGACTAAGCAGAAACCTCATGGACCCACACGAGTGGAAACTGGAACCAAAGATTTTCAACATGCTAACAAACAAATGGGGGAGCCCAGATATAGACCTGTTTGCATCCCCCCAGAACTGCCAATTGGACAAATTTTGCACAAGGACTCCACACAAACAGGCTTGGAAAGTGGATGCCCTGTCCTTCAGCTGGAAAAACCTATCAGTTTATGCCTTTCCTCCTCTGCCTCTTCTCTCCAAAGTACTACTAAAGATCACACAGGACAAACCAAGGACGATATTGATTGCACCAGACTAGCCTCGCCAACACTTGTACCCCCTCTTGTGCAGTGTGTCTCTGCTAGTCCCATGGCACCTGCCTCTGACCCCTACCCTGTTGTCCCAACAGGAGTATCAAATTCTGCACCCTCAGCTTCAAACCCTGAACCTAGCAGCCTGGCTAATTACCTAATCTGTCCCTTACCATCCCTCAGTAAACCAGTGATGGATATCATTTTAGAGGCAAGGAGGCCTAGTACTAGAATATCTTATGTTGAAAAATGGAAAATATTCTGTGCCTGGAACCATTCTCAAGGGATGAGCACAGCAGTGCCCAACTTACCTCAGATTTTACAATACTTAACTGAGATGCTTCACAAGGGACTTTCTTTTTCCTCCATCAAAATTCATGCCTCAGCCATTTCAGCTCACTATAATACAGAACCTCCCCTCTTCTTGCATCCACTGCTCAAGCAGTTCCTCAGAGGGGCCAAAAATGTAATACCACCCAGAAGTGCCCCAACTCCAGCCTGGGACCTTAACTTTGTATTGGAGAAACTCTCTCTTCCTCCTTTCGAGCCAGCTGCTAGTGCAGATTTAAAATTCCTTTCTTGGAAAACAGCCTTTCTTTTAGCCATCACTTCAGCAAGAAGGGTATCTGAATTACCATGGCAGTGGAGCCTTTCATCATCTTTCATGCGGATAGGGTGTCCCTCAGGACCAATTCTTCAGGCCCAAGGTGGTATCCAGTGTGGCCCTTAATCAGTCCATTCATTTGCCAACCTTCTTTCCTAATCCACAGAAGAAAGGGGAACGGATACTGTACTCCTTAGATGTGCACAGACAACTTAGATTCTACTTGGACAGGACTAAACCTCAAAGGAAATCTGACCAACTGCTGGTGGCATTTGCTGCAGGGACAGAGGGGAAGGCTATTTCAAAGCAAACCATTTCCAAATGGATAGGCCATTGTATTCATTTCTGCTACAAGCACCATGGAAAACCTATCCCACAGGGGATCAGACCCCACTCAACCAGGGCTTAATCTACCTCTACAGCCTTTCTCAGAGGCTTCCCTACCAGGGACATCCTAGGAGCTGCTACCTGGAATTCTGTACATACTTTCACCAAGCATTACCATCTGCCAATTTTCTCTAAATCCAGAGCTGGCTTTGCCACTGCAGTCTTGCAGGGCCTTATAGCTGGTCCTAATGCTATCTAAATTCCTCCTCCCATCCTTAGCTTTGGGAATCTACCCAAATGTGATGACTGCAACAGTGAAACACGAAGAACATAGTACAGTTGTGTACACTTACCATAAATGTAGATGTTCGAGTGTATTCACTGTTGCAGTCCTGGATGTTCTTCGTGTTTCACTGTTGCAGTCATTACATTTGGGTAATCTGCTGGCAGGTTTCCCTCAGTCGACCTGAATAACAAAGTCTTGAGTCCTGCGTCGGTTGCTGTCTCCTCTTCCATGACATCAGGTCGTCAGGGGTATAAAACATGCAGCCAACCCCATTTTAATCAGTCTTTCTTGCCGCGCGGTGCCCGAAGCAGAAACAGTTCGCAAGTGCCAGTCAGCCGACTCCTGAAATTTTCGTTATCGAGTTTCAGAACAGAAGTCTTAAAACAAAAGCGAAGTACCCCGTTGGGGAAACTTTTTCTTGCTCCTTACCGATGTCAGTAAAATTTAATAATTGCAGTACTTGTGAGAAGCAAATACCTCATAAGGATTTTCATTTGTACTGTATTCCTTGCCTAGGCCCTGATCACAACGTGCCTTGCTGTCGGTTTTGTGCTAAAGTTAACCAACGCACTATTAAGCGTCAATATATTTTTGCTTCTAAATATTTTGGTTCAAGATTTAACTACCCTGAAATGTCGTCAGTTAGCAATCCAACTACCGGAGTTAAAAAAAAAAAAAAAAAAAAAAACGCAAGGAAAAAGAGACAGACCGTCGAGGTCTAGAACCAACGATGAAGCTTCTCTTAAGCCAGTCACCGGTTCGCCAGTACTCAGTGAGGTGCTTTTGCAGCCCCTGATACTCGCTACTTTTGAGTTGCAGGCCTCTACCGAGACCCATTCGGAGTCTGGAATGCCGTGAGATTCCAAAGTATTGAACCCGCGGATGTCTCTCCTTTGCATGGGTCCGGAGCTGCTGAGCAGGCACCGGCTTCTGCTGGTGTTTTCAGGCCTCAACATTTTTATACTAAACCGACGCCATCAACAAAAACAAGGTCAAAATCAACTTCTGTGTCTAAAAAAACGATGCATGAACCATGTGCTCAGGCCCCTATGCCTAAAAAACAAATAATCAAAATGGCTGAGGATTTAATTACCTTGATCAGGGGTTCCCAACCCCCTTGCTAAGAGGCCTAGGCAAGGCATTGATTATGAATCTTCAGATCAGGTTTCCATTTCTTCTGATTCCTCTTCTGATCAAGAATTTTCCATTCCACCTTATGAGGATTCTGATGCAGAGGAATCCATCCCTTCTGCATCTCCTCCTGAGGATTATTCTTTTGGAGCGACTTTGTATACTTTAAGGGAACATTTTCACTGGGAGAGTCAGGACTTCTCTGAATCCAAAAACAGGCTTAGGGATTTCCTTCTTCTTCCTCAGCATAGGCCTTTGACAGTACCTCCTGTATTGCACATTGTTGATGATGTGTTCTTGGAATCAAGCATGGCTCCTGATTCCCTGCCTCCAGCTCCTAGTAAGCCAGACAGATATTACAGGGTTCCTGACTCCCACAAATTTCTTTTCAAAAATCCTGCTGCTGATCCTGAGACTATTTCTCAGGGTCCCAAGGGTGTTAAGGCTTCTACAGCCAAAAATCCTCCCTCTTCTGATAGAGATTCCCGGGAGCTTGATAGATGGGGTAAGAAGGTTTATACTTCTGCAACCTTGGCAATCAGGGCTTTAAACTGCCAGTTTCATATGCTTAAATATCAGCAGCATGTTATGGGCTTACTGAAACAGAAAATGATGTTGATTTCTGATTGTGTGGAAAATAGATTTACAGAATTTATTGCATCCAGCAGAACAGGTTGGAAAGCGTACTTTGCAATGTGGTTTTGATTCCTTGGAGGCCTCTTGTAGGGCTGCCGTTACTGGATCTGTGATAAGAAGGCATGCCTGGCTCAAGGAGCAAAATCTGCCTGAGCATGTTAAAGCTAAATTGTTGGATGCCCCTTTGCAACATGATACTTTGTTTGGTAATAAGGCAGAAGAGGTTTTAAAGAAAATGGAAGACAAAGTTAATTTATGCAAACTGTAAAAGATTTCTTGCAAGTGCAGCCACCCAGATTCAGTAGGCACTGGCCTACTAAAAACTGGTCCTTTCCTGTTTCCAACAGAGCCACTCAGGGCAAACCCAGGTGCTCAAAAGGCTCCAGATATCAATCACAGAGATCTTACAAGTCAAAGCAATGGGGTGCCACCACCTCCAAATCTGAAGGTAACAAAGCACAACCCTACAGTAAGCAGTCTCAATGACTTTCCTCGACCATTTCCAAGCACTTATCTTTTGGCAGCCCTCTTGGGTGGAAAACTTGCACTTCATGCTCAAAATTGGCAGTTAATTACCCAGGACAAGTGGGTATTAAACATAGTATCCCAGGGGTACAGATTTCATTTCCATACTTTGCCAATTCCAAACGGATGGCCAGATCTGCCACAAAACCAGTGGGCAGAAGCCCAGAAACAAGTCACGTCCCTTGTGGATATGGGGGCTATTCAACCGGTACCAGAAAAGGAAAAAGGACAAGGATTTTATTCAAGACTTTTCCTGGTACCCAGGAATGACAATTCATGGAGTCCAATACTGGACTTATCGATTCTGAACACATTCCTGGACATTCCAAAATTCAAAATGCTGACTTTACAACAGCTCCTGCCTATGTTAAGCAAGAATGCTTGGTTAGTCACTCTAGACTTAAGAGGCATACCTGCATATCCCAATAAGGGAATCTTGCAGAAGGTACCTCCATTTCAATGCAGGATTGTTGCATTACCAAGTCTCTCCACTGCCTTTTGGCTTATCTACTGCGCCCAGGGTCTTTACAAAGTGCCTGGCACCAGTAATTGCATTCTGCAGACAAAGAAACATTCAAATTTATCCTTATCTGGACGATTGTCTCATTCAGGCAGAGGACAAAGGACACTCGTCAACATCTGGCGTTTGTAAAAAGTCTTCTAGCATGCCTAGGGTACACCATAAACTAAAAGAAATCACAACTGGTACCCTCTCAAATAATTACATTCCTGGGTGCAAGCTTGAATACAACTGCCCAGATGGCTTACCTCACGCCAGGCAAACAAATGCAATTGACAACATACTTCAAACAAATGGCAACAAAAACCCAGTTATCTGCAAGACAAATTCTGCAGGCTTTGGGGTTCATGGCATCCTGCATTCTACTAATTCCATATGCGAGACTGCATATGAGGAAACTTCAATGGTGCCTAAAAAGTTTATGGAGTCAACATTGTCACAGTCTGGAAACAATGATTCCTCTCATTCCCTGCCTACAACAGGAGTTTCTTTGGTGGGCAAAGACATGTCATCAAAACAAGGGACTGTCATTCACTCTACCCTCTGCCACCCAAACCCTAACTACAGATGCATCAGACTATGCTTGGGGGGCCCACCTGGCAGGGAGATGCATTCAGGGCAAATGGAGCCCAAACCAAATGCATCTGCGTATCAACCAGAAAGAAATGCTAGCTGTTCAGAATGCTCTGACAGCCTTCAAGGACTTACTTCATCCAGGACAACTACTGATAAAGATGGACAACACCACAGTTATGTGGTACATAAACAAGCATGGGGGTACCCATTCCTACCCCCTTTGCAGACTAGCCATGGCATTGTGGAACACAGCCTTGACTTACCAAATACATCTTCAAGCTCAATTCCTGCCAGGAAAGCAAAATACTCTGGCAGATGACCTAAGCAGAAATTTTATGGACCCGCATGAATAAAAACTGGATCCACAAATCTTCAGCATGTTAACACAGAAATGGGGAAGCCCAGACATAGATCTGTTTGCCTCTTCCCAAAATTATCAGCTGGACAAATTCTCTACAAGAACTTATCACAGAAAAGCATGGAAAGTGGATGCCCTATCCATCAGTTGGAAAAATCTATCAGTCTGTGCCTTTCCCCCTCTTCCTCTTCTCTCCAAGGTCTTACTAAAAGTCAGACAGGAAAAACCAAAAATGATCCTAGTTGCTCCGTACTGGCCTCACCAGCACTGGTACCCAACTGTAAGGAATATGTCTCAACTTCCTCCTTGGTACTTGCCTCAAATTCCTCATCTACTGTCTCAGCAGAACAATCAAATTCTGCACACTCAGCTCCAAACTCTGAACCTTGCAGCATGGCTGATCATTTAATTATTCAAACAACACCTCTCAGTAAATCTGTGATGGATGTCATTTTGGAAGCCAGAAGGCCTAGTACTAGAAAATCTTATGCTGATAAATAGGAGAGATTCTGTGCTTGGAACCAAGCACAAGAAATGGACACAGCAAAGCCCAATATTCCTCAAATTTTACAATATTTGACTGAAATGCTTGCCTCTGCCATCTCAGCTCATTACAACACAGAGCTTTCTCTCTTTTCTCATCCTCTGCTTAAACAGTATCTTAGAGGGGCCAAAATGTTAAGGTCTCCCAGAAGATCACCAACTCCTGCATGGGACCTAAGTTTTGTGCTGGAAAAACTCACCCTGCCTCCTTTTCAACCAGCAGCTACTGCAGATATAAAATTTCTATCTTGGAAAACAGCTTTCCTCTTGGCAGTCACTTCAGCAAGAAGGGTTTTGGAACTACAGGCTCTCATGGCTGTGGAGCCTTGTATTACATTTTACCCGGACAGGGTGTCCCTCAGGACCAATCCTTCTTTTATGCCCAAGGTGGTATCCAGTGTGGCTCTTAACCAGACAATTCACCTGCCGACATTTTACCCAAATCCGCAGAACAAGGGGGAGTGGATTCTGCATTCATTGGATGTACACAGACAACTAAGATTCTACTTAAACAGGACCATATCTCTAAGGAAATCTGAGCAACTACCGGTAGTATTTGCTGTAGGGTCAGAGGGGAAGGCTATATCAAAGCAGACTATTTCTAAGTGGATAAGCCACTGCATTCGTTTCTGCTGCTTGCACCATGGTAAATCTGTGCCCAAGGGGATCAGGTCACATTCCACCAGGGCTGCCTCTACCTCAGCAGCTTTTCTCAGAGGGGTTCCAACCAAAGACATTCTAGAGGCTGCTACTTGGAGCTCTGTTCATACTTCACAAAGCATTATCATTTGCCGCTCTTCACCAAATCCAGGGCAGGCTTTGCCATTGCAGTTCTGCAGGGCCTTATAGCCGCTCCTAATGCTATATCCATAGCTTTGGGATTCTACCCAAATGTAATGACTGCAACAGTGAAACACGAAGAACATAGTACAGTTGTGTACACTTATCATAAATGTAGATGTTCGAGTGTATTCACTGTTGCAGTCTGGGTTACCCACCCGCCATCCCCCTTTTGTATAACTTTTCTTTCCTTCACTATATACTAAAGCCTTTGTGGTGTATTTGCTTTTAGATGAAGGTAAAGTTTATGTTGCTAAAAGGTGCATTTACATATATATATATATATATATATATATATATATATATATTTTTTTTTTTTTTTTTTTTTTTTGCTCCCCATTTGGGGGGGCACCTGACATCTGGGGCAAGAAAAACTGAATAAAATGGCATCGGCTGCATGTTTTATACCCCCTGACGACCTGGCGTCATGGAAGAGGAGACCGCAACTGACGCAGGACCCAAGACTTTGTTATTCAGGCCGACTGAGGACAACCTGCCAGCAGATTACCCAAATGTAATGACTGCAACAGTGAATACACTCGAACATCTACATTTATGGTAAGTGTACACAACTGTACTTTATGACCAGAGGTAGCCTCTACTTTTATCTATCAACTTGCAAACTCGATCTGAGGTAACAGGGAGCAGAGCTGTTTGAGTAGGACCTTGGCTCGAAAGTTTTTGGCTGACGCGAGCTTGATATTGGCCGGCTCAGTTCTGAGGACGTAACCAATAACCCATCAGTAATGAATGAAAGAAGATCAACAACACAGATGGAATGTTACTGTAAGACATAACTTCTTTTTTCATTAGGGGTAGAG
This sequence comes from Protopterus annectens, assembly GCF_019279795.1. Lineage (NCBI taxonomy): Eukaryota > Metazoa > Chordata > Ceratodontiformes > Protopteridae > Protopterus > Protopterus annectens. The sequence continues at coordinate 589,397,499 of NC_056746.1, forward strand.
AAGCTGGAGAGACTAGGAGATGTTGGGAATTAGCCGCTAACAGCTCATTAATCTTAGGGGAGAGAATGGTAGTTCTGCCCACTCCATTTGCAACACCTGCAGGAGAATTTTACAGTTGTCTTTTGGTCAAGTCAGCTCTGGTCAGCTCGAGCTGCCAGACATTTTGAGGGCATGAAAGGCGCCCTAAAGATTTGGAAGCTGGCCGGCTGTTATATCATGGGCAGGATTTAACCCATAGGTCATTCGAGCAGCTACTGTTATGGTAAGTTTGCTTACACGATTGTCCTTTCCTTTCTCATAAAGGATTTACCCACCCCACCCCACCCCCTTCTAACCTATGACTATACTGAGGAACTGAACCAGGCTTTCTCAGGTTTCCCTCCAGATACCCCATCTCAAAAGTTAACTCTGAACAAGGTGGCCTGGCCATCAGTGGTTTCTGATAAATGGGTACTCCGCATCATTGGCAGTGGTTACAGGTGCCAGTGAAAGGAATATTTGAATCCATCCAAGGGGATTCCCGCCTCACCTGTGAGACCAAACTGTTATTCCTTTTACTCTCTGGCAAATGCTGAACTCAGGTCAGAAAAATGGTACCTCCTAAAGAAAGAATGAAAGGATGTTCTTCATCTCACATTGCTGCAGTCCTTACACTTGGGTAGTCCGCTGTCCTCGGTCGGCCCGAATATCAAAGTATAAGGCTGACGTCGGTCAAGGCGCATTAGACTGACATCAGGACGTCAGGGTACAAATGCGCATGACCGATGTCATATCCTCAGTCTTTTTTGCCGCATGGTCCGATGCAGAAGCAGCGTTGCAAGTGCCGTTCGGCGTTCTGAAATTTTTCGAATTCGGAGTTTCAGACTGAGTCAAAGTTGGCTAAGTACCCCGTTGGGGAATATTTTAGTTTTTTCTTGCCTCAGTGGTTTACCGGATGTCAGAAAAAGTGAATAACTGTATTTCTTGTGGGAAACCGATACCGCATAGAGATTATCATACCTTGTGTATTCCTTGTTTAGGGCCTGAGCACGACGTTGTTGGGTGTCGCTTTTGTGCTAGATTCAATAAGCGCACTATTAAGAGAAGGTTAGATTGTGCCAGGTTAGTCTTCGGGAAGCGGTGCAATTATAATATGCCGTCGGATGCTCCGACGTCCGCTTCTTCGAAGAAGCGCAAGGACAAAGCAGCTAAGCCTAGGCTAGAAGAGCCGTCCGTACCGGACGCCGGTTCTTTAGAGGTATCGGTGGAGCCGGGGGTTCAGCCGGAGGTTTCTCTGGAGTCCCAGGGGGAGACTTTGTTATTGCAGGATGTGGCCTCTCAGGAGGCAGGTCAGGCTGAAGGGGCTTCTCAGGTTACTGTACTCCCCTCCCTTCCTAGGGTGGTTAGACCCTCTCCTTCTGTTTCCAAGGCTTCTCCCAGAGGCAGGCCAGGTTTAGCTTCAGTTGGTGTCACCCCTAGTTCTTCAGGATCTGTGCCCAAGAAGCATATGCTTAAAATGGCAGAAGATTTGATTACTTTGATTAGAGGTTCTTTGCCCCCTCCTGATAAGAGACCTAGGGTGGAACCTGAGTTGGGGAGTTTTGAGCAGGCTTCGGATGTTTCAGAGTCTTCGGCTGAAGACTTGCAGGAGTATTCTCCTTATTCTGATTCTGATGTGGATGATTCTACTCCTTCTGCTTCTCCTCCTGAGGATTTTTTTTATCAGAGACTCTTCATTCCATGAGGGAGCATTTTAAGTGGGAAGGTCAGGACTTCTCTGATTCCAGGAAAAGGCTTAGGGAATTTTTGTTTTACCCCAGCATAGGCCTTTGGCTATACCTCCTGTTCTGGATGTTGTGGAAGATGTGTTTGCAGAGGCTTCTCTTAATCCTGATTCTTTGCCTCCTGCTCCTGTTAAACTGGATAGGTATTACAGGGTGCCTGAAGCTCATAAGTATCTTATTAAGAGTCCTAGGGCGGACCCAGAAACTGTTAGTCAGGGGCCTAAGGGTGTTAAGGCTTCTGTTGTTAAAAATCCGGTTCCTCCAGATAAAGAGGCCAGGGCTTTGGATAGATGGGGAAAGAAAGTCTATACTTCTTCCACCCTAGCTATGAGGGCTTTGAATTGCCAGTTTCACATGTTGAAATACCAAAACTATCTACTTTCTCAATTGAAGTCTAAGGTAGATGCTCTGGCGGAAGGTATTGAGTGTAAAGAGTTACAAGATTTAGTACATGTTTCTGAACAGGTGAGTAAGCATTCTTTGCAATGTGGTTTTGATGCTGTACAGGCCTCGTCTAGGGTGGCTGCCACTGGGTCAGTTCTTCGCAGGCACGCCTGGCTGAGGGACCAGAATTTATCTGACCATGTTAAGACAAGGATTTTAGATGCTCCTTTACAATCTGATGTGTTGTTTGGTTCACCTGTTGAGGCAGTCTTAAAGAAAATGGAAGACAAGGCTAAGTCTATGCAGACTGTTAAAGATTTTTTGCAGGTTCAGCCTCCGAAGTTTAGTAGAAATTGGCCTACCAAGGGGTGGACGTATCCTTCTTATGATTCCCAGTCTAGGGGTAGATCTAGACGTGGTAGGGCAGAGCTCAGGGCTCTTTCAGGCCTAGAACAGGGAGTTCACCTGCACAGTCCTCGGGTGAGGGCAGGGGTCAGTCCTTTCGTAAACAGACCCAATGACCTACCTTTTCAGCTGCCAGAGCCTTCTCGTCTGGCAGCACCTTTGGGAGGAAGGTTGGCACTTTTCAAGGAAAATTGGAGTTTAATTACCCAAGACAGATGGGTATTGGATATCATACACCAAGGTTACAGGTTTTATTTCCATACCTTGCCTCCTTTCAAAGGCATGCCAGACGTTCCTCCTCAGCAAAGAATAGAGGCTCACAAACAAATTTCTCTGTTACTTCAAATAGGGGCCATACAGCCGGTCCCTATGCCAGAAGTGGGCCTAGGATTTTATTCTCGCCTGTTCCTAGTACCAAAGAAGGGGAACATGTGGAGACCAATTTTGGATTTATCTATCCTCAACACTTATCTGGACATTCCCAAGTTCAAAATGACGTTACAACAGCTTTTACCTCTGCTGGGCAAAGATCATTGGATGGTAACTTTGGATCTCAAGGAGGCTTACCTTCATGTTCCTATCAGAATGAGTTGCAGGAAGTATCTGCGTTTTCGGGCTGGGACTTCTCATTATCAGTTCTCTGCATTGCCCTTTGGCTTATCTACTGCGCCCAGAGTGTTCACGAAAGTTCTGGCTCCAGTGATAGCTTTCTTCAGGCTAAAAGGAATACAGATCTGTCCTTATTTGGACGATTGCCTGATTCTGGCTCAAGGGAGGGACGAGCTTCTTCATCATTTGGAATATGTGATAGCAGTGCTAAGATGCCTGGGGTATTCTGTGAACGAAATAAAGTCCAGTCTAGTACCCTCTCAGGACATGTGCTTTCTGGGTGTAAGACTGAATACAGCATCCCAGATGGCCTTTTTGACCCCGGACAAACAAAAGAATCTTTCCCTTTACTTTCATCAATTGTCTCATCAGTCCAGGCTGACTGCAAGGACAGTCCTTCAAGCCTTGGGGTTCATGGCATCTTGTATTCTGGTGCTTCCCAATGCCAAACTGCATATGAGGAAGCTACAATGGTATCTCAAAACGTATGGACACAGCACTGCCAGGATCTGGACACTGTCATTCAAATAATACCTTGCATTCAAAAGGAATTTTTGTGGTGGGCTCAGGAATGTCACCTAAACAAGGGACTCTCTGTGACCCGGCCAGAGGCGAGTCAGATTCTAACGACAGATGCCTCAGACAAAGCTTGGGGAGCTCATCTAAATGGAAAGTGGATACAAGACAAGTGGCCTGCCAGACTACAACATCTACATATCAACTTGAAGGAGATGTTAGCAGTCCAGTTTGCATTAATAGCTTTCAAGGATTTACTTCTTCCAGGGCAGGTGTTGATTCTAACAGACAACACAACTGTCATGTGGTACATCAACAAGCAAGGGGGAACACATTCTTATCCTCTATGCAGGCAAGCAATGATTTTGTGGGAGACTGCTCTCAGTTTACAGCTAAATCTTCAGGCAAGGTTTCTGCCGGGAGCACAGAACTCCTTAGCAGATGTGTTGCGCAGACGAATTATGGATCCCCACGAGTGGAAATTGGATCCTCATGTATTTCGGAAATTGACAGTGTCATGGGGAACTCCAGACATAGATCTGTTCGCTTCTCCACTAAACCACCAGCTGCCAAAGTTTTGCACGAAAAGGTTCCATCCCACAGCTTGGAAAGTGGATGCTCTTTCTTTCAATTGGAGCAATCTTCATGTGTATGCCTTTCCACCTCTGCCTCTCCTCCCAAAGATACTTCTAAAGGTCAGACAGGACAAGCCAAAGATGATTTTAATAGCTCCAGATTGGCCTCGACAGCACTGGTACCCATTACTGAGAAGTCTGGTACGGGAGCCTCCATGGCCTTTGCCTTTGATTCCACACCTGTTGTCTCAGGAGGACAGTCATTTGCTCAATGTCAAGCTTCACTCTCTTCACCTAACAGCCTGGCATATTCTGTTTTGAACCATAGAGGGTCTCAACTTCCACAGCAAGTTTTGAATGTTATTTTGGAAGCTAGAAGGCCTAGTACAAGGAAAGTGTACGCAGATAAATGGAAGAGATTTTTATTTTGGAGTGCAGCAAAGGATTTTGATGTTTCTGAGCCTAATTTAAGTGTGGCTCTTCAATATCTTACTGAGTTACTGGACAAAGGTTTGTCCTTCTCTTCTATTAAGGTTCATGCTGCAGCAATTTCGCTCACTATGATTGTGACCCACCATTGTTTTCTCATCCTTTGTTCAAGCAATTTCTTAGAGGGGCAAAGAATATAAGACCCCCACGTGAGCTCCTACTCCTGCTTGGGATCTCAATTTTGTGTTGGAGAAACTCACTCTACAACCTTTTGAGCCTGCAGCTACTACCGAGTTGAAATATTTATCATGGAAGACTGCTTTTTTGTTGGCCATTACCTCTGCAAGAAGGGTTTCTGAATTGCAGGCCCTTATGGCGGTTGAGCCTTTCTTAATTTTCCATAAGGATAGGGTATCTTTGCACTAATCCTTCCTTTATGCCTAAAGTGGTTTGTAGTGTGGCTTTAAACCAAACTATTCATTTGCCTACTTTTTATGCAAATCCCCAAAATAAAGGGGAAAAGATTTTGCACACTTTAGATGTACACAGGCAGTTGCGATATTATTTGAGCAGAACTAGAGGGTTCAGGCAGTCTCAGCAGTTATTTGTTTCTTTTGCTTTGAGTTCTCAGGGCAAGCCTGTGTCAAAACAAACTATTTCTAAGTGGATTGGGTTTTGCATTGCTTTCTGTTATTCCCATCATGGCAAGGAGATTCCAGCTGGGATTAGGCCTCATTCCACTAGGGCTACTGCCACTTCGACAGCTTTTTTAAGGGGGGTGGCAACTAAAGATATTTTGGAGGCAGCTACTTGGAGTTCAGTGCATACTTTCTCTAAACATTATCACCTTCCACTTTACTCTAAATCTAGGGCTGGTTTTGCCACTGCTATTTTACAGGGCATTTTGGCAGCTCCTGCTTCTTTATAGTTTTGCCATCCTCCCTTACCTCTGCTTTGGGATTCTACCCAAGTGTAAGGACTGCAGCAATGTGAGATGAAGAACATAGTACAGTTTTGTACCTACCATAAATGTAGATGTTCAAGATCCACATTGCTGCAGTCCAATTTACCCTCCCTCCTTCCCTCTGTAGTTAGAGGCGGTTGTGTGGGTTGGGTTGTAAATATTGTGTATATTGTATATATTGTACATATTATTAGTGCAAGGGTGGTTGGTTGGTTGTTTGCTGTCTTTTGGTTTTGACCTTTCTTTTTAGGGTCTTCTGACATCTGGGGCAAGAAAAGACTGAGGATATGACGTCAGTCATGCGCATTTGTACCCTGACGTCCTGATGTCAGTCTAATGCGCCTTGACCGACGTCAGCCTTATACTTTGATATTCGGGCCGACCGAGGACAGCGGACTACCCAAGTGTAAGGACTGCAGCAATGTGGATCTTCGAACATCTACATTTATGGTAGGTACAAAACTGTACTTTTCTACTCCAGAATTTACCTGGTTTCCAAAAAACAGCTTTCATGGAGACCGGTGTTTGACATATTTGTTCCGAATACCTTTGCCAAAGTCCCCAAGTTGTTGATGCTCACCCTGTAGACAGTGCTTCCTCTTTTCCTAACCACTGCTTCACGTTTACCCTGGACTTTGACGGATGTGTATCATCATATCCGTATTGCTTATTGGTTCAGGAGATGTCTGAGATTTGTTGCCTGGTTTGTATTATTAATTCTCTGTATTGCCTTTTGGGCTATCCAGTGCACCTCAAGTGTTTACCAAATGCCTTTCCCCAGTAGTGGCATACTGCCTGACTCTTGCCATTCACATTTTTCCTTAATTGGATGATTTGCTGATCTGCCGAGTGTGTATCTAGGTGTTGGGAATCAATAGAGAAGGTCTCACCTTACTCTCCCAGCTAGACTTCAAGTTGAACCTTTGGAAATAGTATCTGGTACTCTCACAAAGGCTGGTCTTCCTGTAGTACATAATCGACACTAGCAAAAGAATGGTCTTTCTTCCCAAAGATAAAATCCTGTCATACCAGATAATGTTTCAGGAATTCTCCAGGAGGAACATCACCTCGACAAGCGAATGCCTAAATATTCTAGGACTGATGACATCCTTGATTCTCATGATACCATTCACCAGTCTCCACATGATGAAAAATCAGTATATCAAAATTGTTGGACCCAGCACCTATGTTGTCTGGGATCCTAGCTGCCATTGCTGACCATTCATCAGACAGAAGTTACAGTGGTGAAGAGCACAGTTAAGTATCAGTCTCGGACTTCCCTTCTACCCACGTGTTCCAGCACTGTCTGTCCAGACAGATTCATCAACCTTCACTTAGGGAGCATTGTCAAATGTAGTGCAAGTGCAGGCTACCTGGGGGACAAGGATGCACAGAAACACATCAATATCAAGGAAATGGTGGTGATTCATATGTTAAGTCCTTCACCATCTGTGGACTCCTTGCTCTCATCTTGTTGTTACAGAAAGCACCACAGTGATGTGCTACCTCAACAAACAAAGGGGTGTGAGGTCATACCCTCTGTGCTGGTTGGCAGTGATGGCCTCTGAACTGGATTTACATTCTCTGACTCTTTAGACATCATACATCCTGTCAGAGCAAAAACATTTTGGTAAACAGACTAAACATATCCTGGGCAGACCAGTACAAGTGGCAGCTCAAGGCATTGGTGTTCGAGGATCTAGTGTAGATGTGGGGAATGCCTTAGCTAGATCTGTTTACCTTCTTTCAAAGCAGACAGCTGGAGAAATTCTGTTCTAGACATCCTTGTAACCATGCTTGGAGAACTCGTTCTTGTTCTTTTGGATGGGAATATTTTTCTGTGCATTTCCACTGATTCACAAGGTACTTCTAAAGGCTTAGAAAGAAATGCCTGAGATCATTGTGGTGTAACCTCTCTTGGCCCAGGCAGTCTTGGTTCTCCATGCTAATGGTATTGACCAAGAGCAATTACCACAGACTTCCTCGCTGTCTGGATTTGCTGTCACAGTCTTAGGGATGACTGGTGCACCCCAGTTTGGAGCAATTATAAATGACAGCCAGGATGATTCATTCTACTCTCCATTGTTGGTTACTATTTTTTCATGAGAATGTGCAGCAGGTGTTAAATGAGGCCAGAAAACCTGCTACTAGAAAATCTTAAGATTTATAAATGAATGAGGTTTTCTAAATGGGTACAGAAGGTCCCCTGAGTTTAACATCCCTTTTGTCTTGAAATATCCGTGTGAGTTACTTCAGGATGTCTTATTCTGTGTGTCCATTAAGGTGCATTTAGCAGCCATCTCTGCTTGTCTGCCAGTGGACCCACCTCCTCCTGTAATAAAACAGTTCATGAAAGGAGTATTGTATGTGATACTCCCTCACAAGCAAATTCCTCCTCCGTGAGGCTCTCCACTATGTTCTGAAAAATTGACGTTACTACCCTTTGAACCAGCAGTGCAAGCTGATCTCAAGTTCTTCATTTTGATCAGGTTGGGAGGGTGGCCTAATGGTTAAGGTGTTTGCCTTACAAACACAAGATGCAAGGTTTGAGTCTCACAAGGGATAATTGGCTAAGCTTAAAATGGCTCGCAAGGGCAGTTAGCTTAGTATGGATCTATATTAGGGAAGATCTATATATTAAAACTGTTTTGCTAATTGCTCTGATATCTTCAAGGCTGCAAGCTCACATGGTCAATAAATCTTACTTGATTTTACATAGGGAAAGGGTTGTGTTACACACTAACCTCTCTTTCTTGCCAAAAGTTGTCTCAGAATTCACTCTGTTAATCTCCTCGTGTTCTTTCCAGAACCAAAGAATAAGGGTAAGAATGCTTCATTCCTTGGATGTGCATCAGACCATGCTGTTATAGAGGTTGAACTGCAAAATGGGTTCATCATAATGCAGAATTCAAGTCGACTTGCAGGCAATGAAAGTACAATATCAGACTAAAAAAAAATACACACACACTTGAAAATAAATTCAGTAAATTGCCTTGTCCAAATGTTAGTGTATGCCTGAAATCTTGAGACAAATAGAGGATTTCAATCAAATTATGTCTGCCTGAGACTAATTTCTAAATTCGTTCAGGCAGCTAACATTGTATTACCACATGGTGAGATATGGGTGTATCACTTAATTGCTTGTACATTGTATGATTAAATGTCCTGCTTGTTTCTCGGCTCAGTTTTCCCAGAGTATATTGTGGCAAAATTATTGAGCACAGTTATGGCTAGAACTTTCCTTTTTGTCCCGTGTCCGAATCTGCCCCCATCCAACAACTACTGCTAGAAACTCTATTTAAGATGGGTATGTATATATATATATATATATATATATATATGTGTGTTTATATATCCATATAACTATGAAAGTGTCATATTGTTCTTTTTGTTTATTTTCAGAAAATCCATTTGCTCAGTTGGTTGTGGGGTGAATTTTATTTATTTATTTATTTATTTAAATTTGTTGACTGGGAGTGTCCTACTGGACGTGGATCCATTTTCAGCGGAGGCCCGGGGAGAAAAGCTCCACAGTAAAATAAACAGACAGTTACATTGGATTACATAGCGATTAACAATTTAACATAGAAATTACTTACAACATATTTACAGATGAATAACATAGTACATCAGTAGACAACTAGAATCTTTATCTGTGAAGTACATAACGGGCATTAACAAATGTAACAATGAGAAGTTCCTGCTGTATAATAAGTACTAGGCTTATGAGCATCTGAGCTTGCTATAATCAAGGTAGTTAGTGGAGTGGAAAGAAAGGTAGTAGTTGGATGGGGTGGATGATATTAGAGTGGGAGTTGCAAGGGCACAGCCAGCATGTTTTTAGGTGCGCTTTTAACAACGTTTTGAAGTTGGTGCATGATGGTACGGAGGTAATTGTGGGTGGGAGTGAATTGGCTAGGCATTCTATTTTACTATGGCATAGGCCAAGACCTGCTTTGGCGGAGGGAATGCATGTTCCCAAATGTAAGAGTTGAGTAAAATATCTCAGTTGAGAGAAGAAATGATAGCTTATTTATAAGACACATTGTGTACATGCGTGGGGGGGGGCTTTTGCCATTCAACTGACAGGGTAAGAATTTTATGTACTTGATCATTTTTATTTCAGCATTGTAGGTCACTGTTAATATAACTCCTGAATTACATCATGGTAGTCACACTAATGTAATCCTCTTAAAAGTTAAAAAAAAAAATCTTGGCAAAATCTAGTTTAACCATGAAGGTATAGAAAGATACTAAATTTATATATCACATAAAAAGGAGTTATCACACTTCCTTGAACCTCACCAGGTTAATGTGGAATCTTTATGCCACTACCATGTCTGTAAAATGCCTAGCTTATAGACACCTTGTCAGTGCAGCCAAGTGAAGACTCCAGGTATTTCTGCAGTTACATCCTAATGATGCCTCCAGGTGTCATATATTGCTTTGATCATATTTGCTTTATCAATTCCAAAACCATGCTTTATATAAAGTATTAAAAGATGTCATCTTAAAGTTTACACGGTGGCAAGCACAACTGTGTTGATAACTGACTTCTGTCTAGTGCAGGTAAAGAGATATTAATTGCTTTCTACATAAATAATTTCACGTTTTTCTAAATGTATCGACAACCAAGTAGCACAGACGGAACTGAGTAGTATCATATGAAAGTTATCAGCTGAATGAGTAAAATGCTGCTTAACAGTATGTGTGTAGCTTGAGTGGGTGCTGAGATATTGTAAGTTCACAAAATATTACAAACATAATAGATTTTATGTTTACTGCAACTTATAAAATCCAGTTTGAGATCTAGAAACTAAAGAATACTATAAATAAAAAAGTAGTTTTGCTGAAGAGCTTGCCATTTACACTTTTTTAGTAACCTCTATGGTTAAAGTAATATAAACATTTGTTTGAAATGTGAGGACATAATGTGATTCAACTAAAAAGCTTAGGCTCCACCCATTGGAAGTTATAGTGCAAACTTCCAGAGCTCTGTTTGTCTCACCACTGTTTCTCCACAAATTTCTACATTTATTGTCCAATTTAAAAAAGATTCTGATGAAGTCTTTTGATGAAAGCGGTCATTAAAAGTTTTGTACGCTATTTTGTTGGATTGGTGAACTTTTCTGTTTGGTTCCTCCTGCCATTTCTCTTTTTATTGTCCAATTTCCCCAAATTCCCACTTTTGTCACCGTTTCCTCCAGTTTCCCCCACTCTACCTCATTTTCTTCTAACTGGCTCTTGAGGTCACCTTCTAAGCCAATCTGAGTGTTTTTTTGACACAAACCTTTCTCAGGGGCTTCAACTTCTTCACTGAAGATCCCTAGATCTGTCCCTGGCTTGGCCTTCAAGGCTTTCAAAAGAATGCTCTCTCAATCTAGAGAGTAAACTTCCCTTTCAACTGGGATCCATCCCTCCTGTGCAGGATTTTCCTATCTCCTGAGCCTGCTCATTTTGTCCCATCAGGGTAGCCAGCATCCAAAATCCTTGAACCATTTTTTGCTGAGGAGCCCCCATCAACTTCTGAGTCCTGTCCTGGACATCCCACTGAAGAGGTACATCGGAAGCACAAGTGTACAAAGAGATGCATTGGTTCTCCTCAGGAATTATTCACAGAAGATACTGAATTCAGTAAAGTGGAAGGATCCAGTAGATCCTCTTGAGGATGTCACATTCTGAGAAATTTTGGAAACTCCCAGACAGAAAGGGGGGTGGTCCACCGAAGCACCTTCCCAAGTTGAGTCAGTATTCCTCAAGGCTTTTGGAGCTGGCTCATCTACTACTTGGGTGGTTACTCCTGCAATTGAGGTGGTTGGTGACCTCTCCAGACAGATGTGGAAAGAACTGGACATAGCTGAGCCAACTCCTCATAAACCAGATCAATTTCTAGTGTTTCCCAAAAGTCATCCCCACTCGGGCCAGGACCCAAATGTGGATTCCATGGTAATGGTGCCAGAAGAAAGTTCCATTGTCCATTCACCAAACAGGGAGTCTCATGCACTGGACAGGTTTGGGAAGTGAGACTACGCTTCAGTGAACTTTACCATTCTCCTCGTTGCCTGTTACAGGACCTGGAGTTCATTGCCTCTCTTCTTCAAAGTTGTGGGTTCCCTATCACCTTCCAAAGTCCGATGTTCTTCGTGTTTCACTGTTGCAGTCATCACATTTGGGTTATTTGCCTGCAGGTAGCCCTCAGCCGGCCTGAATACCAGAGTCTTGGATTCCTGTGTCGGATGTTGTCTCTTCTTCCATGACGTCAGGTCGTCAGGTGTTATAAAAACATGCAGCCAACGCCATTACATTAGTATTTCTTGCTGCACAGTGCCCAAAGCAGAAGCAGTTTGTAATTGCCGGTCAGCGGACTCCTGAAATTTTAGTTTTCGAATTTCAGAATCAAAGTCTTCAAAAAAGCTAAGTACCCCGTTGGGATCCTTTTTCTTGCTCTTAACCGATGTCAGTAAAAGTTAACGATTGTCTTACCAGTGGAAAGCAAATACCTCATAAAGATTTTCATTTGTACTGCATTCCTTGCTTAGGCCCAGACCACGACGTCCCTCGATGTCGGCTTTGTGCCTTGTTTAACCCCCGAACTATTCGTCGTCAGGCTATATTTGCCGCAAATTATTTTGGTACTCGGTATAACTATCCAGAAATGGCTTCGGTAAGCCATCCGACTATCGATATTCCAAAAAAACGTAAGGATAAAGACAGAGACAGACAGCATCGGTCCAAAACTGTCAATGACGCTTCCATTAAGCTAGTCGCCAGTCCGCCGGTACTCAGTGAGGTGCTTTCGCAGCCTTTGATACCCGCTACCTCAGATTTGCAGGCCTCTACTGAAACCCATTCGGAGTCCGGTATGCAGCGAGATGCTTCTTCGACTATGGAACCTGCAGATGTCTCTACCTTGGATGGGTCCAGTGTCGCTGTGCAGGCACCGGCTTCTGAGGGTGTATTCAGGCCTACAGACTTGCATTTTAAACCATTTTCTTCATCCAGGCCTAAAACTCTATCCACTCCTAGAAAACCGATGTCCAAACCGCATGGTCAGGCCCATATGCCTAAAAAAACAAATGCTTAGAATGGCTGAAGACTTTATTACTTTAATTAGGGGAAGCCAGCCTTCCCCCTTTAAGAGACCTAGAACTGATTTTCCTTCAGATCAGGATGCTGATATTTCTGTTTCTTCTGATTACCAGGATTTGCCTTTATCTACCTATGAGGCTGCTGATGCAGAAGATTCCATTCCCTCTGCTTCCCCTCCAGAAGATTTTTCTTTTGGTGAAACCTTACACATTCTTAGGAAGCATTTCCGCTGGGAAAGCCAGGATTACTCTGACTCCAAAAAGAGGCTTAGGGAATTCTTACTTCTTTCTCAACACAGTCCTATAGCTATCCCTCCTGTTCTGGACATTGTAGATTATGCTTTCTTGGAATCTAGCCTGTCCCCCAGACACTTTACCTCCAGCTCCCAGAAAACTAGACAGGTATTACAGAGTACCTGACTCTCACAAGTTCCTCTTCAAGAATTTTACTGTGGATCCAGAGACCATTTCCCAAGGACCAAAGGGTATTAAGGCTACTGCTGCGAAAAATCCTACCCCTTCTGATAGAGATTCTAGAGCCTTGGACAGATGGGGTAAGAAGGTATACACTTCTGCTACTTTGGCCATTAGGGCTTTAAATTGCCAGATGGGACTACTTAGAAAGTTATGTTGATTCCTGACTGTGCTGAATGCAAAGAATTACAGGATTTAATGCATTCTGCTGAACAAGTTGTTAAACATACTTTGCAATGTGGTTTTGACTCAGAAGCATCTTGCAGGGCTGCTGTCACTGGGTCTGTACTTAGAAGGCATGCTTGGCTTAAGGAGCAAAACTTGCCAGATCATGTTAAAGCTAAATTACTGGATGCTCCCTTAAACCAAGACCGCCTGTTTGGCAACAAATCAGAAGTCGTCCTCAAAAAGATGGAGGAAAAAGCTAAATCTATGCAAACTGTTAAAGATTTCCTGCAAGTACAGCCTCCCAGATTCAGTAGGCATTGGCTTTCAAAGAATTGGTCCTTTCCAGTCTCTTCCAGGCCTTCTCAGTCCAAACCCTGGAACAGCAGACCACCTAGGTTACAGTCTCAGGCTACGCACAGGCCTTATCAGTGGGGGGCTCCCACTTCCAAAGAAGGAAGTAGTAAGACACCCCCCTACGGAAAAATGGCACAATGACTTAACCTTAACCCTTCCAAGCTCTGCTCAACTGCTTGCTCCCTTAGGAGGAAAGCTAACCTTGCATGCAAAAAACTGGGAACTCGTTAACCAGGACAAATGGGTTTTAAATATAGTTTTCCAGGGATACAAATTCCACTTCCACACCCTACCAACCCCAAACGGTTGGCCAGACCTACCCCCAAATCAGTGGGCAGAGGCTCAACAGTAGGTTTTCTCTCTTCTAAGTATCAGGGCTATTCAACCTGTCCCAGCAGAAGAAAGGGAACAAGGTTTTTATTCAAGACTTTTCCTGGTACCCAGAAAAGACAGCTGCTGGTGTCCTATCCTGGACATTTCTATTCTAAACACCTTTTTGGTAATCCAAAAATTCAAAATGCTAACACTTCAACAGCTGCTTCCTATGCTAGGCAAAGATGCCTGATTGGAAACCTTATACTTAAAGGAAGCTTACCTGCACATTCCAATAAGGGAATCTTGCATTAAATATCTATGCTTCAGGGCAGGCTCCATGCACTATCAGTTCTCTGCACTTCCCTTTGGCTTATCTACTGCGCCCAGGGTATTCACAAAGTGTCTAGCTCCAACCATTGCATTTTGCATGCAGAGAAATATTCAAATATACCCATACTTGGACAATTGTCTGATTCAGGCAGAAAGACAGGACTTGTTATTAAAACATCTGGCATTCGTAAAGAAACTTCTAACCTCACTGGGGTACACCATAAATGAAAATAAATCTCACCTAGTACCCTGCCAACAGATTGTATTCCTGGGAGCAAGCTTGAACACAACTTCCCAGATGGCTTTCGTCACTCCAGAGAAACAAATTTATTTGACAACCTACTTCAAACTACTGGCCACAAAGACCCAGCTATCTGCAAGGAAATTCTGCAAACCCTGGGGTTCATGGCCTCTTGCATTCTACTAATTCCATATGCAAGACTGCATATGAGGAAACTACAGTGGTATCTAAAAAGCCTATGGTGTCAACATTCTCAGGACCTGGAATCAATGATTCCTGTTATTCATTGTATAAAGACAGAGTTCCTGTGGTGGGTAGAGGCCTGCTACCACAACAAGGGGCTCCCTTTCACTCTACACAGACTATGCATGGGGGGGGCTCACTTGGCAGGGCAATGCATTCAGGGTAAATGGAACCCAAGACAGATGCACCTGCATATCAACCAAAAAGAAATGTTAGCTGTGCAGAATTCCCTGACCGCCTTCAAAGACTACATTCTTCCAGAACAATTATTGGTAAAGACAGACAACACCACAGTTATGTGGTACATAAACAAGCAGGGGGGACCCACTCATACCCTCTCTGCAGACTAGCCATGGTTCTGTGGAACACAGCCTTGAGCTACCAAGTGCACCTACAAGCTCAATTCCTGCCAGGCAAGCTAAATTCACTGGCAGACGACCTAAGCAGAAATTTCATGGACCCATATGAATGGAAACTGAAACTAAAAATATTCAACCTCTTGTGGAACAAATGGGGGACTCCAGAGATAGACCCGATGTTCATCGTGTTTCACTGTTGCAGTCATTACTCTTGGGTTATCCTGCTGGCAGGCGACCCGCGGTCAGCCAGAATACCAAAGTCTAGGTCCGGCGTCTGTTGCTGTAGTCTCTTCCCTGACGTCAGTGCGCCAGGGGTATAAAAGATGCAGCCGACGCCATTTTTTTCAGTCTTTATTGCCGGTGCCCGAAGCAAAAGCAGTTTGCAAGTGCCGGTCAGCCAACTCCTGAGATTTTCACAGATGAATTTCAGATCCGAAGTCTTCATTAAAGCTAAGTACCCCGTTGGGGCAACTTTTTTCTTGCTCCAGACCGATGTCAGAAAAAGTTAACAATTGTATTTCTTGTGGGAAGCAAATACCTCATAAAGATTATCACTCTTACAGTATTCCTTGCCTAGGCCCTGATCATAATATTGCTAGCTGTCGGTTTTGTGCTAGATTCAACAAACGCACTATTAAGCATCGGTTTGTACAGCATTCTTCAGGACAGACTTCCATGCATAAAAAACAGATGCTCAAAATGGCCAAAGACCTTATTACTTTGATCAGGGGTTCCCATCCCCCTCCTGACAAAAGGCCTAGGCAAGAGACAGACTATGACTCTTCAGATCAGGTTTCCATTTCCTCTGACTCCTCTTCTGTACAGGAATACTCTCTTCCTCCCTGTGAGGATTCTGACGCTGAAGAATCCATTCCTTCAGCCTCTCCTCCTGAGGATTTTTCTTTTGGGGAAACCCTGTATACCATGAGGGAACACTTCCACTGGGAGAGCCAAGATTACTCAGAATCAAATAAAAGGTTCAGAGATTTTCTTTTACTTTCTCAGCACAGGCCTCTTGCTATTCCCCCTGTGCTAGACATTGTAGATGATGTATTTTCAGAGTCCGGCCTTTTGCCAGATTCCTTACCTCCAGCTCCTGTTAAGCCAGACAGATATTGCAGAGTTCTTGATTCTCATAAATTTCTTTATAAAAACCCTACTGCTGACTCAGAAACTATTTCTCAGGGTCCCAAGGGGGTTAAGGCCGCTACTGCTAAAAACCCTGTCCCTTCTGACAGGGACTCAAGGGCACTAGACAGATGGGGAAAAAGGTTTACACTTCTGCTACTTTGGCTGTGAGAGCTTTAAATTGTCAAATTCATATGACATAATGTCACTGTTAAAACAGAAAATGTTGACTAATTCTGATTGTACAGAAAATAAGGAAATACAGGATTTATTGCATGCAACTGAGCAAGTGGGAAAGCATACATTGCAATGTGGTTTTGACTCTCTGGAGGCCTCCTGCAGGGCCGCAGTTACAGGTTCTGTCATTAGGAGGCACGCTTGGTTAAAGGAACAAAATCTGCCTGATCATGTTAAAGCAAAAATATTAGATGGTCCATTACAGCATGATACTTTATTTGGTGTTAAAGCAGAGGAGGTTTTGAAGAAAATGGAGGACAATGCAAAATCTGTGCAAACAGTAAAGGATTTCTTACAGGTGCAGCCACCTAAATTTAGCAGAAACTGGCCTACAAAGAATTGGTCCTTTCCAGTGTCGACAGGCCACAAAGAGGCAGATACAGATGTCCCAGAGGCAGATCCCAGCCCCAGGGCTCATACAGGCCTAAACAGTGGGGTGGTTCTACCTCCAAAACTGGAGGAGACAAAGCACAGCCATACAGGAAACAGCCCCAATGATTTGCCTCTGCCACCACCAAGCACTTATCTTCTTGCAGCCCCCTTAGGGGGAAAACTAGCACTTTTCTCTCAAAATTGGCTCATGATCACCCAGGACAAATGGGTATTGAATATAGTGTCCCAGGGCTACAGGTTCCACTTTCACGCCCTATCAAAAGGCAAAAGGTATGCCAAACCTGCCACACAATCAATGGGCAGAGGCACAAAAACAAGTTTCGAGCCTTATGCAAATGAAGGCCATTCAGCAAGTACCACAGCAAGAGCAGGGACAAGGATTTTACTCAAGACTTTTCTTAGACCCCAGCAAGGACAAAACCCTGGAGACCAATACTGGACCTGTCTGTTCTAAAAACGTTTCTGGATGTTCCAAAATTCAAAATGCTAACTCTGCAGCAGCTTCTGCCCATGCTGGGCAAGAAGGCTTGGCTTGTAACTTTGGACTTAAAAGAGGCATACCTGCATATACCAATCAGACAGTCTTGCAGAAGATACGTCAGATTCATAGCTGGCTCAGTGCACTACCAATTCTCTGCACTGCTCTTTGGCTCATCTCCAAGGGTCTTCACAAAATGCCTGGCACCAGTAATTACATTTTGCAGACAAAGAGGAATTCAAATTTATCCCTACTTAGACGACTGCCTTATACAAGCAGAGAACAATGACACTCTACTAAAGCATCTGGCGTTCGTAAAAAGATTATTAATTTGCCTAGGGTACACAGTAAACGAAAATAAATCAAAACTAGTACCCTCTCAAGAGATAATATTCCTGGGTGCAAGCTTAAATACAACTGCCCAGATGGCTTATCTCACGCCAGACAAACAAAGGCAACTAACGTCTTACTTCAAAATGTTGGCAACAAAGACCCAGTTATCTGCAAGAAAAATTCTGCAGGCTTTGGGCTTCATGGCATCCTGCATACTGCTAATTCCATATGCCAGACTGCATATGAGGAAACTTCCATGGTACCTAAAAAGTGTCTGGACTCAACATTGTCAAAGCCTGGAAGCATTAATTACCCTCATTCCTTGCCTGCAACAGGAGTTTCGATGGTGGGCTCATGCCTGTCACCTCAACAAGGGACAGCCTTTCACTCTACCCACAACCAGGCAGTCAATAACAACAGATGCATCAGACTATGCCTGGGGAGCACATGTGGCAGGAAAATGTATTCAGGGCACATGGCCCACAAGCCAAATGCATCTACATATCAATCAAAAAGAGATGCTAGCTGTTCAGAATGCCCTGACAGCTTTCAAGGATTTACTCCATCCAGGACAACTACTGATAAGGACGGACAATACTGCAGTCATGTGGTACATAAACAAGCAGGGAGGCACACATTCCTACCCCCTCTGCAGACAAGCCATGA
The DNA here is from genome assembly GCF_019279795.1 of Protopterus annectens. Lineage (NCBI taxonomy): Eukaryota > Metazoa > Chordata > Ceratodontiformes > Protopteridae > Protopterus > Protopterus annectens. The sequence continues at coordinate 589,415,951 of NC_056746.1, forward strand.
CTTTATGAAACACAGCTTTGACTTATCAAGTACACCTGCAAGCACAATTTGTGTCAGGAAAGAACAATACTCTGGCAGACGAACTAAGCAGAAACCTTACGTATCCCCACAAATGGAAACTGGATCCACTAGTCTTCAGCATGATAACAAAGGAATGGGGATGCCCAGACATAGATCTATTTGCCTCCCCTCACAACTGCCAACTACAGAAATTCTGCACAAGGACTTATCACAAGCACGCATGGAAAGTGGATGCTCTGTCATTCAGCTGGAAAAGACTAACAGTATATGCCTTTCCTCCTCTGCCTCTCCTCCCCAAGGTACTCCTAAAGGTCAGACAAGAGAAGCCAAAAATTATCCTGATTGCCCCAGACTGGCCACGCCAGCACTGGTACCCAATCCTAAAACACTTGTCTCAAGGTCCATCCTGGACACTGCCTCTTATTCCTCACTTACTGACCCAGCGAAACAATCAGATTCTGCACAGCCAACTCAGGACCCTAAATCTGGCAGCATGGCGGATAATGTAACCATTCAAAACACACCTCTCTCTAAAGCAGTGATGGATGTTATTTTGGAGGCCAGGAGGCCCAGTACCAGAAAATCTTATGCAGACAAATGGAAAAGATTCTGTGCTTTTAACCATGCACAAGGACTTTATAAATCTGTACTAAATATTCCTCAGATTTTACAATACCTAACTGAGATGCTGGACAAAGGCCTATCCTTTTCATCAATTAAAATTCATGCCTCAGCCATTTCAGTTCATTACAATACAGAACCTCCTATTTTTCCCTTCCATTGATAACACAGTACCTCAGAGGGGTCAAAAACATAAGACCTCCAAGGAGAGCCCCAATACCTACATGGGACCTCAATTATGTCTTGGAAAAACTCACACTGCCGCCTTTTGAGCCAGCCAATACAGCTGATATAAAGTTTTTATCTTGGAAAACAGCTCTGCTCCTAGCAATAACCTCTGCAAGACGAGTTTCAGAGTTACAGGCACTCATGGCTGTGGAACCTTACATCATTTTCCACCCAGACAGGGTTTCTGTAAGAACAAACCCTACATTTCTGCCTAAGGTAGTGTCCAGTGCGGCCCTCAACCAAACTATTCATCTGCCTACCTTTTATCCAAACCCACTGAACAAGGGTGAAAGACTTCTGCATTCCTTGGACATACACAGACAACTACGCTTCTACTTGGACAGAACTAAAGCTTTCAGAAAAACTGAGCAACTTTTAGTGGTATATGCTGCAGGATCTCAAGGAAAGCCTATCTCTATTTTAAAATGGATAGGCCACTGCATTAGTTTCTGCTGCTCACAACATGGCAAATCAGTGCCCAAGGCCATTAGACCTCATTCTACCAGGGCAGCAGCGACTTCAGCAGCCTTTCTCATAGGAGTACCAACCAAAGACATTTTAGAGTCTGCAACTTGGAGTTCAGTGCACACTTTTACAAAGCACTACCATTTACCTCTCTACTCTAAATCCAGAGCAGGCTTCGCCACTGCTGTTTTGCAAGGCCTTATAGCCTCTCCTAATCCTCTTTAGGCCCAGCCACCCAGCCATAGCTTTGGGATTCAACCCAAGAGTAATGACTGCAACAGTGAAACACAATGAACATAATACAGTTGTGTACCTACCATAAATGTAGATGTTCGAGTGTATTCGCTGTTGCAGTCCAGGTTACCCACCCTCCATCCCCCTTTTCTTTGCTGGGACTTACCTATACTTCTCTATCTTATACAGCCTATGTGGTGTATTTGCTTGTAGATGAACAAAATGTTTATTTTACTGCATGCATAATTATGGGCATAATATGTTTAGCCTATTTTGGGGGCACCTGACATCTAGGGCAAGAAAAGCTAAAGAAAATGGTGTCGGCTGCATCTTTTATACCCTTGGTGCACTGACGTCAGGGAAGAGGCGACAGCAACTGACACCAGACCTAGACTTTGGAATTCTGGCCTACCGCAGGTCACCTGCCAGCAGGATAACCCAAGAGTAATGACTGCAACAGTGAATACACTCGAACATCTACATTTATGGTAGGTACACAACTGTACTTTTGCCTCCCCTCAGAACTACCAATTGGACAAATTCTGTACAAGGATTTCCCACAGTCAAGCTTGGAAAGTGGATGCCCTGTCCTTTACCTGGGAAAGCCTCTTGGTTTATGCCTTTCCCCCTTTGCCTCTTCTCTCGAAGGTTCTGCTAAAGATCAAACAGGACAAGCCAAGGACAATACTGATTGCACCAAACTGGCCACACCAGCACTGGTACCCCCTCTTGTGCAGTATGACACTGCTGGAACCATGGCACCTACCTCAGACACCTTCACTGCTGTCCCAGCAGGTGGGCCAGATTCTGCACCCACAACTTCAAACCCTGAACCTTGCAGCCTGGCTAATTCCTTGAGCTCTCCAATAGCATCCCTCAGTAAGCAGGTGCTAGATGTCATTCTGGAGGCAAGGAGGCCTAGTACTAGAAAATCCTATGCTGAAAAGTGGAAAAGATACTGTTCCTGGAGCCAGGCTCAGGGTATGGGCACAACGGTGCCTAGCTTACCTCATATTCTTCACTACTTAACAGAAATGCTCCACAAGGGCCTATCCTTCTCGTCAATTAAAATTCATGCCTCTGCCATTTCAGCACATTATAGTACTGAACCCACCCCTCTTCTCTCACCCCCTGCTAAATCAATTCCTCAGAGGGGCCAAAAATTTAAGACCCCCCCCCCCCCAGGCGAGCCCCTATTCCAGCCTGGGATCTTAACTTTGTATTTGAAAAGCTCACGCTCCCTCCATTTGAACCAGCTGCAACTGCAGAGTTGAAATTCCTTTCTTGAATAACAGCCTTCCTTCTAGGCATCACTTCAGCAAGAAGAGTTCTGAATGACCAGCCCTCATGGCAGTGGAGCCCGTCATTATCTTCCATGCAGACAGGGTTTCCCTCAGGACCAATCCTTCCTTTATGCCCAAGGTGGTGTCTAGTGTGGCCCTAAATCAGTCCAAATCAGTCCATTCATTTGCCTACCTTTTTCCCGAATCCAAAAAACCAAGGAGAATGAATACTGCACTCTTTGGATGTGCAAAGACAACTTAGATTTTATTTGGACGGGACTAAGCCTCTTAGAAAGTCTGAACAGCTGCTAGTTGGCTTTGCTGCAGGGGCGGAGGCGAAGGCCATTTCAAAGCAAACCATTTCTAAATGGATAGCCTATTGCATTCATTTCTGCTGTAAGCACCATGGAAAACCTACCCCACAGGGGATAAGATCACATTCCACCAGGGCTGCATCTACCTCTACAGCCTTTCTCAGAGGAGTCCCTACCAGGGACATCCTAGAAGCTGCTACCTGAAGCTCTGTACTTATCTTTACAAAGTATTACCACATGCCTATTTTTTTCTAAATCCAGAGCTGGTTTTGCCACTGCAGTCTTGCAGGGCTTAATAGCTGGCCCTAATGCTCTCTAACTTCCTCCTCCCTTCTTTAGCTTTGGGAATCAACCCAAATGTGATGACTGCAACAGTGAAACACGAAGAACATAGTACAGTCGTGTACATTTACCATAAATGTAGATGTTAGAGTGTATTCACTGTTGCAGTCCTGATTACCCTCCCTCCAGCCCCCTGACTTCTCTTGGCTCTACCTTTCCTTCTTGTTTGGTATATTTAAGCTTTCTGGTGTATTTGCTTTTTGATGGAGGTGTACCATAGCATATAATTGCTTCCCATTGTGGGGGCACCTGACATCTGGGGCAAGAAAAAGTGATTTAATGGCATCTGCTGCATGTTTTTTATTTATTTATTTAACATTTGTAAACCAGGAAAGTCCAACTTGGAATGAAGCCAATTTTCAGCGGAGGCCCGGGGAGAAATGCTCTAGATGCATGTCTTTGTAATGGAGGAAACTGGAGCACCCGGAGGAAACCCACACGAACGCAGGGAGGACATGCAGACTCCACACAGAAGGCACCCCAGCCGAGAATCTAACCAGAGAACCTCTTGCTGTGAGGCGACAACGCTACCTCTGCACCACTGCGCCATCCCAATTTTTTACCCCTGACGAACTGACATGGAAGAAGAGACAGCATCCGATGCAGGAATCCAAGACTCTGGTATTCAGGCCGGCTAAGGACTACCTGCAGGCAGATAACCCAAATGTGATGACTGCAACAGTGAATACACTCGAACATCTACATATATGGTAAGTGTACACAACTGTACTTTCTGACTCCCTCTCAGGATCATGTGTGTCTGAGATGCAGGATTCTGACAGTGCTAATGTTGGCCTCTCTTCCACCTCCAAAAGTTTTGTCATTGAACATCTTTCAGTCTCTTCTTTCTCAGACTGCCATGCTAACCGGAGTTTCATCAGGCCTTGGGATTCATGGCCTGTTCTAATGCAATGTTCCTTTTTGCTAGACTGCATATGTGGAAGCTTCAGTGATACCTCCAGTCAGTCTGGCTGCAGCATTGCCACCCTCTGGATTTCAGTGTACCTTCCTTGTCCAAGTAAGGAATTCAAGTGGTAGATTCAACAGTTTGATCTCAACCTAGGCCTATCCTTTCATCCTCCAGCCCCTTCTCAGGAATTGTTCAATGATGCCTCAGATATGGGGTGGAGGGGCTTCATTTGGTCACCTGAAAGTTCAGGGTATCTGCCCCCCCATCAGAAATCAGACTATATCAACATCAAGGAGAAGAGAGCTTTTATTCTGGCCCTTCAAGCTTTTCACCCCATGTTTTCTCCAGGCTCCCTGAAGGTGTACACAAGCAACACTGCAGTGGTGTGGTATGTCAGCAAGTAGGGGAGCACAAAATCAGGCTGGGAGGTGGTTCTTAGTTATCAGTTAAGTCTTCAGACAGTATACATTCCTTCAGAGCGCAATCTAGTGGCAAACTCTCTGAGCAGGTCCAAAACACAGGCTCACAAATGGATGGTTCACAGAGATATGTTTTTAGACATTGTCCATTGGTGGGGTATTACTCTGGTAGATCTTTTTGTCTCCTCTCTGAACAGGCAGCGCTCTCTCCTCTTTTTCAGAGTCCCATGCCATCTGGTGTGGAAGACAGACGCCCTTTCTTTTTCTTGGAAGGGGATGCTTCTTTATGCATTCCCCCTCTTCCTTATTTCCAAGATTCCTGCAGAATATTCAACTCGACTCCCCAAGAATGTTGCTAGTGACTCCTTTTTGGCCAGCACAGCACTGGTCCCCCCTCTTAATGCATCTGACCATGAACAGTCACCGCAAGTTAACTCACTGGTTGGACCTGTTCACACAGGATGAGGGGTCTCTCATCCATCTTCATTTTCCACTCTTCAAAATGGACACTGTGGATGACAATGTTTTGGTCCCTTTCAGGCATTTCTTTTTTGAGGACTTACTCGGGGCCTTACAGAAGGCAAGGATACCCTCGACCAGAAATTCTTATATGTCTAAATGGAAAAGATTTTCTGTCTGCCAGCCATGCTTGTAACCAGGACCCTTTTTCAGTGGGAGTCCCTTTGGTCTTGTCTTATTTGTGTGAGTTGCTGCAGTTTGGCCTGGCCTATTCTTCAGTGAAGGCCCATTTGTCAGCCGTTTCTGCTTGTCTGCCCTCAAATCCGCCTTTAGCATCTTGTTTTGAAGTTGAATAATTTCTTGAACGCATCCTGCTTATTAGGCCTCCAAGGAAGTGTATTCCTCCTTGGGACCTTGATTTTGTTTTGGAAAAATTGACTCAGGTTCCTTCTGACCCTGCAGATTTGCAACATTGTACCTGGAATACTGTTTTGTTGCCGGCTCTTCTGCTTGGAGTGTTTTTAAGCTCCAGGCCTTTATGGCCATTCCTACTTTTTTTTTTTTCCACAAGGACAGTGTCCCTTTGTGCTAATTCTTCTCTTTTATCCCCAAGGTAGTGAATGAGTTGTCTTTAATCAGTCAGTACAACTCCCTTCTTTTATCCCTTTTCCTCTGTCTGCAAGTAAGAGGGTCTTGCATACCTTGGATTTGCACAGACAGCTCAGGTACTATTTGGATAAAACTAAGGTCATTCATAAGTTTGATCAACTTGTTTCCTTTAATCCCAGTACATTGGGTTTGGCTATTTCTAAACAAACCATCTCCTCCTGGATATTTAAGACCATTTCTTTTTGTTATACGTTTCACGGCAAATATTTGTGTACTTCTATTAGAACTCATTCCAGTAGGGCTGTTGCCTCTTTTGGTGCTTTCTTCAGGGGGTTGGACACCAGTTCTATCCTTGAAGCTGCTATTTGGTCTTCAGTTGCATACCTTTACTAAGCTTCATAAGTTGTATGTGGTTTCTAGGACCAGAGCAGGTTTTGCTAGAACCATTTTATATGGGTTTGTTGAGGACTCTCTTCAGTCTTCACCTCCCATTCTGTTTCTTGAGCTTTTTTTACTCTCCCTGACATTATGAATACTGCAACAGTGATATATAAGGACATAGTACAGTTGTATAAAATCTTATAGATGTTCTTCTCTTCACTGTTGCAGTATTCACTCCCTCCTTTTGGACCCCTCTTGTTTATTCTAGTTTTTGTTTTGGATGCCTTTCAGGCTGAGGGTTTCACATTTTTCTTCTTTTTTACTTCTGGATGTGCATGGAGTCTCTTGTCCTGTGGAGACTGTTCTCCTCTGGGGCAATTCAATTCTGAGTCACTTTTATGCCTTATGTTCTGTGTGAGGAGCATGTCTGTGACGTACGGCGCATACAAGATCATTAGGCTTTGGTATTCTGACTGAGCATTTGGCTGACCTGGGTGAGAGATTGATAAGGAAAACAAACCAAGAATCAAACAGGAGAAAAAAACTACTTTGAAAAAAATTTAAAATCCATGGTGCCCAAAAGAACGACTTGGCAATGTATTCCACTCAGAGCTCCACTCAAAGAACTTTATTGAACAATCCGTTAAGCGCTTTCGTTCCTGTTCATTACTAAGGAACTTCATCAGAACTGATCAGTCATAGGTTCATACTAGGCTATCTGCCCTAGGGCATTTATAAGCCTAGCCAGAATGTGTTTGGCTTTCACCACCCATTTTAAATTTATTTTGCTATGCCCTTTTTCGAGGTTAGTACACTGTGCCTCTGTCTAACAGTGACACAGAAGTGATACCCGGGGTAAACCTACGATCTCCCATCCACTCATCAAGATTCCTCTTGAAGAGAGTCAATGAGGGACTCTGCCTAACCTGGACTGGGATTTTATTCCAGAGTGAAGGGAGCCTCTGGGTTATGAATCTGTCCCTCCAGCATGTCCTATTTATTTCAGTGCTGAGGTTCAGTCAGTCCATTAATTACCCTATTTAAATGTAATACCTTACATCTCATGATTAACCTTCAATAACGAACACGGGTTAATCATTTAATAAAAATCTTAAAGTAATGCATCCGAACACTCAGATGACTTGCATAATAGACATTATTAAAATTATTAGAAATATTAAAAAGTATTAAAAAAATTGACATTTCTACAAAGCATTGTAAAACTTCAATTTTAAAACCGGATTAAACCTTTCTAATTATTATTTGTCTAATGTTGTGTTCTCAGTAAGGGTTGGAACTTTGCACCAGCCCAACAAGCAAACAAGGTACAGACTATTAATTAATTAAGGAATTATGTGAGATTGTTGAATTTTGAAATAATGTTTGACAAACAAGATAAAAAGAAGTTACACTGTTATAAGCCAAGTTGTTTTAACCCACCCTTACATAAAGAATTGGAAATGTTCTTGAATATTTGTGAAGTTCAAATAATAGAAGTTTTAGAGGAAAAAAAAGAATTTAAATATTTTAATTTGTCAAGGAAAGAAAAAGAATGATATGTTTTCCTATCTCGCCTTCATTCTTACAATGATGGGTCCGGAGCTGATTCTCGGGTCCGACTCGGCCGAATACATAGCTGAAAGTCTCAAACCTGGCTCGTGGCAAGAAGGTATTCCACAATGCAGTGGTATAATTCCCCAGATCTCGTTTGCCGCTTTACGAGGTTGGATGCACTCATCTTGGCCGTGGCCAAGTTGACAAATTTTCTATTACTTTTTCTTCAAAGTTGTTATATTTGCTAATAGATAGCTTATTTCTTATTATATTTTATTTGTTGTGCCTTTTATTGCTTTTCTATTAGATAGTGATAGTTTTTTTTCCCCTTTAGCACGGCTTTTGCTGTCGCTTTGTAGGCCTATTGGTATCCTTTGTAGTGGTTGTTGTTTCTGTATGTCAGTTTTATCTGTAGCTCGTTTAAGTTAGAGAGCTATTCGTCTGTTTAAGTTAGAGGGTTTGTAGTTAATTATTGTCTTATCTAGAAAATAGGACCGTTTGAGTTAGAAGTCCTATTTTTCTCTCCTTGGTTGTCTTTTCCTTGTGTTTTCCATAGTTACTCTTCAGTGTAGCTTTAGCTCTTCATTAGTCAATAACTAAATTTTTTCTTGTTGTTTTTTTGGTCTTACCTTAACTATGTCCAAAGATCCAATAGAGAGAGAACATAAGCCTTTGGGCTTTAAAAAATGTCCGAAATGCTCACAAAAAATGTCCATCACGATGGACATGTTATATTATTGCCTTGGTGTTATTCACCTTCAAGGAGACTGCACTTTTTGTCACTCTTTCAGTGCAAGAGTACTTCAAGAAAGGAGAAACAAATTTATTCTGAAAGGGCTTTTAAAGCCGACTTTTGAGGAAGCCATCCATAGTTGTTGTTCTCCTTTCTCTAAAAAGGATAAGTCTCAAAAAAGACATTCATCTGCAACATCGGCTCAGTCGGAGCCGCCAGTCAAACTTCCAAAAGTTTCTAAGGCCACTACCTCCTCTGCCCCACAGTCCTCGGAGCCGTCAGAGGTCATACTGGTTGACAGGACTGGTAGTTCAGCTGCAAAGTCCTCGGAGCCGCAAGATACCTCTACTCTGAGCCGGTCCATGGATATTTCACCAGTTTCTCTGACGTTGAGATCTCCAATCCTGCACAGGTCTCGCTCTCCATCCCTATCTTCCAGGTCCACCAGGAGATTATTGGACGAGGATGTGGAACGGGTGGTGCGCAGACTTCTGAAGTCACCGGCGCTGACTAAATTATTCTCGGCTCCCACCCATTTGGTCTCTGAGCCTACTGTACCCATTATACCCACTGTTGTTCCTCCTATGAGCCAAGCTGGTCCTTCGGAGCCAGGGTGCTTGGTACCACTTACTATGAATCCGTTGGTTCCAGGACCCCCTTCGGTGTTCATGGAGCCAACATCTGCTCCGACTCTGTCGGTGCCATCTGGGGAGTCTGGGAGCCGGCATTCCCCGGTCAACCCTGATCATCGGTGCCGAGTCTACCCCTCGGAGCATCGGCCCAGGTTAGCTCGGCTCCCACATCGGCTTCGGGTCCAATCTCTTTGGTTTCGGTGCCTTCCTATGTCTCCTCGGAGCCGGCGGGATCTGCCTTTGAGCTGATGAGTGTGTTGTCTACCCATTCAGCACCACAGAAGGATACTAGTACTCATCCCCCTACGGCACCGGCTACTGTCTCGGCACCACCCATTCTACAGGATAGCAGAGATCCAGAGCCTCAGGATCCCCCAATGGGCGAATCCCTCTCCTCCGAGGCCTCCCCAGAATATCCTTCTGAGGAGCCATCTTGAAAGAGAACTTGCAAAAGGAAGCATGTTAACTCTCCAGATGAGTCCGTCACTTCAGACACTGACCCCAATGAATCGGAAGGGTCCCCATGGTCATCCTCTAATGATATCTCATTTGCAGATATTCTAGAGAGCCTCAAGCAGAGAGGTGGCTGGCTGGCCACCACCCCTTCTGATGAGGAACCAGTGTACCTGAAGGCTTTTGGATCACAACCTTCAGCCTCCTGGGTGTCTCCGCCTTTCAATGAGCTAATGAACCTGGTTAGTTGAAAGGCGTGGGGGTCACCTGATGCAACGGAGCCAGTCCCTCTGAGGCCAAACAAATTATTGTCAGCTCCTTCAGGTAAGGATTTTCTAACCAAGGGGGTACCTGTAGATGCTATGGTGGTGGCAGCAGCCACCAAGAAGAAACTTGCAGAGACTTCCTCATCTATTTATCCTCTGAATAAAGACTCCCGAACGATGGACAGATATGGGAAGCATGTCTTTTCATCAGCAACATTTTCACTGCGATCACTGAACTACCTATCCCACTTTACAATGCTACAAAGAGATCTCCTGAAAGCGCTAGGATATACTCTACAATGTTCATTAGCTGCGGGGGTGAATGAGAAGGTCTCCTCCCAGATGTCCACCTTAAATTCCATTGTCAACTCCTCCATGAGGCTTATATCCTATGCAGCAGATGGAGCAAGCAGGGCAGCGGGTTCCAGAGTTTTCCTTAGGAGACCCTCCCGGATGTGCTTGTGCAATTTTGCAGAGCCCTTTAAGTCTACTTTTACTAACGCCACTTTTGATGGTTCATACTTTTTGGACCAAAAGTAAAAGACACTCTAACCCGGTGCGAGCAGGAAAGAAAAATTCTTTCTACAGTTGGGAGTACGTTTTTCTGTACCTTCAAGACCTTATCCTAAAGGCCAGAAGAGTGGAAAAATGTGGTTCAAAAGATCCAAGTGAGTTTTCCAGTTCGCACAGGGTGATTCCTTCCCCAGGGGCATTGGGCGAGGCAATTATGGTAGACACCGCCCCAGATGCAGATGGGGCCACAAAACCAGGGTGACCGTGATTCCTTTCGCGGAAGCCCTTATCAGCACTCCTGAAAGGAGGCCCGGCTGCTCTACTCTGCAGGCAGTCGGGGGACGTTTTTTGATATACCCAGAAGCCTGGCAAAATATCACAAGAGACAAATGGGTACTAAATATAATATCCAGAGGATACTCCATCCCATTTTCCAGTCCTGTTCCACAGACCAGAACAATCCCAGATGTTCCACCCAATCTAAGGGAACAAGCAACTATAGAGATTCAAAAGTTGCTGCACAAAAGAGTCATCCAAGAAGTCCCCGCAGACCAAATAGGATTCGGAACTTATTCAAGATTCTTTTTGGTGCCGAAAAGAACAGGGGACTGGAGGCCCATATTAGACGTAAGCAAATTAAATGAATCTGTCAAGAAGTCAAAGTACCGAATGGTGACACTGCAGTCTGTACTTCCATTTTTAGGGAAAGAGGATTGGATGTGCTCGATAGACCTTCAAGATGCTTACTACCACATAAAATTAAATCCAAATAAGCTCGTGCTAAGCCAAATCCCAGTTCTGTATAATGAGTAAATCAGCAAAGAAAAAACGTCACTGGGAACTGCTGCTGTACAGACAAGTATAAAATATTTATTAAAACACAGAAGATATCAGAGTTAGCGCTTTCGGGCCAAAACCCTTCATCAGACAAAGTACTTAAACAAACAGTACATTTTTAAAATGTTCAACTACCAATCAGTACTCAGTAAAAAGCCCGCCTATTTTTAAGGGTTGGCTTCAGGGGTACCTTATCATTGAGCCCTGGGTTGATATGAGCTGTTAAATCTAGAATCCATCTTGACTCAATAGCTTCTGTTTTCAACTTGATATCACCACCTCTCCTATTAAGAAACACATTGACAATCACCCTAAACCTAAAATGATGTGTGGGGTTGTCCTTGACATGTTTATATAGAGCATTATGCTCGTCACAATTCCTGATGGACGAAAGATGTTGCAAAATCCTAACCTTGAGCATATTGTTGGTTTTGCCAACATAATATCCTGGACATGATGTACAATTGGCCAGGTACACCACATTGGTGGTCCTACATGTGGCTCTCCCCTTAAATGAGAAAATCTTTCCTGTGGAAGGATGTATAAAAATTGTCTCCCTGTTGATGTAACCACAGGCCTTACAACTCCCACATGGAACAGTGCCTATAGACCTGGGTAGGCACGTGACATCATTGTTACCTCTGTCGTGACAGAGTATGTCTTTTAGGTTCTTGTTCCTCTTGTAACAGAACTGTGGAACATCCCCTACTATTTCTTTCAAGTTGCTGTCACTCGTGATGATGTTCCAATTCCTCTTGATGATGTCACATACCCCTCTGATGTTACTGCCATAGGTTAGCACCACTCTGGGTTTAATACCCCTCCCCTTATTATCTTTGTTTTGGTTGTTATTCTTGCTGCCCTCTAACATTGTGGGGACATCGAGCCATGGCTTGTATTTACCCTGTCTATTCTCACTACCTCTTACCACCACTGCTTCCACCAAATTGTGTCTATAGCCCCTGTTATGAAAACATTCCTTCAGATGTACAATCTCTCTCTCAAACTGCTCATCCATTTGACTAATCCTAGAAATCCTACCTGTCCCCCCACTATGTTGGGGAAAGTAAACCTGGGATGCATGCTATCAAAGGAGAGTAGTGAATTCTTCCAACTCACTTTTCTATACAACCTGGAACTGAAACCTTCTGGTGTTCATTCTATGGTAACATCCAAAAAATCCAGAGCCACGTGTGAGCTTCTAACGTCAAATCTCAGGAAGAAAGTTGTAGAATGCAAATATTCCATAAATGAGGTCAACCTCTGTTCACCCCCCTTCCATACAATAAAGATATCATCTACAAAACGTAGATAAACCCCTATGTATTGATTCCACTCACTGTTACTCAGAACATGTCGCTTTTCCCAAAAAGAAAGGACCAGGTTAGCATAGGTATTAGCACAGGGGGTGCCCATGGCTACCCCCTGTGCTTGTCTATATACTGAACCATTGCTCATGAAAACATTGTTCTCCAATACCAGCCTCAATAGCTCATCTATAAGGAAAAGATCTTTTTCAGCAACACCCATGTCCTTCAAAATCCCAATACTGGCTGCTATTCCGTATTCATTCCCTATCACAGTAAACAAACTGTGAACATCTAGGGTCACTAACATGATCCCTTCATAGCAGCCTTCCCTATTCATTTCACCTAGGACAGTTAGAAAATGCGCAGTATCCTTCAAAACATTACTCATGAGGTCAACATAGGGTCTGAGTGTACATTCCAGCCATATGGATAAATTCTCCGTGACCCAGCCCCTGCCCGAAACTATGGGTCTGAGGGGTGGGTCTGTTAGTGATTTATGCACTTTCGGTAAAGCCTTAAACACAGGGATAACTGGGTTATCAATATAGAAAAAATCCAGAAGCTCTTGTGTTATGTACATTTGTGTAAATAACCAATTAATTCGTCCATGTACTTTACTTACAATGTTACTGACCTCAACCGGATTTAATAACCGATAGACCTCCCTTTCAGATAACATCCCTAGTATCTTGCTATCATACCAGTCAGTGTCAAGCACCACTACCGCCCCTCCTTTATCTGCCATTTTTATCGTAAGGTCCTGATTTCTACTAAGTTGTTCTAGGGCTTGTCTATGTTCAAAACTTAAATTATAGAACCTATCTTTCCCTTTCTCTTGTAAAAACATGGTTAAGTCGCTCTCACATTTATGTGCCCTCCATGTAGTGTTAGAAGTCCAAGGGGGTATTCTTCGGCCACACGAAGATATTACCCCTCGAAAAATCCTCATGATCCCTCCTTAATTTTGGATTATGGTATTGTCCCGAGGGGTATGCGTGTCATGTGCATGCCTACTCAAGGGGACAGGTACCCTGAGCTACTAGCTAAATGGCAGGCTATCAATATATGTACGAGTTACCAGTACATGGAACTACTTATAACTTTCTTTTCCTCGAAAGTTGAAGATTTGAAGCAAGAAGTTTCCAGCTTACAACAGAAGCTGATTAATGGATTCCGTGAGCCGTATCATAAGTCCTGCCTGGAACAATTAAATCGTGGACTCATTGACAAAGATGAGAAGTTAAGAGCTCTAAAGATGGGCAAATTAAGGAGGGATCATGAGGATTTTTCGAGGGGTAATATCTTCGTGTGGCCAAAGAATACCCCTCGGACTTCTAACACTACATGGAGGGCACAGAGACCCAGCGAAAGAGCAACGGCCGCTGAGGAGCGACGTAACCATTTGACGTCAGGCAAGGAGACACCTTCAGTTACAGCAGCTCCTGCTGACGACTTGGCAGGAGAGCCGGTTTCGGCTATGGAGAACTCCGCTGATATCAGGAGCGTTGTAGAAACTTCTTCCATGGTCAGTGCCAGTACTTTAGGAGATGCTGACACAGATTTGTTCGGGTCTGTGCAATTTACTACAGCTACATCGAAGGATTTACAGAATGGTTCCAGTATGTGTACTAACACAATGCCTATTTCTGGAGGCATGGGAGCACATCCGAAGGTCTCTATGGGACAGAATCATTTTTTGGGCATGCTGCCCGCGAGTATGAAGAGGAAAGATCCATGGAAACGGTCACGGAGCGACGACAGAGATTCGATGAACAAGAGGAGGACTTTAGACTGACTCCTTTTTTTCCTGACTTTGGTATTGTTTTTAATCTATCTAGATATGTTTTGAATGATGCTGAATTACATGTTTTAAACAAAGGTCTTACATTTGTACCAAGTAAAGCCTGTATTTACAGTGATATTGTGATGGATTTGATGTTGTACTGTCGTAAAGTTATGCTAAGTAAAATTTTTGGAGGGGCACAGGGTTCCTACATGGGCCTACGTAAACCTAGTAGTTTTGTTCCCCCTTTTTCACCAGCATTACATCTTTTCATAAATAAATGTGAGAGCGACTTAACCATGTTTTTACAAGAGAAAGGGAAAGATAGGTTCTATAATTTAAGTTTTGAACATAGACAAGCCCTAGAACAACTTAGTAGAAATCAGGACCTTACGATAAAAATGGCAGATAAAGGAGGGGCGGTAGTGGTGCTTGACACTGACTGGTATGATAGCAAGATACTAGGGATGTTATCTGAAAGGGAGGTCCATCGGTTATTAAATCCGGTTGAGGTCAGTAACATTGTAAGTAAAGTACATGGACAAATTAATTGGTTATTTACACAAATGTACATAACACAAGAGCTTCTGGATTTTTTCTATATTGATAAACCAGTTATCCCTGTGTTTAAGGCTTTACCGAAAGTGCATAAATCACTAACAGACCCACCCCTCAGACCCATAGTTTCGGGCAGGGGTTGGGTCACGGAGAATTTATCCATATGGCTGGAATGTACACTCAGACCCTATGTTGACCTCATGAGTAATGTTTTGAAGGATACTGCGCATTTTCTAACTGTCCTAGGTGAAATGAATAGGGAAGGCTGCTATGAAGGGATCATGTTAGTGACCCTAGATGTTCACAGTTTGTTTACTGTGATAGGGAATGAATACGGAATAGCAGCCAGTATTGGGATTTTGAAGGACATGGGTGTTGCTGAAAAAGATCTTTTCCTTATAGATGAGCTATTGAGGCTGGTATTGGTGAAAAATGTTTTCATGAGCAATGGTTCAGTATATAGACAAGCACAGGGGGTAGCCATGGGCACCCCCTGTGCTAATACCTATGCTAACCTGGTCCTTTCTTTTTGGGAAAAGCGACATGTTCTGAGTAACAGTGAGTGGAATCAATACATAGGGGTTTATCTACGTTTTTAGATGATATCTTTATTGTATGGAAGGGGGGGTGAACAGAGGTTGACCTCATTTATGGAATATTTGCATTCTACAACTTCCTTCCTGAGATTTGACGTTAGAAGCTCACACGTGGCTCTTGATTTTTTGGATGTTACCATAGAGTTAACACCAGAAGGTTTCAGTTCCAGGTTGTATAGAAAAGAGAGTTGGAAGAATTCACTACTCTCCTTTGATAGCATGCATCCCAGGTTTACTTTCCCCAACATAGTGGAAGGACAGGTAGGTAGGATTTCTAGGATTAGTCAAATGGATGAGCAGTTTGAGAGAGAGATTGTACATCTGAAGGAATGTTTTCATAACAGGGGCTATAGACACAATTTGGTGGAAGCAGCGGTGGTAAGAGGTAGTGAGAATAGACAGGGTAAATACAAGCCATGGCTCGATGTCCCCACAATGTTAGAGGGCAGCAAGAATAACAACCAAAACAAAGATAATAAGGGGAGGGGTATTAAACCCAGAGTGGTGCTAACCTATGGCAGTAACATCAGAGGGGTATGTGACATCATCAAGAGGAATTGGAACATCATCACGAGTGACAGCAACTTGAAGGAAATAGTAGGGGATGTTCCACAGTTCTGTTACAAGAGGAACAAGAACCTAAAAGACATACTCTGTCACGACAGAGGTAACAATGATGTCACGTGCCTACCCAGGTCTATAGGCACTGTTCCATGTGGGAGTTGTAAGGCCTGTGGTTACATCAACAGGGAGACAATTTTTATACATCCTTCCACAGGAAAGATTTTCTCATTTAAGGAGAGCCACATGTAGGACCACCAATGTGGTGTACCTGGCCAATTGTACATCATGTCCAGGATATTATGTTGGCAAAACCAACAATATGCTCAAGGTTAGGATTTTGCAGCATCTTTCGTCCATCAGGAATTGTGACGAGCATAATGCTCTATATAACCATGTCAAGGACAACCCCACACATCATTTTAGGTTTAGGGTGATTGTCAATGTGTTTCTTAATAGGAGAGGTGGTGATATCAAGTTGAAAACAGAAGCTATTGAGTCAAGATGGATTCTAGATTTAACAGCTCATATCAACCCAGGGCTCAATGATAAGGTACCCCTGAAGCCAGCCCTTAAAAATAGGCAGGCTTTTTACTGAGTACTGATTGGTAGTTGAACATTTTAAAAATGTACTGTTTGTTTGAGTACTTTGTCTGATGAAGGGTTTTGGCCCGAAAGCGCTAACTCTGATATCTTCTGTGTTTTAATAAATATTTTATACTTGTCTGTACAGCAGCAGTTCCCAGTGACGTTTTTTCTTTGCTGATTTACCACATAAAATTGGACAGGACATCAAGAAGGTACTTAACGCTTCCGGCTGGGAGCCATCCATTACCAGATGTCCTTCAAGGATGCATCTGCAGTCCTAACAAATGGGTTGTCCTGGCCTCAGGCAGCCCTTCGGTCGGCCGGATTCCAAAGTCTGGGTCTGGCCTCGGCTGGTGTCGCACTTCACCCGACGTCATAGCTGCAGTTCTTCGGGTATAAAGGCATCAGCCGACGCCATTTTCCTCAGTCTTTCTTGCTGCGTGGCGCCCGAAGCAGAAGCTGTTCGCAAGTGCCGGTCGGTCAGATCCAGAGATTACTACTACCGAAGACTTCTAAAAAGCTAAGTACCCTGTTGGGGACTCTTTCTTGCCTCAGCCGATGTCAGAAAAAGTGAATAACTGTTTAACTTGTGGGAAACAAATACCTCATAAAGATTTCCACTCGTACTGCCTACCTTGTTTAGGCCCAGACCACGACGTAGCAGTTTGTTTAGCCTGTGCTTCCTTCAACCGACGGATGCCTAGACGTCGGTCGGAGTTTGCAGAGGAGTTTTTCGGCTCCGCTTTTGCTTATATCATGCCGTCGGAGACTCCGACTTCACATTTAGCTAAAAAGCGTAAGGAAAAGGACCGACACTCGCGGTCCGCGGTTTCGGCCGAAACCGCGGTTAAGCCAACCGCGAGTGTCTCGGTTTCGGCTGAAACAGAGTCTGCGGTTCTTCCTTCGGCCGAAAGCATGCCTCCTACTACCGAGGCCTCTTCCAGCATGGCTGAATCTGCTACTGAAATACCTCCTGCTCTTACAGTTTCTCAGGATTTATCAGATACTATTCCCCTAGATGTATCTACTCCTGCACGTGGAGCTGCTAGGCCCCCTGCATCCATGTCAATTAAGGCCTTTGCCAGGGCTAAAGCAGCTAAATCTTCCAAGGCCGTGCCTACTAAAGCCCCCTCTCACAGGCCTAGCTCTAGTACTCAAATGCTTAGTCTAGCAGAGGATCTCATTTCTTTGATCAGGGGATCCCAGTCTCACCCTGATAGGTCCTCTCAACCCCCTCCAGAGAAGAGGCCTAGAGCAGAACCCCCTGAGCCAGTTTCTACTGATTACTCCTCAGATGAATCAGAAAATACAAACCCTCCTGAGGGCCCTTATTCTCCATATGAGGACTCTGATGCAGAAGACTCCATTCCTTCTGCCTCTCCTCCTGAGGAATTTTCTTTTGGGGAAACCTTGCATGCTATGAGGGAACAATTTCAATGGCAGGGTCAGGATTTCTCAGACTCTAGGAAAAGGCTTAGGACTTTTTTGCATTTGCCACAGCATAGGCCTTTAGCCATTCCTCCAGTACTTACAGTTGTGGATGATGCATTTAATGATGCTTGTACTGCTCCTGATTCACTCCCTCCGGCCCCTGCTAAGCCCGACAGATACTACAGGGTTCCGGACACACATAATCACTTGTATAAGGCTCCTTTTGCAGATCCTGAAACTATTTCACAGGGCCCCAAGGCTGTAGCAGCTACCTCTGCCAAAAACCCACTCCCCTCTGAAAGGGAATCTAGGGCCTTGGAGAGATGGGGTAAAAAAGTTTATACTTCTGCTACTCTTTCGGCTAGGGCCTTAAACTGTCAATTCCACATGATTCAGTATCAGGAATTTATGTTAGATCAGTTATCTAAAAAGCTGTCCTCACCTGAACCTTTAGATCGAAAGTCTCTGCAGGATATGGTACATAACATACAGCAGGTCAGTAATCATTCCTTAAAATGCGGCTATGATGCACTGGAGGCCTCCTTTAGATCAGCTATGACTGGTACGGTGATCAGAAGGCATGCATGGTTAAAAGAGCAGTCCTTACCAGACCATGTAAAATCAAAGCTCCTAGATGCTCCCATGGATAAACATAATTTGTTTGGCTCTCCTGCACAGCAAGTGCTGAAGAAGGTGGAAGAGAAAGCAAAATCTGTCCAGACAGTCAAGGATTTCTTACAGGTCCAGCCTCCAAGGTTTAGTAGGAACTGGCCTTCCAAGAATTGGTCCTTTCCAGACACCAACAGAGCACAGAGAGGCAGGAATAGGCGCACAAGAGGCAGAGGTCAATCCAGAGGTGCCTACAGGGGACGTCAGTGGCAGCCTAACAACCAGCGAAATACTGCTGCAGATCCAGCCACTACCACTTCCACAGGACAATCACAGTGACTTGGCTCTGAAGCCGCCTACCAGGGAACAACTAGAAGCACCCTTAGGTGGAAAACTAGCCTTATTTTCAGTAAACTGGCATTGCATTACAGGAGACAAATGGATTTTACAGACAATAGACAAAGGTTACAGGTTTCACTTCCATACTCTACCAAGGAAGAGAGGAATGCCAAACCTACCTCCAAATCAAATGGCAAACGCTCTAGAACAAATAGACAACTTAAAAAGGATGAGAGCTATAGAAAAGGTACCACCTATGGAACAAGGGCAAGGATTTTACTCCAGACTTTTCCTGGTGCCAAGGAAGGAAAATCAATGGAGACCTATTCTAGACCTGTCCGCACTGAACACATACCTCATTGTCCCAAAATTCAAAATGCTGACTCTACAGCAGCTTCTTCCCATGCTGGGCAAGGAGTCTTGGCTGGTAACTCTAGATCTCAAGGAGGCATACCTGCACGTCCCCATACGACCAAATTGCAGAAGATACCTCATATTTCTTGAAGGATCAGAGCATTATCAATTCTCAGCATTGCCTTTTGGCTTATCTACTGCGCCCAGAGTATTCACGAATTGCCTGGCATCAGTAATTGCTCATTGCAGGCTTCGGGGAATTTAAATTTACCCTTACCTGGACGACTGCCTGTTACAAGCGGACAACAAAAACAAATTAACAAAAGACTTGAAAAGGGTCATTCATCTACTGCAAGCCTTGGGATACACAGTCAATATAAAAAAGTCAAGGCTGTTGCCATCCCAAAGGATAACTTTCTTGGGTGCAGAACTGGACACATCAAATCAAATGGCATCCCTCACAGCAGAAAAACAAAAGCACCTTCCACTCTACTTCATGGCATTAACAACGCAGAACCAGCTTACAGCAAGGAAAGTCCTGCAAGCCCTGGGTTACATGGCATCCTGCATAATATTGATCCCACATGCCAGACTGCATATGAGGAAGTTGCAATGGTACCTCAGGAATTTATGGTCTCAGCACAAACACAGCCTAGAAACCCAAATTCCAATAATTCCATGCCTGAAAACAGAATTCCGATGGTGGGCTCAGGCCTGTCAATTGAACAAAGGACTGCCCTTCCACAGCCCGCAACCAAGCCAGACTATCACCACAGACGCCTCAGACCTCGGTTGGGGGGCACACATGCTGGACAAGTGCATACAAGGCTTATGGACTCAAGACCAGCTAAACCTACACATAAACCAAAAAGAGATGCTGGCAGTAAAACTGGCAATTCAGGCATTCAGACCGTTTCTCCAACAGGGACAATTGCTGATAAGGACGGACAACACCACAGTTATGTGGTATATCAACAAACAGGGAGGCACACACTCATATCCTCTATGCCGGATGGCAATGGATCTCTGGAATGTGGCCCTAAGCCTCAACATACAGCTCAAGGCAATATTTGTGCCAGGAAAAGAAAACATACTAGCAGACATCTTAAGCAGGACTACCACGGATGCCCACGAATGGATGCTGCATCCAGACATCTTCAAATCCATCACAAGGAAATGGGGACTACCAGAAATAGACTTATTCGCATCCCCACACAATCACCAATTGAAAAAATTCTGCACAAGGACATACCACCCACTTGCTTGGAAGGTGGACTCCCTATCTTTCAGTTGGGAAAACCTGACAGCATATGCATTCCCACCTCTTCCTTTGATGCACAAGGTGCTATTGAAGATCAAAGAAGACCACCCAAGGATCATCCTGATAGCTCCAGACTGGCCGAGGCAGCACTGGTACCCACTACTGAGGAGTATGTCTCGGGAACTCCCATGGCCTCTACCCCTGGTTCCTTTACTGCTAACACAGAACAACTTCAAAACCCTGCATCCAAACCTGAAAACACTGCAGCTAGCTGCTTGAAGCATTGCATAAGACAAAATAACCCAGATTTATCTCAAAGGGTTAAAGACATTATCTTGGAAGCTCGCAGACCCTCAACAAGAAAAACGTACTCAGCTAAATGGAAAAGATATCTCTTTTGGAGTGCAGCAAAAGGGCAAAATGTAGCACTGGTAAACATAGCTAACATCCTGGAATACTTAGCAGAGCTTTTCCACAATGGCCTGTCTTACTCTTCCATTAAGATTCATGCGTCAGCTATTTCAGCAGAATACAACATGGATCCTCCAGTCTTCTCTCATCCTCTACTAAGGCAGTTTCTAAGAGGA
The DNA here is from genome assembly GCF_019279795.1 of Protopterus annectens. Lineage (NCBI taxonomy): Eukaryota > Metazoa > Chordata > Ceratodontiformes > Protopteridae > Protopterus > Protopterus annectens. The sequence goes on from NC_056746.1 coordinate 589,437,202, forward strand.
ATCAAAAATGTAAAGCCACCAAGGAAGCCACCATTGCCTACATGGGACTTGAACTTTGTGCTAGAAAAGTTGACACTTCCCCCTTTCGAACCAGCAGCAACGGCAGAATTACAGTACTTATCATGGAAAACTGCTTTCCTGCTTGCAATCACTTCAGCAAGAAGGGTTTCTGAATTACAGGCGTTAATGGCAGTGCAACCCTTCCTTATCTTCCATCAGGATAGAGTGTCCATGAAAACTAATCCTACCTTTATGCCAAAGGTGGTCTCCAGGGTATCTTTAAACCAAGCAATCCACCTACCTACATTCTTCCCCAACCCACAGAACAGGGGAGAAAGACTGCTGCATACCTTGGATGTGCATAGGCAATTGCGCTACTACCTGGACAGAACCAATAACAATAGAAAAACTGACCAGCTTCTGGTAGCATATGCCACAGGAATGGAAGGAAAAGCAATTTCAAAACAGACAATCTCAAAATGGATAGGAAATTGCATTAGATTTTGTTATTCTTATCATGGAAAGGCAATTCCAGAAAATATCAGACCTCACTCCACAAGGGCTACAGCCAATACTACAGCATTTTTACGAGGAGTGGCTACAAAAGACATTTTAGAGGCTGCTACTTGGAGCTCCGTGCATACATTTGCCAAGCATTATAATCTACCCTTATACTCCAGATCCCGAGCAGGTTTTGCCACTGCTGTTTTGCAAGGGATCTTAACTACACCATAATCTTGTTAGGGCCTCCTCCCCCAGTTTGGCTATGGTATTCTACCCATTTGTTAGGACTGCAGATGCATCCTTGAAGGACATAGTACAGTTTTGTACCTACCATAAATGTAGATGTCCGAGAGGTATGCATCTGCAGTCAGGATTACCCACCCTCCTTCCCCTCTGTGGTACTCCTAGGGTATTTGCCCATCTTGTAGCTAGCTGGGGGAATCTATTATGGTGTATTTGTTTGTATATATGTATATACATGTTTATTTCTATTTGCTCTCTGTTGTTTGGAAACATTTGCATTTATCCAAATTTAGCTTTCCTAGAGGGCATCTGGCATCTGGGGCAAGAAACACTGAGGAAAATGGCGTCGGCTGATGCCTTTGTACCCGAAGAACTGCAGCTATGACGTCGGGTGAAGTGCGACACCAGCCAAGGCCAGACCCAGACTTTGGAATCCGGCCGACCGAAGGGCTGCCTGAGGCCAGGACAACCCATTTGTTAGGACTGCAGATGCATACCTCTCGGACATCTACATTTATGGTAGGTACAAAACTGTACTTTCCGAGCTCTGCCCTTTGGTCTCACTACAGCCCCCAGAGTGTTCACCAAATGCGTGGCAGTAGTCACGGTTCACCTGAGGCGTCTACGATTCCGAGTGCTTCTCTATACAGACAACTGGCTCCTATCTGCCACCACCAAGCATCTACTCCTACAAGCCAGGGATCTAACTTTGGAAATTTGCAATCAACTGGGTATTACAGTAAACTTTTAAAAGTCTGCCTTGTTAACATATTACATTTATAAACGCAGATCCAGACACCTCCTCTATGGTAGCATGTCTTCCAACAGAAAGAGTTGTAGCACTTAGCAGATACTTCACCTCCTTCCCAAGACCAAAGTGAAAGCAAAGATAATTCTAAGATTACTAGGAACAATGGCTTCCACAATTGCACCAGTCCCTCTTGCCAAAATGCACATGAGGATCTTTCAATGGCTATTGTTCTCTCAATGGTCACTTCAAGAGCTTCCGATGTCTCACCCGATCAGAATAACGGAATCATGCAAGAAAGACTTAAGATGGTGGATGCACTCCACTCATTTGACAATAGACAGATCCTTTGTTCCACATCAACCCATAGCTACAGTGACCACGGACAATTCCCAGATATGGTGGGGCGGGCAGTGTCTGGGAAGAACAGTCCAAGGTACATGGCAAGAACACGAGGCTTACTTGCATATAAATGTTCTACAGATGAGAGTAGTGCTTCTTGCGTTGCAAGCACTTCACGACTCTCTCCCTCTAGGGACAATTGCGATACAGTCAGACAATATTTCTGTGGTTTGGTACATAAACAAGCAGGGGGAACGAGATCTTACCCTCTTTGTCGAGAGGCCCTAAGAGTTTGGCAATGGGCAGATGTTCATCGTGTTACCCTGCTGCAGTCATCACACTTGGGTTATCCTGTCGTCGGGCAGTCCCGCAGTCGGCCTGAATTCCAAAGTCTTGGTCCGGCGTCGGTCGCTGTCGCTTCTTCCCTGACGTCAGTGCGCCAGGGGTATATAAGAGGCATCCGACGCCATTTTCTTCAGTCTTTCTTGCCGCACGGTGCCCGAAGCAGAAGCAGTTTGCAAGTGCCGGTCGGCCGACACCTGAGATTTTCGAATCGAATTTCAGTCCGAAGTCTTCAAAGCTAAATACCCCATTGGGGAACCTTTTCTTGCCTCAGTAAGATGTCAGAAAAAGTTAACAATTGCATTTCTTGTGGGAAGCAAATACCTCATAAGGACTTTCATTCTTATTGTATACCTTGCCTAGGCCCAGACCACGATGTCACTGGTTGTCGGTTTTGTGCTAGGTTCAATAAGCGAACTATAAAGCGACGCTTTGATTTCGCACGACACTACTTCGGTAGGAAATTTAATTACACTATGCTGTCGGAACAACGGACTACGGGCGTGCATAAAAAACGCAAAGATAAAGACAGGCAGCCTAGATCCAAGCCAGACTCCGAGGCCTCGGCTGGGCTGGTCGCCGGTTCTCCAGTTTTCAGTGAGGCGCCTACACAGCCCCTGGCGACCGCAGAATTGCAATCCCAGACCGCTTTGATTTCTCAAACAGAGAGTTCTAGGCCGACGCAGCCATTTTCTTTAGGCCCTACTGACAACATTGCAGAAGGAGAAGCCGGTGCTGTGGAAACACCTTCGGTTTCAGAAGGTGTCTTCAGACCGACTACTCTCACCATAAAATCTTGTTCTAAGCTTAAGACTCCTCAAAAACCAAAAAAGACTGCACATCAGTCTCCGGTTCAAGGCCCCATGCCTAAGAAACAGATGCTTAAAATGGCTGAAGATTTGATTTTTGTAATCAGGGGTTCCCAACCCCCCCCCCCCCCAGACAAAAGGCCTAGACAAGAGGAGGATTATGCATCCTTTGATCAAGTGTCTATTTCCTCGAATTATTCCTTTCCCCCTTATGAAGATTCTGATGCTGAAGATTCCATTCCCTCAGCTTCTCCCCCTGAAGACTATTCCTTTGGGGAAACCTTACATACCATGAGGGAACATTTCCACTGGGAAGGTCAGGACTACTCCGACTCAAAGAAAAGGCTCCGCGAGTTTCTTTTACTCCCCCAGCACAGACTACTTGCTATCCCTCCAGTTTTAGACATTGTGGATGATGTTTACTTAGAATCTAGTCTAAATCCAGATTGTCTGCCTCCTGCTCCAGCCAAACCAGACAGATATTATAGAGTGCCTGACTCACACAAATCCCTTTACAAAAGCCCTGTCGCTGACCCAGAGACAATCTCCCAGGGTCCCAAAGGGGCTAAGGCTTCTATGGCTAAAAATCCTGTACCCTCTGAAAGGGACTCCAGAGCACTAGATAGGTGGGGGAAGAAGGTTTACAACTCAGCTACTCTAGCTAAGAGAGCACTAAATTGTCAATTTCACATGCTGAAATACCAGCAATTCCTAATGTCTCAAATAAAACAAAAGATGACCACGCACCATCAACAGTCTGAATTCAGGGAAATGCAGGATCTGTTGCATGCAGCTGAACAGGTGGGCAAACATACTTTACAATGTGGATTTGATTCCTTGGAAGCTTCCTGTAGAGCAGCTGTTACTGGGTCTGTTATACGTAGGCATGCTTGGTTAAAGGAACAAACTCTGCTTGATCATGTTAAAGCAAAGTTACTAGATGCATCCTTACAGCAGGATGTCTTATTTGGAGTCAAAGCAGAAGAGGTTTTAAAGAAAATGGAGGATAAGGCAAAATCTATGCAGACGGTCAAAGATTTCTTACAGGTACAACCCCCACGTTTCAGCAGAAATTGGCCAACAAAAAATTGGTCCTTTCCAGCTTCTGACAGACCACAGAGGGGTAAATACAGACGCCCAAGGGGCAGAGGTCAAGCACACATCCCTTACAAACCTCGCCAATGGGGCACTGCAACACAGAAGGGAGGAGAGGACAGGTCCCAAACTACTAGAAGACAAACACAATGACTTAAAACCTCAAACTGCCAAGCAAAGCTCTCTTGGCAGCTCCCTTGGGAGGAAAATTAGCACTTTTTGCAGACAACTGGCGCATCATCACAAAGGACAAATGAGTCCTAGACATTATCTCACAAGGATACAGATTCCATTTCCACACCTTGCCAAGGATAAAAGGAATGCCAAACCTGCCACAAAATCAATGGGCAGTGGCACAAAAACAAATTACAGCTCTCGTGGACATGAGAGCCATTCAACAGGTACCTACACAGGAGCAAGGCCAAGGATTTTACTCAAGGCTTTTTCTAGTCCCCAGAAAGGACAGTGCTTGGAGACCCATTCTGGACCTTTCGATTCTAAACACCTTCTTGCAAGTACTCAAATTCAAGACGCTAACACTACAGCAGCTACTTCCCATGTTGGGCAAGAAAGCTTGGCTAGTAACGTTGGACCTCAAGGAGGCATACCTGCATGTCCCTATCAGACAAAATTGCAGAAGATACCTCCGTTTCATTGCAGGTTCAACCCATTACCAATTCTCTGCATTGCCCTTTGGCTTATCTACTGTGCCCAGGGTCTTCACAAAATGCCTGGCACCAGTAATTGCATACTGCAGACAAAGAGGAATTCAAATATACCCATACCTGGACGACTGCCTCATCCAAGCAGGAAACAAGGACATTCTCTTACAACATCTGGCTTTTGTAAAACACCTTCTAAATTGCCTAGGGTACACAGTAAACGAAAAGAAATCAAAACCAGTGCCCTCACAAAACATGACATTCCTGGGTGCGAGCTTGAATACAATGGCCCAGATGGCTTATTTGACGCCAGACAAACAACTAC